>NW_028270185.1:9287772-9621458 GCF_037043375.1 Chiloscyllium plagiosum | reverse complement strand
TCCTCTCTCGGTTACAACTAAAAACTGGGGGAGAGGTCTCTTCCTTCTACTGGAGTTGCATGTGAGACCATCTGTTTTATGAATTATCTTTTGCCAAGAGTGCGTTTATGGGATGTTACTATATTGGAACAGTTACTGTTTAGTAACCAATCTATTATTCTGCTACGTTTTCCAATAGAGTTATAGCTAAGCCAATTCTTTTATTTTTTCCACTTTTGTTCTATTTTGACTAAAGTGTATGAATACAGTGTGCTTTGTTTCAAATCTGGAAGTTTAACCAATCAAATTTCATCTGGAGAGCAGCACCTTATCTTTAAAGTAAGAAAAAGTTAGGGTTTAGACTATCATTATAATATATTTTGAGGGGGTCAGGTCTGGTCCATAACTCTTATAAAGGAAATAATGTTCCTGCACTGGATGTTGACTCCAGTCTTGAACAGTTCACTTTTTTTTCCAATTTGCTCCACTCATCTTCTGTTGGCAGCACCTTTGGGTAGCTTGACTCACCAGTCATTGCATGCAAGTCATGACGGTTTTTTACGAGACTATCAGTCAATTTACACAGCTGAATCCAATTAATCCAATATCGACATGTACAGCCTTTCCAATGAATTGTGTGTGGGTGCTGTGAATGTCACTCATAGCAATCTGGGGCAAGGTGTTTGTCTCCCGGACTCTGCTTCTTTAAACAAAGTGTAACACCCCACGCTGCCTACGCTGAGATCCAACAATCCAAAATATACTGAAAATTGAATGAGTTTACCACTGAAAAGGGGAAGAACCTGGCAGCTTTGTTGACAGATGTCATTGAGCCCTTAACTAGAAAATCACTGATTCAGTTCCTGATATGTAATGAATTAATTCATCTCCACTGAGCCAGCAGTTGGGGATGCTACAATTAACATGTCAGGTTTTATTTTGGAATTCTTGAAGCCAATGCCTTTAACAGATTTATAATACAAATAGCTGTCCAAACGCCACAGCTAATTCTGGTCATTTGTCACTAAAAGTGAATACCAACATCTGGTAGAATCAACAGAAGAATGACCCCATAGACAGTAACATCTGCCCGCATGTAACCTTAATGGGTAGTGTTTCATGGCAGTAACGCTCATGTATTCACAATGCTGCGACAGCTCTAGTGGGACATAGCTAATATGTAACTTGATTGCCTTTGAGTCATTAGTTTCACATACTGCTCCAATTAGCCCTGTGCTGTGTCGCTGTTAGTTCACTGTTTTGTTTACTTCTTCGGTGTTATGTGAATTGTATTAATCCTCAGAGTACTGACTGTTTGTTTTTTAATCTTACAGCTCCTACTGCACATAGCGAGCTTACCATGGCAGCAGTGAGCAGTGGGACTCATTCGTTCTGAAAAATACTTCTATTTCTCCCCTCTTTAGAGGGCACTGATTTATACTGTGGATGTAGAAATTCAATGATATCTGGCCCATGTGACTATATCTCAGTGTGTTGGCAAACAGCATGCATATCACAGGCTAGAAATAAATAATCTTTCTATTCTGTGGCAATAAGTGCCATGCCAGGTGGTACACTAATGTACCAAACTAAGATTCCCCAAGAGTTTTGTCGCCAGAAGCCTCCCATGTTGCACACCATAGGGCCTCTGATTCTGAAAACACTTAAACTGTGCTCCCATTAACATACAGTTATCTCAGATTGCTGATAACAGTAGATTCCAGTGTTCTGATTTAGGACATGTCCATCAAAGATGTATCGAGCTAATAACAGCCTTCAACAAGCCTCCAGAGCCATAAGTTCAAACAGCTTTACAATCAGGGTCATGCACAGGCTGGCAACATCACTGTCTCAATGAGTGTATTTTAATGGTAAACAGGATTCAATTTCAGACCTGAAAACAACAGACAAAAGAGCTGCAGAGCAGGAACACTGAGTATTATTGAGCAAAACACAGAAATGCACAAAGGCTCAATCTTTCCTCAGTTCCTTCTCAATTTTAGCCAATCAGCATCAAGGCCCTGTATGCTCAAACCATGGAGTACCAATCTGCAGAAAGGTTGGCATCTAAGTGGACGTTGTGATTAGGCTGTCACTCGTGCCAATTTGAAAGTTTTATTGGAATGGAAACAGATTTTAAAAAATCATATTATACTATCAGCCCTTACTGAGTAGAATGATCTTAGCACAACACCAGTGAGCAGTGGAACTTGAGTTTTTTCTGAAAAACATTTCTATTTCCTTTGTTCTTCAAAAGCCACTGATTTATGCTGAGATACTAGCAGCTCACTGAAATTGGCCCATGTGGCTATTCTTTGGTGAGTGTTGGCACACAGCATGCTTATTAGATTAGAAATAAGTTTCCTTTCAATAACACAATTAAGTGTTATGGGCACTGACGTTGAACAGTAATTTATCAGAAAAAGACTGCAAGCACTCAAAAAGTCAGGCAAAATGAGAATGGTACATTAAAAACAGCATAGATTGGCTTCTCATCACTGCACTCTTCTGTTAAACTTGGTTTAAAAAATGCTTCGAGTTGGTTTAGAAAGATTATTCATAAATGTTAAAAACATTTTTATATAGATTTCAGAATTGAAGATCACAGCGACCTTTTAACATGCCCTTAGATCCCGGAAGTAGTAGGGCATGTAAATAAGGTGATTAAGAATGCAAATGAGATTATTGCCTTTACCACCCAAGGTATAAAATACGAGAACAATAAGGCAAAATTAATGAAACGGCAAGTTGTGAGGGGGATGCAAACAGTTTATGTAGAGATATTGAGAGGTTAAGTAAGTGGGCAAAAGTTGGCCAATGAAGAATGATGTGGGAAAATGTATAGTTGTTATTTTTGGGACGGAGAACAAAAGAACAGTGTTATTTAAATGGAGAGAAATTTCTGAAAGCTGCAACACAAAGGGATACTCACAGATGAAACATAGGAAACTAGTACACAGACAGCAGGAAAGCTAATGGAATTATTTCAAGAGGTTTGGAGTATAAGAATAGGGAAGTCTTACTGTAACTGTACAAGGTGGTGGTGAACCCATATCTGGAGTACTGTGTGCAGTTTTAGTTCTTGTTTAAGAAACTATTATTTCAGTGGAGGTTCATTAGGGTGATCCTTGGTATGGAAGGATTATCTTGTGAGCAAAGGTTAAATAGGTACTCGTTGGAATTTAGAAGAATGAGGCGTGATCTTATTGAAACATCTTGGATTGTTAAGGGGCTTGACAGGGTAAATGCTGAGAGAATGTTTCCCCTCAATGGAAAGTCTAGGACTAGGGTGCACAGTCTCAGAATAAAAGGGCAGCAATTTAACACTGAGATGAGGAGGGATGTCTTCTCTCAGCGGGTTGACTGTCTTGGGAACTCCTTGTCACAGAGAGCTGCGGGGGTAGAGTCATTGTCATTGAAAGCTGAGATAGATTCTTGAGGATTAGGGGAGTCCAGGGTTACTGGGAAAGGGCAGGACATGAGGATTGTTGGATCAACCATGATCCAATTAAAATGGCGAAGTAGGCTTGAGGGGCCGAAAGATCTTCTCCTGTTCCTATTTCTTATTGTCTTATAGGTTATGCTAGAATTATATAAAAGGCAGCTTAGACCACAACTCAACTACTGTATGCAGCTTAAGTCACCTGTTTATTCAGAGGGTCAGAAGAGATTTACTGGGATGCTGCCTGGCTGGAGGGTCTGAGCAATGAGGAAAGATTGGATAGGCTGGTGCTTTGAGGAGAAAGTGAGGACTGTGAAGGGCTCATGCCCGAAACGTCGATTCTCCTGCTCCTTGAATGCTGCCTGACCTGCTGCGCTTTTCCAGCAACACATTTTAGGCTGGTGCTTTCTTTGGCACAGCAAAGATAGGGTGGAATGGAAGGCAGTTTCTTCCATGGAGAGAGGTCAGTAATCAGGGGCATAGAGTTAAGTAAAATGCAAAGAGGAAGATTTATTTCACTCAGAGATGGAATCTGGAATTCGCTGCCTGAAAAGGTGTTTGAGTCAGAAACTCTAATAAGCAATTGGCAAGTGGGAGAATTTTAAAAGTGAGATAATGAGAGTTCAGAGGCATTATGTTCCTGTTAGAGTAAAGGTTAAGGCTGGTAAGGGTAAGGGACAACAAATGACTAAAGATATTGAGGTTCCAGTCAATAATAAGAGGGAGTCATATATTAGGTATATTCACTGGGATCAAGTGAATCTCTTGAAGAGTATAAGGGGAGTAGGGGCATTCTTAAGAGGGAAATCAAGAGGGCAAAGAGGGGATATAAGATAGCCTTGGCGGGTAAGGTTAAAGATAATTCAAAGAGATTCTACACCTACATTTAGAGCAAAAGAGCAACTAGGGAGAGAGTAGGGTCCCTTGAAGATGAATGATGTCATCTATATGAGCAACCAAAGGAGATGGGAGAGGCCTAAATGAATTTTCTGCATCAGTTTTTACTTTGGAGAAAGAAATGGAGGCTCGAGTGCTTGGGGGAATAGATATTGATGACTTGAAAACAGTCCACATTACAGAAGAGGAAGCTCTGGAGGTCTTAAAAAAACGTAAAGGTGGATAAGTGTCCGAGAACTGTCCAAATATATCCCAGGATATTGTGGGAAGTTAGGGAAGAAATTGCAGGGCCCCGAGCAGATATATATATATCACCTACGGTTATGGGTGAGATGCCAGAGAACTGGAGGGTGGCTAATGTTGTGCCTTTATTTTAGAAAGACTGCCAAGCGAAGTCTGAGAACTATGGAATTGTGAGTCTGACCTCTATTGTTGGAGGGGGTTCTGAAAAAATAGGATTTACATGTGTTTGGAATAGTCAACATGGCATTGTGCATGGGAAATTGTCTCCCAAACTTGATTGATTTTTTTTTTGAGGACATAAGATTGATGAGGACAGAGCAGCAGACATGGTCTACAGGGACTTCAATGAAGCCTTTGACAAGGTTTCGAATGGCAGACTAATTAGTAAAGTGAGATCACCGAAATTCAGAGCGAGCTTGCCAGTTGGATACAAAGTTGGCTTGATGGTATGAGACAGAGGGTGGTGGAGGATGGTTGGTTTTCAAACTGGAGGTCTGTGACTAGTGGTGGGTCGGTGCTGGATCCACTTTTGTTTGCATTTATATAAGTGATTTAGATGAGAATTTAGGAGGAATGGTTAGTAAGTTTGTGGATGACACCAAAATTGGTTGTATAGTCAACAGTGAAGATGGATATCTAAGATTACAAAGGGATCTTGATCAATTGGGCCACTGGGCTAAAGAGTGGCAGATGAAGTTTAATTTGGTTAAATGCAAGATTGCATTTTGGTAAAATGAACATGAGTAGGACTTGCATGGTTATTGGTAGGGCCTTGGTTAGTGTTGTAGAACAGAGAGACCTAAGGGTTCAGGTGCATATTTCTTTGAAAGTTGCATCACAGGTGGACAGGGTGGTTAAGAAGGTGCTTAGCATGCTTGCCTTCATTGCTAAGACCATTGAGTATAGGAGTTGGAACATCATGTTGAGGTTTTACTGAACATTGTTGAGGCCATTTTTGGAGTACTGTGTTCAGTTTTGGTCACGCTGGTATAGAAAGGATGTTATTAAATTGGAGAGGATTTGCCAGGATGTTGCTGGGACTGGAGGATTTGAGTTATAAGAATAAGCTGGGACTTTTTTCACTAGAGCGTAGAAGGTTGTGGGGTGACCTTATGGAGGTTTATAAAATCATGAGGGGTATAGATAGAGTAAATAGCAAAGGTCTTTTCCTAAGGCTGAGAAAGTTCGAATCTAAAGGACAAAGTCTTAAGGTGAGAGGAGAAAGATTTAAAAGGATCCGAGAGGCAATTTTTTTCTCTCACAGGGTGGTTCAGATGTTGAATGAACTGCCAGATGGAGTGGTGGGTGCAGATATAGTTAGAATATTTTTTAAAACCATTTGGATAGGTACATAAATAGGAAAGGTTTAGAGGGATACAGGCCAAACATAGGCAAGTGGGACTAGTTTAGTTTGGCAAACTTGGCCAGCATGGATGAGTTGGACTGTAGTGTCTGTTTCCATTTCTGCCGAATGATGCTATAAGCAATATTAGAATATTCATTTGTGTTGCCATCGTCTCCATAGACCTGGACCAAAGCTAGGAAGTGCAATTAGTGAAGCCAGATTTTTGTTGGCTGGCGGAGATAGGTAGCACAAAAGGAGGCTGAGTCTACTGTTGCAGTAACCACAAGACCAGAAGACATTGGAGCAGAAGTAAGCCATTCAATGAAATCAAAGCTGATCTGACCATCCTCAGTACCTGTCTTTTCCCTCTAACCATTGATTTCCTTATTGATTATCTGTCTGTCTAAACCTTGAATATAGTCAACAGGCGTAGACTCTAATTTGCTTTTCAACCATGCGGGACTCTGCGGTCCATGCATGGGAGCAACTTCTGGAAGTAGAAGTCAATAGTCTGATCAGTGTGCAGACGCCAGTCAACCTTGGAGAAGCTGAGCACATGCACAGCCTCACTGCTTAGGGGGAATGATGTTAATGACCCCGCCTTGACAGCACTCTGTGGCAAAGAATTCCATAAATTCACTACCCTCCGAGAGAAGGAATTCAGCCTCATTTCTGTCTTAAATAGGTGGCCCCTTATTCGGAGATTATGTCCTCTGGTCCTCGACTCTCCCGCAAGGGGAAGCAACCTTTCTGCATTTACCCTTGTCAAGTCCCCTGAGAATCTTGTACGTCTGAATAAGGTCCTTATTCTTTGAAACTCCACTGATTACAAACACAGTCTATTCTTCCTTCCCAATAACAACATCCATCCTTACCTGGTATTGGCCGAATGATTATTTTCTGCAGTGCCCTCCATTGCTGTACATTTTTTGTTCAATAAAGGGGCCCAAAACTGTTTGCAGTATACCTCTGTGTTTTATAGACAATAGGTGCAGGAGTAGGCCATTCTGCCCTTCGAGCCAGCACCACCATTCATTATGATCATGGGCTGATCATTCTCAATCAGTATCCTGTTCCTGCCTTATCCCAATAACTCTTAATTCCACTATCCTTAAGAGTTCTATCCAACTCTTTCTTGAAAGTATCAGAGACTTGGCCTCCACAGCCTTCTGGGGCAGAGCATTCCACACACTCACCACTCTCTGGGTGAAGAAGTTTCTCCTCAACTCTGTTGTAAATGGCCTACCCCTTTTTTTAAACTGTCCTCTGGTTTGGGACTCACCCATCAGCGGAAACATGTTTCCTGCCTCCAGAGTGTCCAATCCTTCAATAATCTTATATGTCTCAATCAGATCCCCTCTCAGTCTTCTAAACTCAAGAGTATACCAGCCCAGCCGCTCCAATCTTTCAACGTAAGATGGTCCCGCCATTCCGGGAATTGACCTTGTGAACCTATGCTGCATTCCCTCAATAGCCAGAATGTCTTTCCTCAAATTTGGAGACCAAAACTGCACACAATATTCCAGGTGCGGTCTCACCAGGGCCCTGTACAGCTGCAGAAGAACCTCTTTGCTTCTATACTCAATTCCTCTTGTTATGAAGGCCAGCATGCTATTAGCTTTCTTCACTGCCTGCTGCACCTGCATGCTTGCTTTCATTGACTGATGTACAAGAACACCTAGTTTTGACTAGAGTCTTGCAGGTTTAGCAAAACCTCTCTACCGTTTAAACTCCAGTTGCTTTGAAAGAAAGGCCAACATTCTATTTGCCTTCCCTATTACTATTGAACGTGAATGCTGGCTTTTTATGATTCATAAGTGTGAACTTCCAAATTACTCTGTTCTGATGCTTTTTACAGTCTTTCTCCATTTAAATACTATTCACCCTGTCTGTGCTTCCTATCAAAGTGCATAATTTCACATTTTCCTATATTATATTTCATCTGCCAAGTTTTTGCCCACTTGCTTAATCTGTCCATATCTTTCTGTGGACTCTTTGTGCTCATCCTCACAATTTGGCCTTCTGACCAATGTTTGTGTTATCTCCAAACTTGCTACAATACATTCACTTCCTTCATCCAAGTCATTAATATCTATTGTAAGTAATTGTGGTTTCAGCTATGGACACTGCGGCGCTCTACTAGTTACAAGTTGCCCTCCTGAAAATGCCCCCCTTATCTGAATTCCCTGTCTTAGCCAATCCTCTCTCCATCCTTGTACACAAGCTCCAAACCCATGGGTTCTTATTAAGTAGCCTAATGTGTACTACCTTTACCAAATGCCTTCTCACAATCCAAGTTCTGGATATCCACAGCTTCCCCTTTATTTATTCTGCTTGTTACCACATCAGAGAATTCTGACAAATTTGTTAGACATGATTCCTCTTTACGAAGCCATGTTGGCTCTGCTTGATCTTATGATGTGTTTTTAAATGATTTGCTATTGCATTTTTCCCAGTGGCAAACCAGCATTTAAATTATCTTATTGTACTAAATCATTTGTATGAGCAAATCCGAAAAGAAAACCTCAATGGGTTATGAATGATGTTAGCAGAGGTGGAGATCACATTGATCGAGGCATCCAAGTGACAATTGTTTCTGTGTAACCTTAACAGCGAATGTAAGCTGTCTGTGTGAATAGAAGGGTGACACAATTGAGCTCAGTCATGCCCGTATCTGGTTGCCATGCACACACTTCCAGTATAGTATTTAAAATTGGAAATCATGGCTAATTTTTCTTCGCTGGCTCAAATATCTCCATGCTGTGGTTAGTTGTAGCATGCCTAATGTTACTCAGCTGAGATTCCATGTACAGCACAGATAAAAACCAAACTTGCAGTAGCAATCCTGGCTTTACAGCTTGGAGCCTTCAGCTTTAATCTGTCAAGACAATCAATTGCAGCATGTTTTAATACCCGATATCATTGGGGTCGTTGCTGAATGCAAGTACAAGAGTTCTTGCTGCAAATATACAGAGCATAGTTGAGGCCATACCTGGAATATTGTGCGCAGTTTTGGGCTCCTTATCTGAGGAAGGGTATTCTTGCTATAGAGGGAGTGCAATAAAGGTTTACCGAATTGATTCCTGCGATGACACGGCTTGTGTATGAGGAGACGTTCAGTTGGTTAGGATTGTATTCACTGGAGTTGAGAAGAAGTGGAGGGAGGCATTTAATATAAGCCTATAAAATTATAACAGGAGTAGACAGGTTGGATACAGTAAGGATGCCCCAGATGGAAGAGAAGTCTAGATATTAATGAGAGCAGTGCATTTGATGTTATTCTCACAGACTCCAGTAAGACCTTTGATGTTGTCCCACATGGAAGGCTGGTCCAAAAGTTGAGAGCCCATGGAATCCAAGGCTAAGGAAACTGGATCCAAAATTGACTTACAAAAAGGAGGCACAATGTGATGGTGGAGGGTTGTTTTTGTAATTGGAAGCCTATGACCACAAGGTTCAGTGCTGAAACCCTTGCTGGTTATATGTACATTAATGACTTGGTTGTAAACCTAGACAGCATAATTAGTAAGTTGGCAGATGACATGAAAATTAGTGGTGATGTTGACAGAGAGGAGGATGGTCTCAGGCTACAGTCTGATACTAGTCAGCTGGTAAATTGGGCAGAGCAAGGACAGATGGAACTTTATTCCAGTAAATGCAAGTTGATGCATTTTGGGAGGCCCAATAAGGGAAGGATATATACTTAATGGTAGATCCCAAGGGAGTACTGTTGGGGAGTTCAAAACTAGACAGCAGAATTTTAAGGTGAGAGGAGATAGATTTAAAAGGGACCTGAGCAACAACTTTTTCACACAGGGTGGTTCGTGTGTGGAATGAAATGCCAATCACCTCCAATCTCTACCTCCCCACTCAGATCTTCATCTGTCTACTCCCTCCTACCTTCTGTTACCAGTGACAGTTTTGGCAGCCTGTTCCCATGTTATGAAACTTTTTCCCAAAGACCTCTTCAAAAAATGCCTTTAATATCTACGTGTTTAATCATGATATGCACCAGAACATTTGTGACAGTATGAAGATGCCTTTATAAGTTTGAATTACTATTTAATGATGAGTAATTCTGCAAAGACAGCTTTGCATCCAACAAGAAGTATGGTGATTTACAGACGGATTTGTCTTATTGTCACTCCCTGTTACTGCCACTGCCTTCAACTCTTGACCTGGGTGGGGTTTTTTTACTTCTGTCCCTTTCCACATGCATGATCATTTAGCCAATCAACATCGAGCTTTGACAGACTCCATATCTGTCATTAACATATGACTGAGCGAAGAGAATAGAGTGAGGGATGGAGCGTGGTTAATGCCAAGACAGGGACTTGGAATTGACAGACAATTAATGAGTCGTGAAAGAAATATTAATGCCATTTAGACCCCTGAAACTGATTCAGCGAAAGGAAATGCTCCAGATGGGAATGAATGCCAGGAATGATGGACATAACCTGCTTTGTATATCACTGTGATCTGTTAAACAAGTATCAAAAGTGAGGGAGCACCACTACTCCTCTGGTTCAGTGGGAAAATGCACCATCTTTTATGACACTGAGTTGTGCTGACCTTTGGAATCTTATCCCCCTCTAGCAGACCATTTCTGTAACTTGAATTGAGACACTTCAGTTCAATTTAGCATCTCCCAGCTAGGGAGGGCAAAAGAAAATCAACCTGTATTCACTCTTTTGAATTTGCTGAAACGTAGATGTGTTTAGTAAGGACAGGAACATTATGATGCCGCCTGTAAGCTGCTATGTTGACACAATCCACGTTGAATCATTTCAGGCACCACCTTCTGCATTCATGTTTTAAACCTAACTCAAAAAGCAGAGCTTGAGGGTTCATATCTCAGGGCAAAAGAAACCACAGTGTGGGCTAGGGTGATAGATTAGCCAGACCAGTCAGAGGAGTGAAACAAAGATAGAAATTGCTGAAGAAACACCGAACTTGAAGCATTAACTCTATTTTCTCCCCATAAATGTTGCTATACCTGCTGAGTTTATCCAGAAATTTGTTTTTGTTTCAGATCTCCAGCATCCACTGTTCTTTGTTTTGTTCCAATTAAAGGGGTGGCAGATTCCGCTCCCTGAGGAACTGTACAAACATTAAATAGTAGAGAAGAGGCTGTCCTTTCTTGCATGCCTGTTATAATTCACTTACCTCCTCATTCAGCAGATAAAGGTCTTTTTCTGCACCCAGACATGAATATTTCCTTCCAAGTTGGTGCCCTATGGCACTTCATCTTTCCATCTCTATTGTCCCCATTTCATCTCCCAGTTTGCTTAGGATCCTGCAAATCTATGTTTAATATTGGTTCTAACCTCTAGCTAAGCATATCAGAACATAGAACAGTACAGGCCCTTCGCCCAAGAGGGTGTGCCGAGCATTTATCTTAATCTAAGATCAATCTAACCTACACACCCTTCATTTACTGCCATCCACGTGTTTGTCCAGCAATCACTTAAATGTCCCCAATATCTCTGACTCTAGTACCACAGTTGGCAGTGCATTCCACACACTCACCACTCTCTGCGTAAAAAAACCTACCTCTGACATCTCCCCTAGACCTTTCTCCAATCACCTTAAAATTATGACCCCTCGTGACGGCCATTTCTGCCATGGGGAAAAGTCTCTGGCTTCTATTTCTGCCCGTTCAAAATCCACCCTCTCTTCTGATCTGTAGCTCTGATTTCCATCCCCCAGCCAAATCAGTTTAAACCCTCCTGAAGTACTTTAGCAAATCTCCTGCCCAGGACATTGGTGCCTCTCCAGTTTAAGTGCAGCCCGTCCTTCATGTACAGGTCCCACCTTCCCTAGAAGATACCCCAATGATCTATGTATCTGAAGCCCTCCCTCCTGCACCAGCCCTGTGGCCACGTGTTTAGCTGCACTCACTCCCTGTTCCTCGCCTCACTAGCACATGGCGCCGGTAGTAATCCTGAGACTACTACTCTGCTCGTCCTGGTTTTTAGCTGCCAGTCTAACTCCCTGAAATCACTTTTTAGATCCTCATCCCTTTTCCTAGCTATGTCATTGGTGCCAATGTGCTCCACAACTTATGGCTGCTCACCCTCCCCCTTCAGAATATCGTAGACTTGATCAGAGACATCCCAGACCATGGCACCTGGGAGGCAACATACCTTCCAGGAGTTCCATTTGTGACCACAGAATCTCCTGTCTGTTCCTCTAACTATTGAGTCCCCTATTCTGATCACTCATTCCACAGCAGTCACCTCATATCTGATATAAGGACGTTATTTTTCACAGTTTACTTATCATTTAAAAGTGTATAGCGCGAGTTCAGGTTAGATGTGATCCTGACGCATGACACAGACCCTGTCCACACCAACGCATCTCTTTATCATTGGTTAGTGTGTTAACACTCATTTTCCATCTTATGAAAACATGGCCACTTAGGCAAAAACTACAGGAAGACACATGACTGCTATGGAACCAATGACATCACTTTTGGGTCAATGGGAACATTCTTGGTTCAAGTGCTGTTCAAGAGGCTTCAGCACAAAATCTAGCTGAGCAGTTCATTGCAGTAGTAAGCAAGTGCTGCACAGTTGATGGCCTGTCTTTCAGATGAAATGTGGCCTTGTCAGAACAAAATAGCTAAGAAATGTTTGAAGGGATATGGAGACAATGAGGTCTGCAGATGCTGGCGATCAGAGTTGAGTGTGTGTTGCAGGAAAAGCACAGCAGGTCAGGCAGCATCCGAGGAGCAGGAGAATCGACATTTCAGGCCGGAGCCCTTCATCAGGAATGAGGCCAAGGAATGGAGGGATATGGACCAAGCTCAAGCAGGGTGGGGACTAGTTTAGTTTGGGATTACGATGGGCATGGACTGATCGGACCAAAGTGTCTGTTTCTGTGCTATATTACTTTATCTCATGGCTCCATTTGAAGACAAGCAGGGAGATTTCTCTAGGTGTTATAGCTCCCATTTAATTCACAACCAGCTAAAAGATTGAGGAAAAATATGTTGATTGCTTTGAATTGTCAGTCAATGCTAATCTTTACTTTTGTGCCCAGCAATTGGCTGAAAACAGGCAATCTGCAGTTTAAAAGTAAATGTATAACTTTTTTTATTGAATACTGTATGTTGAAAAATTTAAATGCATCCCATCTTTTCTCCTCAGTACAAATGAAAAACTGTAAACACAGGCTTGATGTTTTTTTAGAAGCATGAACAGGTTGTGTGGAGAGCTAGGTTTCCTGGCGCTGGGTGCCTATTTTAAATTGTGTGTACATACTACATGAGGGCAGTATATGGGTCTTTTGTAATGCCTTCCATGAGTGAACAACCCACTTATTTTCATTTTGTTTGATATATTACTTAAAGAATGGCCACTTGCATAAGGTACCAAAGGGCTACAAGCTATGGCAGGAAATCTAGGCATAAGTAGCAAATGTTTCGGTTTCTCTTTCTTTAGTGATTAAATGTTGAGTCAGAAAGATAGCTGAGCTGATATCAAGTGGTTGGTAGGGCAATGTGGCAGAGTTCTGATGTAACCTTGCCCAGGTGTAATTTGCATCAGTCCCAACCCTGCAATTCACTTTTCTATTCAGGAGTCCAAAGACTTGGGAGAAGAAGTGATTGGCGGAGTGTTTGTGAAGAAGGGGAAGGAAGAAAAGCATGTCGCTACTAAATAAATTATGCTTACTTGTGACCATATGAAGTTTGAATGTATCTGCTGCCAGTAGAGCTGCTTTCATAAGTTCTTCTATTCCTTTTGCAGTTTCGAAACTTCAAGATAATTTATCGACGTTATGCTGGGCTCTACTTCTGTATTTGTGTCGATGTCAATGACAACAACCTGGTCTACCTGGAAGCTATCCACAATTTTGTGGAGGTAAGAGGCACTGGAGCCTGACATGTTGATGTAACCTCTCTGTTTTTAATTTTAACTTCGATCATATAGAAAAATCTTTCATAAAGCCTTTGTTGTCAGAGTTATTTGCTGGCCCGTCCACCTACCTGTGTTAAAAAGACAAAACAAAAATTGTTATGATTCCAATTGATGGTAATATTGAACAATCAGATCCCACAGTGAAAACTGGCTTGATGGGTCATAAGTTTAATTTTTGCTACTGGATTGAAGGATTATGGACAGCGGGCAGGAATGTAGAGTTGAGGCCAAGATGAGGTCAACAATGATCGTGTCAAATGCCGAACTGCCAGCGCCTGTCCCTAGTCCTTAGGTCCTCATGTTACCATGGTGGTTAGTCACTGAACGGTTACACAAGGCTGAAAATATTTCTTAACCCAAGGGTGCAAGTTTAGTCTAAGAAACAAACAAAGCTATAAAAATAAACAACTGTTTTGCTGTTTATGTTAAGATTTTTCTAAACTAATTTTCAAGGTGTTTCTCAGCAATGTCCCTCGGATATTCAACCCCAGAGAGAGAATATTTACAAACTAAAAACCTTCTGCTCATGTGACCATTCTCTGAATTGACTCCTTTGCTGAGAGGTGAAAAGTTCTCCTGAACGGAACTCCTGATGCTTCTCATCTGGAGGCAAACTAAATTAATAGTCTGTTTTCTCTCTATGGTGCAAACTTAGCAGTATAAACGGTTCAACATTAACACTGCAGGTATCCCACTATGCACTTAACTGAATCAAATGCTTCCTTGCAGATGATGTATTTAGATCACTGTTGAAAATGACATTCCAATCTCTTTATTTTCAGAAAGAAAACACCTTTACAAGACTGATCAACAAAACCCAAATTCTGAAATTCTAGTATATATTTATACACCTGTATCATAGTACTTTGAGTGCTGAGCTATCAAGAGCATGATGATCCCGTTGGGCAGGGGAGTGGTGGGATCCCGTTGGGCAGGGGAGTGGTTATCTTCCAAATAGTTGGAAGATAACTGCCTTTATCCCTGATTCAGCCATGTCCACTGCCTTCCACTTTGCTGCTCTGTAGCTCACTATACTTTCACCTCTGTCTTCTCTCAATTTTGCCTCGAATCCTATGACTCCACGATTTAATATCAAGTGCCATGAATTTGAGCTGGAACACCATCAGGAATTCCACCTCTGGACGTGGAGTAGGTTGTGTGGGGAGCTAGGCTTCCTGTTGCTGGGTGCCTGTTTTAAATTGTGTACATGCTGTATGAAGGCAATATATGGACCTTTTCTGATGCCTTCTGTGAGTGAACATCCCACCTATTTCCATTTTAGAGTCTTAGCGTCATAGAGACGTACAGCATGGAAACAGACTCTTTGGTACAACCCGTCCATGTCGACCCGATATCCCAACAAAATCTAGTCCCACCTGCCAGCACCCAGTCCATATCTCTCCAAATCCTTCCTATTCATATACCCATCCAAATGCCTCTTAAATGTTGCAATTGTACCAGCCTCCACCACTTCCTCTGGCAGCTCATTCCATACACGTACCACCCTCTGTGTGAAAGGGTTGTCCCGTAGGACTCTTTTATATCTTTCCCATCTCACCCTAAACCTATGCCCTCTAGTTCTGGACTCCATGACCCAGGGGGAAGACTTTGTCTATTTATTCTATCCATGCCCCTCATAATTTTGTAAACCTCAGCCTCAGAAGCTCCAGGGAAAACAACCCCAGCCTGTTCAGCTCAAATCCTCCAATCCTGGCAACATTCTTGTACATCTTTTCTAAACCCTTTCAAGTTTCACAAGATCTTTCCGATAGGAAGGAGACCAGAATTGCATACAATGTTCCAACAGTGGCCTAACCAATGTCCTGTCCAGCCGCAACATGACCTCCCAACTCCTGTACTTTACTCTGACCAAAAAACGAAAGCATACTAAGTGCCTTCATCACTATCCTGCCTACCTGCAACTCCACTTTCAAGGAGCTAGGAACCTGCACTCCAAGGTCTCTTTGTTCAGCAACACTCCCTAGGACCTTACCATTAAATGTATACGTCCTGCTAAGATTTGCTTTCCCAAAATGCAGCACCTCCTGATTTCCCTTTTAAGTATACTCCTACTGCCTTTATACTCTTCTAAGGATTCATTCGATCTATCCTGTCTATACCTGACATATGCTTCTTCTTTTTCTTAACCAAACCCTCAATTTCTTTCGTCATCCAGCATTCCCTATACCTACCAACCTTTCCTTTCACCCTAACAGGGATATACTTTTGTTGGGTATATTACTTTAAGAATGGCCACTTGCATAAGGTACCAAAGGGCTACAGCTGTGGCAGGAAATCTGTGCAAACCGAATTTGTATGCAGGCATGTTCTATTTTATCAGGAAGTTTGTAATTGCTTCCTCCTTGTTAGTGGGGCTAGTTAACCGTGATTGTTTTGTGTCTCCAGTAAGGGAAAGGGATGTTACTAGGGCTGGGCTTTAGAAATAAGTTGGAGGATATCATTTGTGTAAATGGATCACTGCAAAGTGACCAGAGAGTATTTTAATAGTAGAGTGGAGAGTAGAGTAACTTTTTATTTGCTGATTCTGCCATATACAGCTGGTACAAACAAAGCGAAACAGCGTTCCTCCAGGACCAAGGTGCTATATGAACACACAGACTACACGAGAGGACAGTCATACACAGGGCAGCATAAAGTGCATAGAGAAGTGTAAAACATGCAAGACAGCACAGTAATTCCTGGCAAGACAAGACAATAGGCACAGTGGTGGATGAAATGACAATGTGACAATGAATGATCATTAATAAAACATTGTTTTAGCAGCAATTCAAAAAGTCGTCTAAGAATTGCAAATGGAATAGAGTGTGATCATACTGTGTTAAGGAGCCTGATGGCTTGGGGGAAGAAACTCTTGCGCAGTCTGGCCGTGAGAGCCCAAATGCTCCGGTACCTTCTACCAGATGGCAGGAGGGAGAAGAATTTGAATGAAGGATGTGTGGGGTTGTCCACCATGCTGTTAGCCTTGCGGATGCAGCATGTGGTGTAAATACCAGTAATGGAGGGAAGAGAGACCCCATGATCGTCTCAGCTGTCCTCACTCTCCACTGCAGGGTCTTGCGATCCAAAGATCCAAAACAGTGCAGCTGCACAGGGTACTCTCAATGAACCCTCTGTAGAATATGGTGAGAATGGGGGATGAGGGATGGGGGGGGGGGTGGGCTTTCCTCAACCTGCACAGAAAGTCGAGACGCTGCTGGGCTTTCTTGGCTGTGGAGCTGGTGCTGAGGGACCAGGTGAGGTTCTCCGTCAGATGGATGCCAATAAATTTTGTGCTCTTTACAATCTCCATGGGGGAGCCATCGATGTCCACCAGAGAATGATCACTCCGTGCCCTCCTAAAGTCAACAGCCATCTCTTTTGTTTTGGTCCACATTCAAAGACCGGTTGTTGGCTCTGCACCTCCTCTCTGTATGCTGACTCATCGTTCCTGACTCATCTGAAGGGCAGTAACCTTTTTCATCAAAAGGACCCCTACCTCCTCCAATAATGGAGGTATGGTAGCTTTCTCAAAGATGCCTGCGCTTAACACAGGTGTCCATTATTTGTGTTGTGTTTTGGGGATCAGTAGACAATTCAGTCATCAAGAGCTCTCGTTGGTGACCCTGGCCCTGTTCTTACCTGATGTTCACACTGTTTGCAGCATGGTTTCTATTGGTAAGTAATTAGGAGCAGTAGCATTGCTATTCTCCTCCTCCCTAGCTCACAGAATGTCAACTGTGCTGCTGAATAATAATAATCTGGCCTGGCTGAGACTGACAGTTCACACAGAATTGAAACTGGGATGTGCTCTGCTGCATTATTGTACAGTCGATGAGGCTTTACCTATCAAGTCTCTTTCTAAGAACCAGTGCAGATGCAATGAGCCAAATGGCTTGTTCCTGGGCTGATTCATCCAAACATCTAAGTCTTTGAATTAGTTACAAGTAAGATTCAATGAAAGAGTTTCCATTGTCATTTGGGATTGTCTTCCTTTTAAAACCATCCAAAGTGTCAGTTTGTGTGAATAAACTTTGCTTAATCTCTTTTTCACCAACTCACAAGGAAAAGGAAATTTAGACCGTAGTATTCACAATCTGGAGGTGCCGGTGTTGGATTGGGGTGGACAATGTCAGATGTCACATTGCACCATGTTATACAGCTGACAAAGGGTTATTTGAACTCGCAAGTATTTGGAGCGCTGATCCTTCATCAGGTGCAGTGACTATTCACAGATCTGTGTTGGGAGTGCGTTCACCACCAATGCCAGCATAATGTACAAATTTCTCATTTGTTCAGCAGGATAGAGTGTATTCAGTGCCAAGTGCAGCGAAAATAACTTCTGAACACCAAACTAATTTGTAAAGTATTGCAGCTGAGTATAAATCTTCAACCCCATCCTCTGGCTTTGCTGTGTACTGGGGTCAAGAAACTTGTATTCTGAAGCATAATTGAGATGAATGTTCTGAAAATGGTCATACAAAGTCTTCATACTTATATATGTCCATCAATTTGCAATGATATCACAACCAAATCTAGTTTTTCACAATGAGGGGGCAGAGGATAAGTATATCACCATGCACAAATGAATTTCAGTCTTCATTTAAAGATCATATCCTTTATAGTTATTATGAAATCCTCCACATGTACTTTAAACTGTCCATGTAAAGTTGACACTATAATTATTCATCAGGGCAAAGAGTACGAGAACAAGGAGGATGTGATGAATCTATTCAAAATACTGTGTAGGCCTCAACTGGACTAAATGAGTCCAATTCTGGATGCATCGCTTTAGCAAGGGTGTGGTTAACATTCACAAGAATGGTTCTAGGGATGAGGTGTTCCAGTTGCTTAGATTGGAGAAGATTAAGATGAGATGACTTTTAAAATCATGAGGCATTTGTAGAGAAAAGCTTTTATCTGTGGGCAGAAAGGTAATCAGAAGACACCACTTTAAGGTGATTGACACACCATGAGAAATTTGATTAAGCAATAAGAGGTTAGAATCTGGAACGCACTGTCTGAGAGTGTGGTTGAGATCGATTCAATTGAGGTTTTCAGAAGAGAATTGGCTAATTATCTGAACAGAAATGATTTGCAGCCTTATGAGGAATAAGCAGATGGAGTAGGACTAAGTGAGTTCATTTTATAGAGAGCTAGAATGGATTGATGGGTTAAATAGCCTCTTGTGCTGTAACCAGTGCGCAGTTCTGCTGTTAATGCACCTTCTGCTAACTGTGGAGGTGTAGCACCTCCACCTGTAGAAGTGTGCAATTACAGCTTGGCCATTTAACCTCAACAAGTTTCCATTGTAACTGTGGATATTGGAGGAAAATCCCAATGGGAAGTCTGTGCAGATGTAAATTTATTTATTTGCAAACATCCAATTTATGAACGTGATCCCAGTATAAGAGTATCATTTTAAAGATCTGACATATGAACATTTCCTGTACTTGTGAACGGCTACTTTATATTATCCTGCACTGTGTGCTGTCTTTCATACAACTCACCTTGCAAATGGACTCAAACAGAACACGTTCACAAACTGGGGAATGTCTGTAAACATTGAGAAGCCAAGGTGAGGAATCAGGATTATGGTTGAGAGATGAAT
The DNA here is from genome assembly GCF_037043375.1 of Chiloscyllium plagiosum. NCBI lineage: Eukaryota > Metazoa > Chordata > Chondrichthyes > Orectolobiformes > Hemiscylliidae > Chiloscyllium > Chiloscyllium plagiosum. The sequence goes on along the minus strand of NW_028270185.1, from coordinate 9,602,022 downwards.
TGATTTCATTTTGAAAAGGTAACATTGGAAATCCTAAACCGGTCTGGCAGCTTCTGTGGAGAGAGAAGTAATTAGTACTTTGAGGCAGTGACTTTTTATCAGTATTAAATTTCTAAATTCTTCATTTATTTCAGCCATGGTTATTTGATATCCAGCTTGAAGTTTAAAAGCTGTAAGTGAAAAAAAAAGATTGGGCAAGTCAGGCTGATGTTCAGAGGAAGTAGCAATGTACCAGGTTCTAATTTCATATTTGAAAGCAGAGGTATCTGAAAAGTAAGCATATTTAAAGCATTTGAGGAATGGAAGAAAATGTGCATGGGACGGCCAAGGAGCTTTCATGGAATATAGATGGTCATCTGTTCAGGCAAACTGTTGGTTGAATTTTACCTGGAAACATGAAGTAATCTCTGACTCACATAGATATTGAGCCAGTCTTCAAATCCTGGACTTCAAATTTTGAGTCCCTAATGATGTTTGCTAAATTGGCTATTAAAATACAAAATAAAATGCAGGAAGTTCTTATACCCTCCAGGAGCTAGTTGCACCATTCTTAGGAAAACAAGCCTTTGTAGAATGGTTACGTTCTGAGTGCCCTACTTCCTTGTCCTGTTCTGTTTTAAAGAATAACCACTGTTTGTTTCCTGATCTGGTTAAAAATTTGAACTGTCTAAGCTCAAGCAGAATCCCACATTTATATGAAAAGTGAGTGACATTGTTTTGTTTGTCGTCTGCATCTTATTGCAGGTTTTGAATGAATATTTCCATAATGTCTGTGAACTAGATCTTGTCTTCAACTTCTACAAGGTAAGTCATTCTGCAGCTGTGTCTCTCCCTGGTCCCCTTTTCATGTTTTCCCCTATTACCAGTCCACCAAGAACCTAGCCATTCACAGTGAGCAGGAGGTCTAGCATAACTTTATCTTTAATGTTTTAATTATGTATCCCTGCACGGTAGTGGGGATTGAACTTGCAGCTTTTGATTAGTCCAGGCCTGTGGATTGCTAGTTCAGTAATATAACCACAGTGCTACTATGCACCATGTCAGCTAGCACAGCAAATTTGATAAATGTTGAGAACATTGACAGAAAAGCAAGACTGAAATTTGTGATGACAAGTGGTAAAATTTCTGTACAGGAAATGCATGCACGACATGAGATTTTTATATACAGTCAGTTCTACTATAATGCACGTTTTCTCAATGTGAATTGGCTATAATGCGATTGAAGACGAACCTGTGTTGGCTATAACGTGCTTCCGGTTCAATTTGTTTGAATTAGGCTGCTATTACGTGAATTTCTTATAGCGCAGGACTGCATTGGTGCAGAACTATTGTGTTATATCAGAACAAATACAGCTCGACTGGATAAACCCGGTAACCTGTTTGTCATGTTCCTTTAACGTACATGTGGGATGCATTTTGGTTGTGACAAGTTGTTAATAATGAGATTGAAAAGGCCCATTTATCCAGCACCTTTTACTGTTGTGTCAACGTGTTTGTTCAATTCAGCCCCTCACGTTATTCTCATTGCTACCAGACATATCGATAGCTGTTAGTATTTTATGTCATTGTTACATCTCCTCCAAATCCAACTCCAGTCTGGCAGGACATAATCTATTATTTAGATATGATTTTACCTTTTAATTAAATTTTATTCATTCACCCACCTTTATCCTTTCCTTCCCTTCTCCACATAACCCTGAATCTTGAATTGGAATTAGTTTAACAAACAACTCAATTGTAGCCCAAAGGGTTCAGTTTGCCACTTGCTGTACCTATGTCACAATATTGCTACTTACTCAACCCTTATCAATGCTGTCCTGCTCTTTATTTGAGCAAGGTTCCTTGTGCCAAACAAATTCATTGAAATTGGTGTAGTGGAGGCAAGGGAAGGTGAATATTACTTGAAAATTGAGCTGTTTTCCCTACATTTATCATTCTGTCTTGCTTGATAATCGTGTTAGCTAAGGATGAAGAACTATGTTGTCCAGAGCTTTAACAATCCAATATTTTGATGAAAATTGTTGTTGCTTTCAATTAGTAATTCCACCTAATTTGGAGATGTCAGTGTGTTGGACTGGGGTGTACAAAGTTTAAAAAGTGGGCAACACCAGGTTATAGTCCAACAGGTTTATTTGGAAGCATTAGCTTTCGGAGCGCTGCTCCTTCATCAGGTGATTATGGGGATGAAGGAGCAGTGCTCCGAAAGCTACTGCTTCCAAATAAACCTGTTGAACTATAACCTGGTGTCGTGTGATTTTTAACTAATCGCACCTGGTTTCGCAAGGGCAATTAGGCAATATCAATAAATGCTTACCTTTCCAACCATGTTCATATCCCAAGAACAAATGTTTTTTAGAAACCTATGTATGATTTTAAATCATCTGCAGCACAAAGATCCCAGGTTAGCTGATCCATGCTTTAGTGAGCTGATGTTAGGACAGAAGTCAGAATACAGAAATACGTTTGCTTCAGTATATCTATATGCTGAAAGAATAAAATTGATCACAATACATAGAGACCGGAGACATAGACAAGACATTTCTACTTGTGGCAAAGACTAGAACTGTGTGCCATAAAAAGATGGTCACTAATAGATTTAATAGGGAATTCTGGAGAAACCACTTCTCCCGGAAATGATTACAATATGGAACTCTCTACCACAGATTCAAGAACAGCTTCTTCCCTGCTGTTATCAGACTTCTGAATGGACCTCTCAACTTTTAAGTTTAAATATTGATCTCACACCTTCTCTGCAGCCGTAACATTGTATTCCTCGCTCTGTTCTATTACTGTATGGCATGCATCCAAAACAAAACTTTTCTGTGTGCCTAGGTTCATGTGAGTAATAATTTGGATCAAATCAAAATATTGTTGAGAAGATACGTATTTGAGGGGAGACTGGATAAGCGCGCCAAAAGGAAGGAATGAGGGTCATGTTGATGGGTTTAGATAAAGACAAGTGGGAGGAGATTTGTGAAGAGCACAGATTCTGTCATGGATTTGTTTGAATCTGTGAATCCAAAGATTGATATAAAGAGCTGATTATACATGACAAGTCAATGATCAGCCAGTGAATAAACCGAGAGGTGCACAATGACATTTTGATTTATTAATTTTAATAGCAATGGCAGTACCCAGTGACAGATGATGGAATGTGTGCTAGTGATATGAATATTTCTGGATTTCTATGGAATAATGCACCTAGTACCTTTTCCTCATGTTTGCAGGTATATACAGTGGTGGATGAGATGTTCCTTGCAGGCGAGATCAGGGAAACGAGCCAGACAAAGGTGCTAAAACAGCTCCTCATGCTGCAGTCCTTGGAGTGAAAGTTTTGATCGAAAACTGAAAGAACATTTAAACAGCAACTCTCTCCCTTCGTGTTCCATTGGTGTGCATGTATGTATGTGTGTGTGTTGGAGCGAGTGAAAAGAGGTGAATGAAACATACAGGGAACAGTGAATGTTAACCCAATTGCTACAGGAGAATGACCATTTAACCCCTGTCAAACCCCACTGAAATATTATGTAATGCTTCAGCATCTCTGTCATGAGTTAATCTGATTGTAAGGGGATCCCGTGCCTCTGGTTATCTGGCTGTTGATTCATTGGTATCCACACAAAATTCTAAATTTTGGAGGCTGCACTGTCAAATTAGCCCTAGCATTAGGCAAATAGTTGTTTTGCAGTAGGTCAGTTGGACTTTGTTCAGAGAGGGAGGAAAAGTGCAAGCACACTGTGGGACCATTAATGTAATCTGAACACAAGCCTGAGCTTTTAGCAGTGGAAATTTGTGCAGGCTGTGTCAGTGTTGTCAATAGAATTTCAGATGAACGCAGTAGTGAGCAAATGAAATTTTCAGATTCTGTCCATAGTCCTAGGTGTGTATTTTGCTGTTCCTGCAAAGAGCAATGTACAGTCACATCAGAAATATTAGTGGCGGGTCCAAATTTGAAAGATTATTGTGCAAGAAATGCTTTTTAACACATTTTGTCCTTTGATATAGTATATGAGTGACAGCATGCTGGATATGATTAATACAGCAAAACCAGTGTATTCTTGTCACCTTAATTTATGAACAGCTCTGTCAATTTACTGCCTCCAGTTCAGTTTTAAAGAAGCCGAGTCATTTGGCCTCAGGATCATTGTTACTTTGGGTTTTTGCCCATTTAAACTTACACCAAGCACTCTGAGTGGGAGCATTGTTTTGATTAGGTTTGTTGGAGCTAAATAATAGAGCTCTATTCCATGTGTATCATGCATTTTCTAATGCTCCTTGCACCCAGAGATCATAATGTAACATTTCGTTCATACAGAGGAAGAGGGAATGATCTGGCATTAACAATTCAGGACTTTATGAAATTGAGATTCCCACAGATTGCATTGGGGGCCATTATCCCTCCACCAGGAAGGCTTGATGGAAGCTATCAGGAAATTCACCAGTCAAATAACCAGAATTCAGTAACCTGTGTTTGTAGTTTACAGAGAACAGTATTTTCTTTGATTTTTTTATCATTTTGTTCCAAATAAGACATAGAATTTGTGGTAATTGATGCTAGTAATTGAACTGTCTGCAGAAATGAGCAGAAAATGTTGTAGAAACATTTAATTTTGTTCCATTGACCAAGTCACTGACCGATTGGTGGCACTGCCGGCTGCGACCTTGTTCTGTGTAACTGTTACTTAATGACAAAACGTCTGGATTTATAACTATCCAAAGCTCTGGAAAGCCACCAGTCAAAATTACCTGACTGAAAGAATAAATGTAAATGCTGACTGAACATCCAGGGTGACTAATCACTGTTCACTTTGTACTGTTGCAGAGTTATAGGTCTGTGGTTGGGTTAAAGCAAAATGCTCTCTAGATGGCATTTTGTTTGAGATAAGACATTTGCCTCACCCTCTTTTTATGGCTCGTGTTTGAATAAAGTATGTGCGTATGAAAAAATCTGTTTTCAACAACCATCTACAAAGGGTATGTGTACTGGTCAGTACATATATGTTGGTTTTTCCTACAATCCCACAAGCTACAAGATCAATCAATTGACAACAGTATGAATAGGGTCCAAGCCATTTCTTTACCACATAAACTTGGTGCTGAGAGAAGGCATATCAAAACGATCGTGCATGATAACAGAAACCCTGGCCAAATCATCATGTATTGTAAATCACAAAAATCTATATCCACAGCTTTGGTTCCTGAATGATGCCCAATCTACCTCTGAATACCCTGGGAGGGGGAGAAATGACAAACGTTTGAACAACAGATCTGTCTCACACTGCTGCCACATAGTAAATCTTCCAATGCTGAAACTAATTCAAAGGTTTTTCTGACCACATTAGTGAGTAATGTCTGAGTTTCAGCAGTGTGGGGCTAGGTATGTCGACAATATGTCCCTATGACTGGAGAATTGTATCAACAACACGTCCTGTTGACCATTCATAGCAGCAGCCTGCTGATCGTAATGAACCAGCCCGTCACTGCAAGACTCTCAAGTGTATCCACCATCAGATGCATTTCTGCCATTGGAAATCATTTATTAAATAATTTGGACTGTTTTAAAAGTTACGTGTGAACCAATTTAAGGTCACTTGGACTTGAAGTGTGTGATGCATTTGCCATATAAATAAACACATGGGAATCTGTAAACACGTAGAATCATAGAACTGTACAGGACAGAAACAGATGCTTCAGTCCAACTCGTCCAAGCCGACTAGATATCCTAAATTAATCTAGTCCCATTAGCTAGCATTTGGACTAATCCCTCTAAATCCTTCCTATTTGTGTACCTATCTGGATGTCTTTTAAATGTAATTGCACCTGCCTCCACCACTTTCTCTGGCAGTTCATTCCATACACACACCACCCTCTGCGTGAAAAAGTAGCCCTTCGGTCCCTTTTAAAGTTTTCCCCCTCACCTTAAACCAAATCCCTCTAGTTTTGGACTCCCCTGCCCTGGGGAAAAGACTCTGACTATTCACCCTATGCATGCCCCTCGTGATTTTATAAACTTCCATAAGGTCGCTCCTCAGCTTCCTATGTTCCAGGGAAAACAGCTTCAGCCAATTCAGCCTCTCCCTATAGTTCAAACCCTCCAACCCTGGCAACATCTGTGTGAATCTTTTCTGAACCCTTTCAAGTTTCTCAACATCTTTCCTACAGCAGGGAAGCCAGAATTGAACACAGTATTCCAAAAGTGGTCTCACCAACATCTTATCGCTGTACCATTTATTTTGAAAAAAAAATGGAGATGGTCAATCGCTGCTGTATCTCCATGGCAACATCCTGCCGAATCAGAATTTACCTGCTTAGCCTGAGAATTAAGATTGACTGAACTGTTCTTACTGTGTTTCCATGTCAGTAATGACCCAACCAGTCAGCACCCTTTCCCATGCTGTATAAAAGTGTTTTTTTTAACGTGTCCTAATTCTGATGAGTGCAGGCCCTAAAAGCTTTAATGTTTGTATCCTGATAACAATGTTTAAAATCTTAGTTTCACTTAGTGAGACAGCATTTTGGAACTGTCGATAGATTTAAGCTGCTATGTTGAAGCAACATTCTGTTGCAATAAATGTTAGAAATTATTCTTCTGTGTTTCCATAAACTGGCAGATGGACAAAGGTTGGGACACAAATCGTCCTACCTGCGAAGAGTCTCAAACATGTCATCAATGCTGGCACTCCCAGTGTAATTCAACACAATTTTTATTCATACAGTATCTTTAACATAATAAAAACTTTGAAGATTACTCACTGGAGCATCATAAAACAAAAACTTGACATTGAGCTATCTAAGGAGGTATTAAAGCAGACACTCAAAAGCTCTGTCAGACTAAGGGGACAAAGGCAGGTAGGTTTAAAGCGGAATTCAACTTGGGGAGCTGAAGGTAGAGCCACCAAGCAGGAATACTCTGATTACATGAGCACAGATATGTCAAGAGCATTTCACCACTGGAGAAGATGACAGATTTGGTAATAGTGTGTGGCCATGGCAGGATTAGTAATTGAAGGTAATTAAAACAGAGGGGTTGCTTAACCAGGAGCATATTTGGAGCGATTGTCTTTCAAATAAGATATTAAACAGCAGCTTTGTCGTCATGCTTGTTGCTCAACGTAAACAATTTGATATAATGGATGAAAACAAGTTTGTTTCTTTCTCTCATTTAGTCCAGATATTCCTTTCTCCCCTATGTTCGTCTCCCACTGCCTCTCTCAGTCTCCAGTCTATTCCTAAGCAACACAGGGTGGATTGAGGGGCAGGGAAGAAGCCTACCTGCTCTAATCAGACAAGGTTCGCATACAGTTTTTCAGTTACAACAGCAAAATGATGTATGGATAGAGATTCTATGAGGACTGAAGCTGTTCAGCACCTGTGTACAAGTTTTTTACTGGACAGTTAAGAATGGGCAATAAATACTGCCCTGGTCAATGATGTCCTAATCCCTTTAATGAATAATAATAAAAATATTTATCCTTAGAGAGCGTGTACTCTCCAGCCTAAAACTGGGTACAGGGGGAACAAAACCAAACTTAGAAATGTACAAGAAAGAGTTTAAGCAGGTCTGGCAACCCAAGTCTCCATATTCACTTGAGCATGTAGGTCCTGTGTAATCTTTGGTCTAAGCCATACGGTCCTAGAGTTGGTGTGGCCAATTTATAAACAGGCTGAACTATGAAGGTCCCAGCAGTTTGTTGATGACCTGGGTCCACACTGGATGAACATGGCTGTCGGTTCTAGTCCAAACTGACCTCAAAACCTACCAGAACCCGGGAATTGGAGAAGAGGAGATGAGAAAGGTGGGTTTGCAATTTTGGATGAAGTTAAAAAAGAAAACCAAATGCAGTTTTTAAAAAAAATTATGCTATGATTGAAATGGATCGTGCTGCTTCAGATTACTAACCCATCAGCACTGTCATCAGCAGTTCTATTGTCCCTGCTATACTCAAAAGAGCGAGATAGTGCTCTTTGGTCCAACACATCCATACCGTCCAGATATCCAAAATTAACTTAGTGCCATTTGCCAGCATTTGGCCCACGTCCCTCCAAACCCTTCCTGTTCACTTTGAGCTATAACAGAAACCAGAAGTGAATTTCTAGGTTTATTTTTGGCAGAATTCAGCCTTTTCTTCTGTGTAAAATCTCCCACCCACCATACCACCTTCACCCCCCACAGCGATGCATTTTCCAAAGACATTAATATTACTGACAGTGCTGGTAGCTTCTCAGCAAGAGGCACACTGCTGCAATCTGTTATCACCATGGAAACCAGGTCCCCTAACTGCAAAGCAGCTGCTTTGATTGCACAACTCCACTCAACCAGTAAGTGTCAATGATTCTTAGTTGTTGTGTGAGCTCACAGAAGCTATTTGATCAGGAGGTGGACCAGACAAGCATTCGTTATAAATAACACCCGTTTTCAACATGGCTTCATGCATCTTGGTTCAGCTGTGTTGTAGGTTCAGTGAATCCCTACAGTGTGGAAAGAGACCATTCTGCCCATTGAGTCTGCACCAACCCTCTGAAGAGCATCCCACCCAGAGCTAGCCCCCCCACTCTTTCCCAGTAACCTTGCATTTCCCCTGACTAATCCACCTCGACTGCACATCCCTGGATGCTACAGAGCAATTTAGCACGGCCAATCCACCTAACCTGCACAACTTTGAACTATGGGAGGATATCAGACCCCCCAGAGGAACCCTACGCAGACACGGGCAGAATGTCTGTTTGGAGTTTGCATGACCACCCAAGGCTAGAATTGCATCCAGATCCCTGGTGCTGTGAGGCAGCAGTGCTAACCACTGAGCCAGTGTATCACCTTAGAAAAAAAATCTCTTGAGCACTTGCTCACAGGGGTTTATATCCAACTCTAGAGACCTGAACATAGAAGTGCTGCAGGAGACCTATCAGAGGCTCTGTCTTTCTAATGATTAATTGAAGGCGTCTCTGCTGGTGAAAATGGCAAAGAAATTTTATATGGCACTTGTTGAGAAAACTGGCACTCATCCTCTAGCTGGCACAGATTGTTCTTTCAGCCTCTGGACCAGAAGGTTGTAAGTTCAAGTCTCATGCCAGAGAGCTGAGCATATAATCTCGGCTGGCACACCCAGTGCAGCAACATAGAGAGGCTAATCCATCGTTCACATTAACTCAGATGGCTGGTTTGGGATGCAGCGTGACACCAACAGCGCACATTCAATTCCTGCACAACCTGAGGTTACCACAAAAGTCCCACTTTCACAACTTTGCCCCTCACCTGACGTATGGTGACCCTCCGGTTAAACTTGCCACCAGTTGTCTCTCCCTAACGAGAGAGCTGACCTATGATCCACTGGCATCAATGTGACTACTCCATTGCTGTTGTGAGAGTTTGCTATGTGTTTACAGTAACCAGCAAACAAAGATGTGGGGAGAAAACATTTTCACACAGTGGGTTATTTGGGTATGGAATGTACTACCTTGAAGTGTGATGGTGGCAGGTTCAATTGAGAAATTCAAGAAAGCCTTGGATGATGATTTGGATAGATATGATGTGTTGGTATATGGGGAAAAGGCAGGAGGATGGCACGAGGTAGCAGTACGATGGGCCAAATGGCCTCCTGCACTGTAACAATTCTGTGATTCAGTGTCAGCTGAATGCCATGTTTCTTGCGTTATAGCCAATGAGGTCTGTCAGTGTTGTAAACTGTTGTGCACACCCAAGCCTATATAAATGCAGGTTATAGATTGTACAGCATGGGAAACAGATACCTTTGGTCCAACTCATCTGTGCTGACCAAATGTCCTAATTTAATCTAGTCCCATTTGCCAGCATTAGGCCCATATTCCTCTAAGCACTCTCAGCTACCTTCTGCCCAGCCCAACCCCCCTCCTATTTATCTCTCCAGCCTCATTCCTGATGAAGGGCTTTTGCCCGAAATGCCAATTTTCCTGCTCCTCGGATGCTGCCTGACCTGCTGTGCTTTTCCAGCACCACTCCAATCTTGACTCTAAACTCCAATATCTGCAGTAACCACTTTCGCCATATTCCTCTAAACCCTTCCTATTCAAGTACCCACCTAGATGTCTTTTAAGCATTGTAATTGTACTAGCCTCCACCACTTCATCTGGCAGCTCATTCCTTACATGTACCACCCTCTGTGTGAAAAGGTTGCCCCTTGGGTCTCTTTCAATTTTTTTCCCCTCTCGCCTTAAACCTCTGCCCTCTAGTTTTGGCTATTCAACCTATCCATGCCCCTCATGATTTTATAAACCTCTATAAAATCACCCCTCAGCCTACAATGCTCCAGAGATGCCCCAGCCTATTCAGCATCTCCCCATAGCTCAAACCCTCCAACCCTGGCAACATCCTTGTAAATCTTTTCTGCACTCTTTCAAGTTTAACAACGTCTTTCCTATCGCAGGGAGGCCCTCCAACCTTTGTCGTCTGCGGGAGAAGGAAAGATGGCTTGAACTTGTATTCCATATGTTACCATATGGAGTATCCTAAATTTACATTCCCATTTATATTTCAGATTTCCAGCATTCACAATATTTTGCCTTTGTATTAGCTGCTCTGAAGTGGGGAGAGGACTAAAGTTCATTCCCAAATGCATTCCCCACTGAAGAATGACAACCAATGGAGTCTCGATAGCAGCACATAGCTGGATACCATTGGTTATCGTACTTCAGTAGAAAGGGCTTCAGTTCGTCTGTTCAATTGTGCTGGACCTAGAAAGGAAAACCTACTGAGACCCCTGCTGGAAAGCATGAGGACTTCAAGCAAGGACTCAACAGCATCACCCAAACCTGGGCAAGTCACTTTGATGCGGTTCTGGGGCATAGCACCTATTGGGAATGCGGGGCAGCAAAAGAGAGAGACCAAAGTCAGATTTTAATGCAGTCTCAAGGGTTGGGCTGAAGTGAAAATGCTCCATTCTTTGGTTATGTTGAATTATGGGCCTTACACTAAACACTCATAAGACAAAGGTCCTTTACCAAACTGCCCAATGAGGTTTGCATTGCCTTCATTGTGCCAGCCACCAGGGGAAGAGAGTTTTTGTTAATTTGGGGATCTGAAATCTCATGGTCCACAGTGCAACAGTGATACACACCCTCCCATATGGCTATAGATGTGGGCTATGTACAGAGAGCACCTCAAATTTCTGGACAGGGTACCACCAGCACTATCTTTACAGGATCCTGCAAATCCATTGCCACTACCTTTAGGCAGCACAGTGGCACAGTGGTTAGCACTGTTGCCTCACAGCGCCAGAGACCCGGGTTCAATTCTCGACTCAGGCGACTGACTGTGTGGAGTTTGCACATTCTCCCCGTGTCTGCGTGGGTTTCCTCCGGGTGCTCCGGTTTCCTCCCACAGTCCAAAGATGTGCAGGTCAGGTGAATTGGCCATGCTAAATTGCCCATAGTGTTAGGTTAAAAGGGGTAAATGTGGGGGTATGGGTGGGTTGCACTTCGGCGGGTCGGTGTGGACTTGTTGGGCCGAAGGGCCTGTTTCCACACTGTAAGTAATCTAATCTAATCTACCTACATTGTTCTTGTTCAGGCTGACATCTCCCACATTGAAGAATTGCCCATATTCAGTCAGTTTCACTGTGGAGTTGGGGGAGGGGGCCATGTCTTCATGTGCCCAACTCAAGATTCCAGAAAAAGCACTCTGCTTGACGTTTCTGCGTGGCCAAGTGCACTCCGGGTTCAAGGATACCCTGCTCACTCTCTGAAGGCAGAACTTCTCCAGGGCAGTATCAGAGTGGTGCTAGGTAGATAGAGAGTCAGTGCAGACTCAATGGGCTGAATGTCTCCTCTTGTACTGAGAGGGAGGTTTACATGTATCATCTAGTTCCCGATTTGAGACGTTCCACAATGGATCACTTCGGAGGGGATTGGTGTGGACTTGTTGGGAAGTCCAACACTGTAGGGAATCTAATTCAGCCCTTCAAGCTTGCTTCTGCTATTTAATAGCATCAAGACTGATTTCATCTTCGTCTCAAGTCCATTTCTGGCCTGCTGTCCATCATCCTTCAAACCATTACGAATGAAAAAAATCTGTCTACCTTCTCCTTAAATGTATTCAATTTGTTCCCCGCATTCCCGGGCAGAGAATTCCACAGATTCACAACACTTTGAGAGAAGTAATTTCTTGTCATCTCTGTTTAAAATCCCCTTTCCCTTATCCAAAAAATTGTGATCTCTTATTCTAGATTGTTACGCATGATTGTCCTTGGAACTTTGTGGGAAGCTAGGGAAGTGATTGCTGGGCACTTTGCTGAGGTAGCATCTGTAGCCATGGGTGAGGTACCAGAAGACTGGAGGTTGGCTAATGTGGTGCCATTGTTTAACAGGATGAGTAGCCAAGGGTGGGGGAGTCCAAAACTAGAGGGCAGAGGTTTAAGGTAAAAGGGGAAACATTTAAAAGAGACCTAAGGGGCAACTTTTTCACGCAGAGGGTGGTGCGTGTATGGAATGTGCTGCCAGAGGAATTGATGGAGGCTGGTACAATTACAACATTCAAAAGGCATCTGGATGGGTATATGAATAGGAAGGGTTTAGAGGGATATGGGCCAAGTGCTGGCAAATAGATTAATTTAGAACATCTGGTCATCATGGACAAGTTGGACTGAAGTGTCTGTTTTTGTGGTGTACATCTCTATGACTCTATGAGGAAACATCCTCTCCACATCCACTTGGTCAATCCTGTTTAGCATCTTATATATACCTCAGTTCGATCTCCAAGTTTTAACCATCTCCTTAACATTCAACTCTGTTACCATTATCTAATCCATTTGGATAAAATTGGCCGTACTGTAGCTCCAAGATCAACTCAGATATTGGGAATTCAGTGGCGTGTAACTCATCTCCGGACTCTCCGAGGCCAGTCCACCATCTACAAGGCACAAGTCAGGAGTGTGAGGGAATACTCCCCACTTGCCCTGGATGAGCACAGCTCCAACAACACTCAAGAAGCTTGACTCCATCCAAGACAAAGCAGCCCACTTGACTGAAACCCCATTAACCAACCTCAGTATTCACTCCCTCCATTCAGTAGCAGCAGTCTTTACCATCTACAAGATGAACTGCAACAACTCTCCAAGGCCCCTTAGACAACACCTTTCAAACCCATGACCTCTACCATCTGGAAGGACAAGGGAAGCAGATACACGGGCACACTATCACTAGCAAGATCCCTTCCCAAGCCACTCATGTTCCTGACCTGGAAACGTACTGTCATTCCTTCAGCATCACTGGGTCAGAGTCCTGGAACTCCCTCCCTAACAGCATTGTGGGTGACACTACCCCTTGTGGACAATTAAAGGGTAATTAGGAATATATTCTGGCATTGCCATAAAAATCATATTCCACGAAATAATAAATATTAAAGATTCTTTAAGAACCTACCCCGTCTGCCCTAATATGTAGCTCAGGATCAAATTTTTCCTGATCACACTCCACTTCAGGGAGTTTTATTACACAAGAGGTGCTATACAAATGCGAGGTGGTTATTTGTAGCAATCCTGGCTGAAAGCAAGGGGGTTGAGCTGGAAGGTAAAGATTTCCTCTAAAGAAAATCTGAGAGAACAACACAGGGTTTCAAATGTGGGCGCTGAGAGCGAGGGTTGTGTTTTCAACAAGGCTGAGCGTTGATAAAGATGCAGGGTTTGCTTGATGTAAGCCAGTTAGCGGTGACCTTTGCTCCCTGCACCAGCCATTAGTGCCACACAGGCTGCCGATCACATTTGTGTCCAATTAGGTAATTACTGCAGAGTCAGTGAGGAGCTGCTCGCTCTCAGTCTATATTTCCTCTCACCTGACCGGGCTTATTGCAGACAACCAGATGATTTCAATCACAATGCTCTTGGCTTCACTGAACCAAATGCCCTTTTGTCCCTTCCCCATTCACTTAAAGCAGTGGTGTGCGACTTTGTTCTCTTTGCAAACATTCCTGTCGGTTGTCGTGAGACTGTCTTCCTGAATTCCCCCGTCTCTGGCTTGTGTATCACCCCAATTTTCTTCAGCCCAGCATGAGGTGACCTCTGCCCCAGGTAGCCACACCCTAACTCCGGAATTCCCACCTTAAAACTCCTTACCCCGCAGTCATTTTTCAAAGTGCTCTTTTGAACCTGTGAACCAATGGAAGTCTTGACCATCAAGGGCTGTTGAGGCTGGGCTGTTAATGTTCAAGGGTGAGATAGACAGATCAGTGAGGAAATCAATTTTTAATCAGGGAGGGTATCAAAGGTTATGGGGAAAATGCAGGAGAGTGGAGTTAAGGATTATCAGTTCTCATTGAATGGCAGAGCAGATTTGATGGGCTGAATGGCCTGTGTCTGTTCTGACATCTTACCGTCTTACACCCCTTCGGCCAAGCTTTCAGTCTCCTCCCCCAACACATCATGTGGTTTTTATGGAGTGATAGAGTCATACAGCGCAGAAACAGACCCTTCGGTCCAACTAGTCCATGCCGACCATAATCCCAAACTAAACTAGTCCTTCCTGCCTGCTCTTGGTCCATATCCCTCCAAACATTTCTTATACGTGTACTTATCCAAATGTCTTTTAAACGCTGTAACCACATCCACCACTTCCTCAGGAGATTCATCCCACATTTTGACTAATATCATTCCTGTCAAACACTTGGCCATGTTTACCATATCGAAGGCAAGTTATTGCTGTTCAGCACCAATCAAAGTGAAGGAGAATTCACGGCTGGTGAATATGACCTCCCAACCTCACCCCACAAATACCTAACCGCTGCAGGAGCCAGACCACTTCATTTTGAGAAGTGAGAATTCAAGATTCTGTTTGCGAATCGCAGATACTAACCATGCACCAGTCCCCTGTCCATGATGACTCAGGATCTCCCCTAACTAAACGTTTTCAGTCCTGTCCAGTGTCCAGGCCACTATATATCCTTCCAATGTCTTTGAAAAGGGTATCTGGCCTTTACCTCTTTGCTGCTTGTGGGTGCCATGAGGTTGTTCTCATCAGCCCCAGCTCCATTTCTGAACTTGGGGAAAGGCCAAAGCCAGCCAGTTCCCCATTGCTATGCACCGACTCCATCCATTTGATGTTGGGTGTGGAAACTGGCTGAGGGCAGGTCAGTTTGGTTATACTGTCAGATCAATGTCAATGATCCCACAGTGCTATTTTGAAGAATAACAGGACGGTTAACCTCAAGGTATTCTGGCCAATTCTTATCCGTCAACCAATGTCATAAAAACTGATTTTTCTAGTGATCATCCTGTTGCGGTTTATGGGAACTTCCTGTGGATAGATTGGCTCTTGTGTTTCCTGCATTATAACAGCGATGGCACTTTGAAATATTTAAATGCCTGTGAAGGGCACTGAGACATTCATTCATTGTGAAAGGTGCCACATAAATAATTCCTTTCATCTATTTCCTTTTCTTCCTTCCTTTTCTCCTACCTTTCCCCTTCATTCTTTCCTTCCTTCCTTCCTTCTTTCCTTCCTTTTTTCTTTCTTTCTTTTCCTGTTTTTTTTTCTTCCTGTTTCTTTCTCTTCCTTCTTTCTTTCCGTCCTCTTTTTTCTTCCTTCCTTTATCCTTCCTTTCCTTTATTCTTTCTTTTCTCCTTGTTTTCTTTTGTTTCTTCCATTCTTTTTGTCCTTCCTTCCCTTCCCTCTTCTTCCTTGCTCATACATAAGCAACAGCCACTGGGAGAGACACTGAGGACTGTGCTTCAAGTTGTATCCCTGTAAGGTTCAGAGACTCCAGGAGGAGAGGAGTAAATTTGTTCAATGAGGGCCTATCGCTTTAAGACCAATTCTTCCCCACCCACCTCCTTGTTTTGAACAGAAGATTGCTTGGCATCTGATTCCCTTCTGCGCAACAGCATGGGAGCCTTATTTCCTTCTCATAAACACAATCTAAGAGCTCAACCGCAAACATTCCTAGAGCTCCTCAATGCTGTCGTGAGAGTGGCAACCAGCCAGAATTTTAACTCAAACCAGAGCAGGACTTACAGCCTCACACAGTGAGTAGCACTGCTATAAACATCTGAGGGGAAGGGGAAACTGAGATTCTCAGTACTTTCTCCCCTTCCTTTCCAGCAGACTCTCTCTCGTTTAAGCAAATGTGGGTCACATCCAGAGTCAAATCCGTCCTTCACAGAGTGTATGAAAAACTATGATTGATTGGGAGGCTTCATAGCCAAACATAAGCCTGTCTTCACCTCCCTACAAGCACTCATACCAACACTCGGGCATTCACACACTCACAGAAAGACCTGTGGACACTGACTTTTACACATTCACAGGCATAGGTACTAGTGTAGTGTAATGTTCCTCCTCTGGTCCTTAAAAACACAACAGCTGAGATCTAAAATCAGAACAGGAAGTGCTGGAGGAAATTCAGCAGGTCTGACAGCATCTATGTGGACAGAAACAGAATTCATTTTCAAGTTCAAAGACACTTCTCCAGAAAATCTGAGTTTCTTCAGCATTTTCAGGGTGACAATACTATGGCTTTAAGGGATGTCCTGTTTTTTTTAAGTGA
This sequence comes from Chiloscyllium plagiosum, assembly GCF_037043375.1. Classification (NCBI taxonomy): domain Eukaryota; kingdom Metazoa; phylum Chordata; class Chondrichthyes; order Orectolobiformes; family Hemiscylliidae; genus Chiloscyllium; species Chiloscyllium plagiosum. The sequence goes on along the minus strand of NW_028270185.1, from coordinate 9,585,515 downwards.
GGTTTTAAAACAGATATGTTGAGCTTTCTATTCCAAGGTGATAAAGTAAACAGCTTGTGAGGCCTTGGGTGTTTTTTAAAGTTGGAACAATAGAAGCAGCTTGAATGGGTGGCATCAAGTCCCACAGACCAGAGTGTTAGTTTTAGCTTTCAGCAGCTGTTGGGGTTTTGAAGCTGCCCTACACCTCTCCTGCTACAATAAAACCCTTGAGTCCCCTGTCTCTGCCAGAAGTTTCCCTTGATGTTCTTTCCTCCTGTACTGCGGAAACACTGCGTGGTCAGACCATCTATTTTACTGTATTTGCCTTTGTTAAGGGTGTGTTTATGGGCTGCTTTATATTGGAACAATGCTGTTTAGTCATTAAATAATCGATTATTCTGTTAAAGTTTCCAATAGAGTTAAAGTTGTGATGATGATGTAGCTTCAAGAGGTTATTTTGTCCTAGTATTTTGTGGTAAGGCTGTAAGGCAGAGGTGCAGGAAAATCGACGTTTTGGGCAAAAGCCCTTCATCAGGAATCTGCTTCTCGTGGATGCTGCCTGACCTGCTGTGCTTTTCCAGCACCACTCTGATCTAAACTCTGGTTTCCAGCATCTGCAGTCCTCACTTTTGCCCTGTAAGGCAGAGGTGCCAAGCTGGCTAGTTCAGCCCACTTGAGTGAACAGCTTGGCAGGCCTTGGGTTTTTTAAAATGGGTGTGATCAGCGCTCAGGAGCATTAGAAACCTTTGGGGCCTCAGCAGGGTTGTTGGCTTCAGTGAATGTCTCCAGGCTGCAACTCTCTCTGAATTTTCTCAATGTTTTTTTTCCCTCCTGGATTGGAGAACCGCATGTAAGAATCTGTATCTGAATTTTCCTTTTTGCCAAGGGATGTGTTTATGGGATGTTACTATATTGGAACAGTTAATTAGTAATATTTACTGTATCTATTAGTCTATTAAGTTTTCCAATACAGTTAAGTTATTCTAAGTTATTCCTCTTTCTTTCATTGTATTTTGACTCCAATGTTTAAATAACTTGTTTTCCTTAATGTCAAGTAGTTTGACCAGTAACATCACATCTGGAACATACACTTCACATCTACCTTTAAAATAAGGAAAAGTTAGGGTGGGCTACCTTCTTAAAATATTTTGAGGGGGTCTGGTCTGGTCCATAACAAAGTTATATCAATTCTTCTTTCTTTTGTTTGTATTTTAACTGTAGAGAAAGGGTAAAGTGTGTTTGGCTTAAAACCGAGTAATGTCACCAATCAAATTAGTTCTGAAACACAGTACCTCACACTTGCTTTTAAATAAGATAAAAGTTAAGATCAAGGTTAATCTCCTTGATATATTTGAAGGGGATTTGGTACGATCCATAACGTCAGCTTTTGTATTAGTCAAAAACCCTTCGTTAACAACTGGTTCAAATACAACCGAAGCAGAGGGTGAAATTTGAAATCCGTTTTCGTGCAAGATTCAGAATGAAAAGGCTAGCGTAATTGGACCATATAATCTCTGTCAGTTTTCTCTATTAGATTGCCTACAGTGTGGAAACAGGCCCTTTGGCCCAACAAGTTCACACCAACCCTCTGAAGAGCAACCCACCCAGACCCGTTTTTCCCTCTGACTAATGCACCAAACACTATGGACAATTTTACATGGCCAATTCACCTGACCTGCACATCTTTGTGACTGTGGAAAGAAACCAGAGCACCCAGAGGAAACCCACGCAGACACTGAAGAATGTGCAAACTCCACACACAGACAGTCGCCCGAGGCTGGAATCGAACCTGGGACCCTGGTGCTGTGATGCAGCAGTGCTAACCACTGAGCCACCATGCTGGAAACCCCACCTTGTTCACTGATTTCCTTTAGGGAAGGAAATCTGCCATCCTTACCCGGTTTGGCCTACATGTGCCTCCAGACCCACAGCAACGTAAGTAACTCTTAATTGCCTTCGATTAGGGATGGGTAATAAATGCGAGTCTAGCCAGGTTGCACACATCCCCTCTGTATACTGTAAAATAGGAAAATATGGTAAATATTTAATAAGTAAAATTGACATACTCTTAAACATTCTCATTGAGTGTGGAATACACACACACACATACACTCACTCACACATATACTCACACATACACATACACATACACAGACTCACACACACACACACACTCAGACATACTCAAACACACTCCCTGACATACACACACTCACACATACATACCGACACACACTCATATGTATCAGTATTGGCATAACTTATATGTATTGTTTATACTATCAGAGACATATATAATAGGATTATCTTGCTTAGAACTGAGAAGGTTAAGGAATGATTGTATCAAATGTTTCCAAATAAAATGGTGAACAGATTTTCAGTGGCTGAGAGGGGAGCTGAATGGGGCAAGGACTAGGGGACAGTCTAAAAATTACAGCCAGACCTTTCAAACGTGAAATTAGGGAACATTTAACACACAAAGAGTGATAGAAGTTCGAAAATCTCTCATATCAATCAACCAGGATGAATCTAAGATTGATAAACATTTTGTTACCCAGAAGGATTGATTTTCACATCCACCCACAATGGGAAACTTCAGTTTATCATCTCATATTGAGGACAGGGCTTCCTCCCACAATGCTAACCTGGATTGTGATGTTCAGGTTACCAGAGTAAACTACATATGACTGATCCAGAAGCAGGTGTGATACCCATTGAGACCCAACTAATGTCAATCAAGGTGGAAAATTCATAGTGGCAGCCATACATCAGGGCAGGAAGAGTTGTGGTAATATCCCTGCCTCTTGGCCAGGAGGCCTGGGTTCACATCCCATTCCCTCTAGAGGGTGTGTCACATTCATGTATCAATTAATGGAGCTACTGTGGTAATGGCCCTGCGTCTGAGCCAGGAGGCTTAGGTGTGGGTTTCCCCCTTGCTTCAGAGATGAGTCATAACATGCCTGAGCAAGTTGATTTTAAAATAAAAATCTACATTAGGGCAAGGTGTACTCATCCAAGGCTCCCCTACCTGGAACAGTGTCAAGGAACATTTATTTGCAGTTTATAAGAGTAGAGGCAGTTTTTCTGTATTTAACCCTATGCTGTCCCTATCCTGGAATGATTGATGGAGACTGTGTCAAGGGAGCTTTACTTCCATTTGAAAGAGTAGAGAGACATTCATTTTCTGTTTAAAAGAGTAGAGGAAGCTTTACTCTGTATCTAACCCCGTGTTGTCCCTGTCCTGGGAGTGTTTGATGGGGCAGTGTAGATGGAGCTTTACTCTGTATCTAACTCTGTGCTGTCCTTGTCCTGGGAGTATTTGATGGGGCAGTGTAGAGGAAGCTTTACTCTGTATCTAACCCCGTGTTGTCCCTGTCCTGGAAGTGTTTGATGGGGCAGTGTAGAGGGAACTTTACTCTGTATCTAACCCCGTGTTGTCCTTGTCCTGAGAGTGTTTGCTGGGGACAGTGTAGAGGGAGCTTTACTCTGTATCTAACCCCGTGCTGTCCCTGTCGCGGGACTGTTTGATGGGGACAGTGTAGATGGAGCTTTATGCTGTATCTAATCCCTTGCTGTCCTTGTCCTGGGACTGTTTGATGGGGACAGTGTAGATGGAGCTTTATGCTGTATCTAACCCCGTGCCATCCTTGTCCTGGGACTGTTTGATGGGGACAGTGTAGAGAGACCTTTACTTTCAGTTTAAGAGAATAATGTGTGTAGATGGTGTGAGCTGGCCTCAGCTTTGCTGCATCGACCTGGTGTTTTGTCACGTATTGCACCCATACTCACTGTTTGTGATCACTGGGGGTGGGTTTGTGTGAAGTGGTTGCTGAGCAGAGAGAAGCCAGTGGAACCTGGAGCCTGACAGTCTCGTCAGGCTTGGCCGGGAGGGAAGACAGAGAGAGAAACACAAGTACAAACACACCACCAAACTGGCCTACACAAGACCCATTGGACCCTCCTACATTCTACTGTCAATAGCACTTCATATCATCTAAAATTCTGCTGGCCATGTCTTAATTTGCAACAAGTTCTGTTCCCCTAACACCCCACCTCCCAGTGTTCATAGATCTAGTTTGGTCCATGGTCTAGATTTTAAAATTCTCTTCCTTGTTTTCCACTCGCTCCTGGGCTCACCTCCTCCCTATCTCCGGAAGTGCCTCCAGTCCCATAATCCTTGGAGAAATCTGTTTACTTCCAAGTCAGCATACCTGGATCGAGTCCTCCCACTATTGGAGGCCACACATTCTGCTGCCCAGTGACCAAGGTCTGGAATTCCCTCCCAAAACCTCTCCCTTAAAAGGTAAAGTCTCCATAATCGAACCAGACCACACCAGAAGATCTTAGGCAGTAGGAACAGGAGTAGGCCATTGGGCCCCTCGAGCCTGCTCTGCTATTCAATAGGATCATGGCTGATCCAACGTTCCTCACATCCACTTTCCTGTATTTTCGCAATTTTTGATACCCTGATTGAACAAGTGTCTATCTACAGCCCTAAATATACTCAAGGACTCTGTCCCCAAAGTTCTCTATGGCAAGGAGAACTATTCTTGGCGGAGTGGAGGAACAGAGAGATCTGGGTCTGCAAGTACACAGATCCCTCAAAGTTGTCACCCAAGTGGATCGGGTTGTTAAGAAAGCATATGGTGTTTTGGCTTTCATTAACAGGGATATCGAGTTTAAGAGCCGCGAGGTTTTGCTGCAGCTCTACAAATCCCTGGTGAGACTTCACTTAGAATATTGTGTCCAGTTCTCGTCGCCCTACTATAGGAAAGATACAGATGCTTTGGAGAGGGTGCAAAGAAGGTTTACCAGGATGCTGCCTGGACTGGAGCGCTTTCTATATGAAGGAAGGTTGAATAAGCTTGGACTTTTCTCTCTGCAGAGAAGGAGGAAGAGAGGAGACCTGATCAAGGTGTACAAAATAATGAGAGGAATAGATAGAGTCAATAGCCAGAGACATTTCCCCAGGGCAGGATTGACTGGTACAAGGAGTCATAGTTTGAAGATATTAGGAGGAAGGTATAAAGGAGACATCAGAGGTAGGTTCTTTACGCAGAGAGCTGTGAATGCATGGAATGCGTTGCCAGTTAAGGTGGTGGAAGCGAAGTCATTGGGGACAATTAAGTGACTGCTGGACATGCACATGGATAGCAGTGAGTTGAGGTGTGCGTAGGTTAAGTTACTATATTTTACACTCGGATTATGTCTCGGCACAACATCATTGGCCAAAGGGCCTGTTCTGTGCTGTACTTTTCTATGTTCTAAGGAGTTCCAAAGACTCTCAACTTTCTGAGAGAAGAAATTCCTCAGTCTTACGTTAGTGCTTCTTTTTGTCTGAGAATATGCCCTCTGGCCCTTGGGACTCCCATGAGTCAGAGTCATTAAGTCATAGATGGGAAACAGACCCTTTGGTCCAACTCAGCCAGGCTGACCAAGTTTCCTAAACTCATCCAGTCCCATTTGCCAGCATTTGTCCCATACCCATTTTTTAAATGCTGTAATTGTACCAGCCTCCACCACTTCCTCCATACACGCACCATCCTCTGAGGTCCCTTTTAAATATTCCCTCTCACCTTAAATCTTTGACCTCTAGTTTTGGATCCTATCCATGCCCCTCATGATTTCATAAACCTCTATAAGGTCACCCCTCAACCGCCGACGCTCCAGGGAAAACAGCCCCAGCCTATTCAGCCTCTCCCTATAGCTCAAACCCTCCAAACCTGACAACATCCTTGTAAATTTTTTCTGAACCCTTTCCAGTTTAACAACATCTTTCTACAGCAGTGAGACCAGAATTGAATGTAGTATTCTAAAATTGGCCTCACCAACGTCCTGCACAATTGCAACATGATACCCCAACCCCTATACTCGAAGCACTGACCAATGAACGCAAGTATGCCAAATGCCTTCTTCCCTACCCTGTAATGCCACTTTCAAGGAACTTATGCACCTGCACCTCGAGGTCTCTTTGTTCAGCTACACTCCCCAGGGCCATACCATTAAATGTATTAGTCCTGCCCTGATTTGCCTTACCAAAATGCAGCATCCCTCCTTTATCTAAATTAAACTCCATCTGCCACTCCTCAGCCCACTGGCCCATCTGATGAAGGGAAACATCCTCTCAGCTTTTACCTTGTCAAACCCCTCAAGAAGTCTATGCTTCAATGAGATCACCTTTCATTCCTCTAAACTCCAGGGAGTAGAGTCCCAATCAGTTTAACCTTTGCCCATAAGACAATCCTTCTATAGCAGGGACCATCCCAGTAAACCTTCCCTGAATTCCCTCCAATGAAATAATATTTTTCCTTAAATAAGGCACACCAAAACTGCACACACTACTCCAGATGTGGTCTCACCAGCACTTTGTACAGTTACAGGAATATCTCCCTACTCTTATACACCAACCCATTTGAAATAAGAGCCTTGATGATTCTCTGTTACCCCTCTGTGTGCTAGCTTTTGGAGTTTCATGCACAAATAACCACAAGTATAATATTAAGCACATTATGTTATTAAGCTGGCGAGGTTTCAGAAGAGATTTACCAGGGTGTTGTTGGGAACAGAAGGTTTGAGTTATAAAGAGAGGCTGGGACATTTTTTACTGGAGTGTTGGAGGTTGAGAAGTGATCTTATGGGGGTTTATAAAACCATTAGAGGTATAGCTAAGATGAATGGCAGGTGTCTTTTCCCTTGGATGGGAAATTTCAAGACGGGGGGCCTGGTTTTAAGGTGAGAGAAGAGAGATTTTAGAAAGATATGGGGGGCATTTTTATACACAGAGAGTGGTTCGTGTGTGGAATGAGCTTCCAGAGGAAGTGGTGGATGTGGGTTCAGTTACAATGTTTAAAAGATATTTGGATAAGTTCATGAATAAGAAATGTTTGGAGGGAAATGGGCCAAGTGCAGACAGGCAGGACTTGTTTAGTTTTGGAACATGATCGGCGTGGACTGATTAGACCGAAGGGTCTATTTCTCTGCTTTATAACTCAATGAGTACACTGCGATCTCACTCAAAAGTGAGTCTACTGTGGTGGTTTAACCTGAGGGTCATCACAGATCAATTGAGGGTCCATCATGGCGACCTCAGCCAGCGTGGGAATCGAACCTTTGAGATGTTGTCACTGCATCACAAACCAGCCATCTGAACTAACCAAGATTCCCTCTGGTAACCCACTTGTTTGACCAAGCCTTTTAGTCGTCTGACATAATATCTCTGCATGGGGCTTAATGTCATACTTTGAAAAATTCTTGGCGCTACATGTTAAAGGTGCTACATTATTTCGACAATATTGCGGATGCAGGAGATCTGAAATTAAAATATAAACACCAAGAGGTGGAAAAGCTCAACAGCGTCTGTGAAGGTAGAAACACAGTTCATGTTTCAAGTCTAATATGGCTGTTCTTCAGAAATTGAGTTCCACTCAAAGTTACCAGGTAAATTTCAGTTATTATTCATGATTTGGAGATGCTGGTGTTGGACTGGGGTGTACAAAGTTAAAAATCACACAACACCAGGTTATAGTCCAACAGGTTTAATTGGAAGCACACTAGCTTTCAAGCGTCGCTCCTTCATCAGGTGGTAGTGGCACTACTCACTACCACCTGATGAAGAAGCGATGGTCTGAAAGCTAGTGTGCTTCCAACTAAACCTGTTGGACTATAACCTGGTGTTGTGTGATTTTTAACTCAGTTATTGTTGTAAGATTGCTGGCAAGAATCCTGATGATGTAATCTTGCATTTGACCAGAGGGTGGCAGTAAAAGCTGTCAGAAAGATCAAGCAGACAGTGTTTCACTAGAACAGGGCACTGTATTTACCTGTGAACCTGTATTTTAGTTATCAGCAATGAAGATCAATGGCAATCCACTGTGACACCAATTAATACTGCTCACAGAGATCTGGTGATACTCATAGCAGGGATCTCCCTCTTCCCAATGACAGTTTAATGTCTGTTGCCAAGTCAAGGGCTCCCCTGGCGTGCAGTGTTAGTGATAAGACTTACAAAGATGTTGCCAGGGTCGGAGGATTTGAGCTATAAGGAGAGATTGAGTAGGCTGGGTCTGTTTTCTCTTGAGATTCGGAGGCTGAAGAGTGATCTTATAGAAGTTTATAAAATCATGAGGGGCATGGATAGAGTGAATAGTCATTTCCCCAAGGTAGGGGAGTCCAGAACTAGAAGGCATAGGTTTAGGGTGAGAGGGGAAAGATTTAAAAGGGACCTAAGGGGAAACCTTTTCACACAGAGGGTGGTGCGTGTATGCAATGAGCTGCCAGAGGAAGTGGTGGAGGCTGGTATAATTACAACATTTAAAAGGCATCTGGATGGGTACATGGATAGGAAGGGTTTAGAGGGATATGGGCCAAATGCTGGCAAATGGGACTAGATTAATTTATGATATCTGGTAGGCATGGAAAAGTTGGACCGAAGGGTCTGTTTCCGTGCTGTACGTCTCTATGCCTCTAATTATACACATTGAAGCTTTCATGCAGAGAGCAAACCAGGAAGTTAGAAGTGCTCAAAATCCTTGACTTCTCAATTTTCAGTTGGAGAAATAAGTAACTATGTCAGTAATAAGGTGCCAGTTAAAGGGAAACCTTTCAAAACAAAAAAAAATTGAAAATGGGTTTTTTTAAAAACTTTAGATAAAATTGGCATTTCTCAGATATAGATTAGATTTTCAGAGTTAGTGAAACTAATTAGCATATGGCTAAAACCCCAATTATACTTCATTCATTAGGTAAACTTTAGGGCAGTATTGTGGCTCAGTGGTTAGCACTGTTGCCTCGCAGCAGCAGGGACCCAGGTTTGATTCCAGCCTCAGACAACTGACTGTGTGGAGTTTACATTTCTCCCCGTGTCTGCGTGAGTTTTCTCCAGAGATGTACAGGTTAGGTGGATTGGCCATACAGAATAGAATATCCTTTATTGTCATGAAAAGTTTTGCAACGTCACCTCTTCTGGAACCATCTTAGGTACAAGTAACTAGGTACAAATCTTAGGTACCAAAGAGGTATAAAGAGAAAAGAAGTTGCATTACTTTTACATGACAGTACCTCCCACTGCCCATAGTCCAGGGATGTGCAGGTGAGGTGGGTTAGCCAGGGGGAAATGCAAGGTTGCAGGAATAGGGTGGGGGGGGGGGGGGGGGGGTAGGATGCCCTTTGGAGGGTCAGTGCAGACTCAATGGTCTCTTTCCACACTGTAGGGATTTTAAGCTGCCATAGTCCCACTCTCTCATTTGAGAGAGACTACTGCTGGTAGTTTAACTTGAGGATCACCACACCTCAGATGAGAGGAGAGATTGAGAAGGATAACCTATCTTGATAACCTCGGTTGGTTAGGGAACTGACCTCATGCTATTAGCTTCACAACTCATTCAGCTAACTGACCCCATGCTTCATTCTGTGGGCTGTGGCTTTCCGGGGGTCCTTACAATACAATGAGCAGTGGTAGACTGTAAGATCGCATTAATTCCTGATTGCAATGGTGATGAGGATGTCTTGTGGTGCAGTGGGTAGTGTCCCCACCTCTGAGATACAAATTGAGTCCCATTCCAGGATTTGATGCTCAGGGAAGGTGCAATCAGAACAAGACCAGACAGGTCCAATATTGACCTCCAAATCCTTCCAACAGGCCCTGATGGCCATGTGAGAAAACATTGGAGCTTCTCTCATCACTATCCATAGCTCCAGACTGCAACATGCAGGGAAAGGTGTACTTTGCCTTAACCCCAACTTCTCGGTGGGCTGAGATGTCCAGACTGCTGCTGCTGGGGATCAGATTTGTGACTTACAGCCAGGTTTCTGACCCCTGATCTGCTGGAGTGTATTTAGGGCTGTCTTCTTGTATTGGTGTGTGTGTGTGCGTGTGTGTGTGTTGGAAGAGCACAGCAGTTCAGGCAGCATCCAAGGAGCAGCGAAATCGACGTTTTGGGCAAAAGCCCTTCATCAGGAATAAAGGCAGAGAGCCTGAAGCGTGGAGAGATAAGCTAGAGGAGGGTGGGGGTGGGGAGAAAGTAGCATAGCGTACAATAGGTGAGTGGGGGAGGGGATGAAGGTGATAGGTCAGGGAGGAGAGGGTGGAGTGGATAGGTAGAAAAGGAGATAGGCAGGTAGGACAAGTCCGGACATGTCATGGGGACAGTGCTGAGCTGGAAGTTTGGAACTAGGGTGAGGTGGGGGAAGGGAAACGAGGAAACTGTTGAAGTCCACATTGATGTCCTGGGGTTGAAGTGTTCCGAGGCGGAAGATGAGGCGTTCCTCCTCCAGGCGTCTGGTGGTGAGGGAGCGGCGGTGAAGGAGGCCCAGGACCTCCATGTCCTCGGCAGAGTGGGAGGGGAAGTTGAAATGTTGGGCCACGGGGCGGTGTGGTTGATTGGTGCGGGTGTCCCGGAGATGTTCCCTAAAGCGCTCTGCTAGGAGGCGCCCAGTCTCCCCAAGGTAGAGGAGACCGCATCGGGAGCAACAGATACAATAAATGATATTAGTGGATGTGCAGGTAAAACTTTGATGGATGTGGAAGGCTCCTTTAGAGCCTTGGATAGAGGTGAGGGAGGAGGTGTGGGTGCAGGTTTTACAGTTCCTGCGGTGGCAGGGGAAGGTGCCAGGATGGGAGGGTGGGTTGTAGGGAGGCGTGGGCCTGACCAGGTAGTCACGGAGGGAACTGTCTTTGCGGAAGGTGGAAAGGGGTGAGGAGGGAAATGTATCCCTGGTGGTGGGGTCTGTGGTGTGTGGTGTGTGTGTGTTGGTGTGTGTGTGTGTGTTGGTGTGTGTGTGTTGGTGTGTGTGGTGTTTGTGTGTGTATGTGATGTGTGTGCATGTGTGTGTGAGTGTGTGGTGTGTGATGTGTGGTGTGTGTGTATGTTGGTGTGTGTGTGTGGGTGTATATGTGTGTGTGTGTGTGAATGTGTATGTGTGTTGGTGTGTTTGTGTGGGGGAAGGGTTTGCACGTTCTCCCCGTGTCTGTGGGGGTTTCCTCTGGGTACTCCGGTTTCCTCCCACAGTCCAAAGATGTGCAGGTCAGGTGAATTGGCCATGTTACATTGTCCGGTAGTGACCAGGGATGTGCAGCCTCGGTGGGTTGCCATGGAAAATGTGGGGTTATAGGGGGATGGGATGCTGTATGGAGAGTTAGTGCAGACCTGATGGACCAGAATACCTCTATTTGTACGGTAGGGATTTCACAAATGGCGATTATATTTCCAAGTCAGGGCAGGGAATGAACTCACCGGTGGTGGCGTTGCCGAATTAGAGTTAGGTTTTTGTTGTCATGTGTACTCAAATACAGGAGTACAGGAGTATGATGAAAAACGTATAATGTCGCCTCACAGTGTCATCTTTAGGAACAAAATACCTAGTTACAAAACTGAGCAAAAATAGAGAAATAAAGAAAACAGAGCAAAGTTCTACATTAGAAGATGAATCCCTACAGTGTGGAAACAGGCTCTTCGGCCCATCAAGTCCACACCGACCCTCTGAAGAGTAACCCACCCATTCCCCAACATTTACCCCTGACTAATGCTCCAAACCTACACATCCTTGAACGTTATGGGCAATGTAGCATGGCCAATTCACCCTAACCTGAGCATCTTTGAACTGTGGGAGGAAAGTGTCACAAACACAGGGAGAATGTGCAAACGCCACACAGGCAGTCGCCCGAGGCTGGGATTGAACCCGGGTTCCTAGCACTCTGAGGCAACGTGCCGCCCCAATTATAGTTCCTCATTGTATAAATTAACAAATGAAATTAAACGATAGACCAGATTAAGTTGTGGATTTGGATGGTGCTGTTAAAGGAGACTACCTATTTCCCAGCAGCTCTTGCTGTTTCTGATTGTGAGTCAATCTGAAAGATAGGATCAATCAGTTCACTGGAGAGGCCAGTGCAATGGGAAAGGTTCAGTGAAGGATCTGGACAGAGTAGATAGGGGAAAAGGTGTGGAGGGATTGAGCTCGGGGGAGTGAAGAGTTAAAGTGACTGGCATAAGAAGCAAACGCAATGTGACAAAATGCTTTCTCCCACAACGAGTGGTTGGGATCTGGAATGTGCTACCTGAAAGCGTGGTGGAAGCTGATTCAATCCTTCACTTTCAAAGGGGAATCGGGCTGTTTTAGGAAAAGGAGGAATGACCAGAGTTACAGAGAGATTGACCAGAAGTCAGCTGCTAATTTGGTGCAGACCTGATGGGCTGAATGGCCACCTTCTGCACTGTATCAGTTCTGTGATTCTGTAATATGTCAGACCATCTGTTTGGTTAACATGGCTGTCATGGTTGAACCCCATCCAGACCCACCCCAGAACTCTGCAATTCCCACACCTCAGCTTCGCATCCCTGGACACTACGGGGCAATTTAGCCTGGCCAATCCACCCTAACCTGCACACATTTGGACTGTGGGAGGAAACCGGAGCACCCGGAGTAAAACCCACGCAGACACGAGGAGAACGTACAAACTCCACACAGTCAGTCGCCCGAGGCTGGAATCGAACCCGGGTCCCTGGGCAGCATCAGCGCTAACCACAGAGGCAGCACATTATCCAGTAGTAGTTGAAGTGGAGCCACTGTTAATATGCAGGAAACGTAGCTGCCAGTTCACTGACAGCAAGCACCCAGAAACTGCAATGTGATGAAGACCAAATCAATAGCATTAGTAACAGAATCTGAAGGTTAAACGTGTGATTGCTGGCTATTTCTGCAGTATCTTTGTATACAGCTTCCAGTTGATGATTAACCATAGCAGCAGATTAACCGCCAAGCTGTCATTTACATCCAGTCCCTTTCTTAAGAATTTAAGGGCAGACTTCTACAGAAACAAAATTCAGGGGGTGATGCCAAAGAAAGTGATCAAGGGTTTAAGGGGGTCTCAAAGGAAGCTCTGTGAGCTAGTATCGAGTTGGATTTAGACCGGTGATCAGAATGAAATTTGAAATGCACAGATATACACGTGTAACTATATTCGTAGGCAGAAAGGGACGAAGGCATAGAAAGTGAGGCAGGGATAGAAACATAACAAGAGAGATTCAGAATTCCGCCCTCAGCTTCAGACTTCTCTCTGAATCTGTTGCAAGGCAGCGTCAGTGTTGCATCATGCACATGACATTTTTATCTCGACTTAATTCCCTTTTTAAATTCTGGATCAGTGGTGCTGGAAGAGCACAGCAATTCAGGCAGCATCCGAAGACAGGCAAAATCGACGTTTCGGGCAAAAGCTCCTGATGAAGGGCTTTTGCCCGAAACGTCGATTTTGCCTGTCTTCGGATGCTGCCTGAACTGCTGTGCTCTTCCAGCACCACTAATCCAGAATCTGGTTTCCAGCATCTGCAGTCATTGTTTTTACCTCGTTGATTTTTACCTCCCTTTTTTAATGCCAACCACTGATTGTTTTCCTTTCTTCCTACAAGCTCAGTTTATTCCCAAGTTTGCAAACCACCCCCTATGTTTCGCACCCAGACCCTCAGGGTCTCCCATTCTCGGGTGGCTCAGTGGTTCGCGCTGGGACCTGGGTTCGATTCCACCCTCGTGTGACTGTCTGCGTGGAGTTTGCATGTTCTCCCCCAAATCTGCGTGGGTTTCCTCCCACAGTCCAAAGATGTGCAGGCTAGGGTGGATTGGCCATGATAGATTGCCCATCATGTCGAGGGATGTGCAGGTTAGGCGGATTAACTATAGGAAATGCAGGATTACGGGATTGGGTCAGGGTGGATGTTCTTCACAGGGCCCTCAATGGGCCGAATGGCCTGCTTCCACACTGTAAGGATTTGCTGATCTCATCACCCAACCCCTCATCTACGTTTTCCTGGGGTGGGGTGTTCTGACAATTGCATTTAGTTGGCGCCAGAGAGGGAGATCCCAAGGTACAGCCGAACAAGGAAAGGGACAGTCCGATGCAGTGGGGGAAAGCCTTAAGGAAGTACTTAGAGGTGAAAGAGAACAGAATGGAGGGAGTGAGAGGGAATGCTTCAGTGGGAGACCCAAATACACAGGCAGGAGTCTGGAGGAACACAGCAAGGTAGGCAGCATCAGGAGAGAGAGGGACACAGCAAGGCAGGCAGCATCAGGAGGGAGAGGAACACTGCAAGGCAGGCAGCATCAGGAGAGAGAGGGACACAGCAAGGCAGGCAGCATCAGGAGGGAGAGGGACACAGCAAGGCAGGCAGCATCAGGAGGGAGAGGGACACAGCAAGGCAGGCAGCATCAGGAGGGACAGGCAGGAGGCTGGGAGAACACAGCAAGCCAGGCAGCATCAGGAGGGACAGGCAGGAGGCTGGAGGAACACAGCAAGGCAGGCAGCGTCAGGAGGGACAGGCAGGAGGCTGGGGGAACACAGCAAGGCAGGCAGCGTCAGGAGGTGGAGAAGTCAACATTTTGGGTCGAACACTTCTTCAGGACATTGGGTGCTGAGGAAGGGTTACACCCAAAACGTCGACTTCTTCAACTCCTGATGCTGCCTGCCTTTCGGGTTCCAGCATCTGCAGTTATTTTTTGTCTCTAACTCAGTGGGAGACCCAAACAGTTGGGGACACAGCTGGAATATGGCAGACGATGGTGCAGTAATGACCTTACAGGACTAGTCGTCTAGCGGTCCAGGAAAATATTCTGGGAATGTGAGTTTGAATCCCATGACAGCAGCTAAAGAAATTCCAATTGATAGATTTGTCCCGGGAATTAAACCACTGATGGTCTTAGAAAAAAGCGATGGCTCAGTCATGTCCTCGAGGGAAGGAAATCTGCTGTGCTTACCCAAGTCTGGCCTACGTAGGGCTGCAGACCCACAACAGCTTGATTGATAGTTAGCCGCTTTTTGTTATGGCCCAGCAAACGATTCCATTTGAGTCAGAAATCATGACACCAGGTTATAGTACAACAGGTTTATTTAAAATCACAGGCTTTCAGAACACTGCTCCTTCATCAGGTGAAGTTTACTCTGAAAAGCTTGTGATTTTAAATAGACCTGTTGGATTATAACCTGGTACATGTGACTTCTGACTTTGTCCACCCCAGTCCAATACTGGCCCCTCTATATCAACGCTCCATTGACGGGCAGTGAGGGATAGGTGACTAACTGCCACATCCCATAAAAGAGCAAAGGAAACGTTTGGCTGGGGGAGGCAGTGTTAGCAGGACAACCAGAGATTCAGAAGGAAAAGGAGTTTGGGACTGGTAGAGGTTATAACGTCAGAGAGGGGAATAGCAATGAAGGCGTGACGTAAGGGTGAGTTGGCAACTTATTTGTTTGGGGTGGGGTAGTCGGTGTGTGGTTTCTGAGACCATCATTACATTTATGCACTTCCCACCACTTTGGTCTGTCACAGAAACCATGAATGATCCTTCTTTCCTCTTCTATCCCATCAGAAAATTATAATGATGCTGTGGCAATAAGAAGTGTATTTTGTCCTGGTCTTTTTTAGAGATTGGTGAACAGGTGGTGATAAGTCTATGAGAAGATAAACAACTTGTAAGGCCTTGGGTTTTTTCTAAAAAGCTGGAACAATAGAAGCAGCCTGACTGAGTGTGGTCAAGCAGATCCAGGATTTTCATATAGTTTTCAGTAGTTGTTGCTGGGGTCTCAGCAGGGTTGGATGGCAGTGAATCCCTCCTGGCTGCTACAGTCTCTCTCTTTCTCTGAGTTTTCTCTCAGAATTATCTTTGATGTTGTTTCCTCTAAGATTAGAGAAGTGCATGTGAGCCAATATGCTTTTTAAATTCACCTTATGCCAAGGGTGTGTTTATAGGACGTTACTATATTGGAACAATTTCTGTTTAGCAGTAAAATAATATATCATTCTGTTAAGTTTTTCAATTACATTAAGTTATTCCAACTTCCTCTTTCTTTTATTGCATTTTAATTTTGAATAAATTATGTTTTGCTTAATGTTTGACTCATAGAATTGCTGCTCGTCGGATGCTGCCTGAATTGCTGTGCTCTTCCAGCACCACTGATCCAGAATCATAGAATTGCATCTGGAACACAGCACTTTATATTTACCTTTGAAATAAAATAAAGTGAAGGTCTGGGCTACCTTCTTAATATATTTTGAGGGGATCTGGTCTGGTCCACAACACAAGGTCAAGTTGCCCCATCACCTGCCAAACAGCTCCTGAAGGATTCTTGCTTTGCTGAAGCTCAGTGTGTGCCAGTGACCCTCTGCTACATCAGGGGCTGATTTTCTTTTGCATTTCAGCCTGGACACATGGCCCCCAAAGAAATATAATCAAAGTAGGCACCAAGGACTCTGCCTAATTTCACTCCCTACACAGTAAGAGAAAGTGAAGGCTGCAGATACTGGAGATCAAATTCCAGAGTGGTTTGCTGTAAAAGCACAACAGGTCGGGCAGCATCCAAGGATCAGGAGAGTCAATGTTTCGGGCAAACGCCCTTCATCAGGACTCTCCCGCTCCTCGGATGCTGCCTGACCTGCTGTGCTTTTCCAGCACCACTTCACTCCCTACACAGTCAAGCACACGCAGGTGCATGTGTAGGGGAGGGAGGATGGAAACAGACTTGGCTGTGATGCCTTCCTTAGTCTAAATAGCTTGCAATGCTGGCTGCCCGGGCTCGCACATGGTGGGTGAGTGGCAGCTGGAATAGGCTCTTAAAGATAACCTTGCAGACTGTGAGCCAAGCATCAGTCAGGGAGAAGGTCGTCACAGTTTTGTGGGGGGTGGGGGGGCGGGGGGGGGGGGGGGGGGGGGGTGCTGGGGAATTGTAACTGCCTTGATAGACTCCCTCTCTTTAATCGGGATGCTGTCTCCCTTAACTGGCAGAGAGGTGCTCTCTGTGAACTTGTCCCAATTGATCCTGTCGTAGCTATGGGAACAAGCTGATGACGTTGTGCAGTTTTATGTGTGTGGAATGCTGAAGGGAATGTCGATTTTTAACTTGGCCCCGTTCTATTCAAATGTAAAGACATCTTCGAGAAAGAGAGAGGATGTTAGTGGCGTAAGTGAAATTTAACTAATGAGGCCATCAATCTGTAAGGCAGGATGTCAGCCTTGGAGACTGAGGGGGTCTGGCTAGGCTGCTCAACCACACGAGGCATCGCAACATGGTGGTGCTGGACATGGCACTGTTTCCCACTGTAATGTCCCTGCCCAGTTTCCTCACCTCCACCTCACCACCATCATCCCACCTCCTGATTGCCTCATCTCTCCCTACGCCCCCTGCTGACCCCCGGACATGGCCCCAAGGGGTTTCCAATTAGCTGACCTCTCGCCTCACTCTCCCCACAGGGATGAGGCAAACTTCCTGTGGAGCCATCACTGGTGCTTGACCACGGGTAAGCACGTGGTGCCCAGACCAATTTGCCACGGGCTGAATCCAGGCTCCTGTAGCATGTTGCACGCAGCATGTGACAAGTAGCTTGTCTTGTGTAGCATGTCGTGTGTTGCGTGTGCGCACAGCTTGTGACATGTAGCGTGTTGTATGCAGCGTTGCATGCACTGTGTCACATCAGCATACTACATAATATGCTGCAGGCAGTGTGTCACATGTAGCGTGTGCAAGAAGAACGTCACATGCAACATGTTACATATGGCATGTTTCATGTAGTAATTTTCATGAAACATGTTACACTTGGCTGGTCGCATGAACCATGTCACTTGTAACATGTTGCATTTAGTGTGCTGCATGTTGTGTGTCAAGTACAACATGTCATGTACTGCAAGTCGTATGTTGCATGAAGCACATTGCATGCAGGGTGTTGTGTGTAATGTGTGCACACAGCATGTCATTTTCAGATTGTTGCATGCAGGCTTTTGCATGTAGCATGGTGCATGCAGTGTGTCACATCAGCGTGTCACACACAGTGTTGCATGCAGTGTGTTGCATGTAGCATGTCACATCACATTTTGATTTGATAGCAATCCAATCTCTTGAACTTGACCTCTCCATATATGGTCAGAGCAAAGCCTGACCCTGGCCTCGATTTGACAGCTGCTTACCCACAATTGCCTAGCAACCAGATTGTCGTCACTAAACAGGAGAACATTAACCAGGCGACCGAGCTGGTCCCTGTGGGCCTAGCCATGGCAACCAGCATCAAATCAATGGCTTTCTTTTCTTAACTGTGATAAAATGTCATGGTTTCACTGGTGGCTTCATCACTGTCTCAATTTTTATTTTTGTTAGTCTCTGTCTCAGGTGACCAGTGGTGCAGAAGTAATGTCACTATCTCTGAGCCAGGAGGCCTCAATTCAAGCCCTACCTGCTGCTTCTGAGCAAGTTGATTAAAAAAATCTTTTAAGATCCTGAAAAGATTTGTTTTTAATTAATGGGATGTGAGTATCACTGGGCATTTACTGTCCATCCCACCTTGCCCAGAGAGCAATTGAGAGTCAACCCCATTGACTGTCACATGGGAGTCACATGTAGGCCTGACCAGCTAAGTATGGCAGATTTCCTTCCCTGAAGGGCATTGATGAACCAGATGGGGTTTTTTTCCTGACAGTTGGCAATAGATGCATGATCATCATCAGACTCGTAATTCCAGATGATCGTTGAATTCAAATTCCACTATCTGCCGTGATGGGATTTGAATCCAGATCCCTGCAACATTATCTGGGTCACTGGATTAACATCTAACGATGATACCACTGAACCCTTAGGTGGATGTAGGAGGGATGTTTCCTCTTTTGCGTCAGTTCAGAACAAAAGGTTGTTACTTGAAAATTTGGGGTTGCCTCTTTGGGTCAGAGATAAGGAGAATTTTTTGGAATCTCTGCCTCAGGAAGTGGTGGAAGTGAGGTCACAGATTGAGGGAGATAGATTTGAGAGCAGTTGAGGGGTATGGGGGGGGGGGAGGCAGATGGGAATTTGAAACACAAACAGATCGACCATGATCTTGTTGAACAGCAGAGAAGGCTCGAGGGGCCAAGTGGCCTGTTCCTGCTCCATATTCGTGCATTTATATGTTCATGAGATCTGTGAACTGAAACAATAAGTGTAGAGTTTAGTCACTGAAGAGCTTACCTGCTGTAATTGATGGCCTTTTTATACAGTGGCAGTGTAATGGCTGACTTCCTTTTTACTGGTGGTTCAGGGCGTTGTGGGTTCAAGGCTTGGGCCTACTGTTTTGTGCTCAGTGCAGTACTGCGGGCTGGAGCTACATTGTCAGAAGCGCTTTCCTTAGGATGAGCCCAAAACAGATTTCTGAATTGATTCGATTTATTTATTGTCATGTGTACCTAAGTACAGCGAAAAGCTTTGTTTGCGAGCAGTATAGGCAGATCATAGTAAGCAAGGACGTACAGATCGTAAGATGAGAACAAACTTGGACAGAGTGAGGCGTACAGGATACACAGCACAGGACGTGAGCTCGCCAAGATCAACATTATTTGAAGCGAGAGAGTCCATTATTCAGCCTAATAATGGCAGGGAAGAAGCTGTTCTTGAACCTATTGGTATGTGTGTGTGTGTGTGTGCGCGCGTGTGTTCAACTTCTGTATCTTCTGCCTGACAGAAGTTCATTTAGATCATGCTTTTCATTGAACCACATTACAGTCAATGAAATCACCTGGATGGGTACATGAATAGGAAGGGTTTGGAGGGATATCGGCCAAGTGCTAGTAAACGGGACTAGATTAATTTCGGATATTTGGTCGGCATGGACGAGTTGGACCGAAGGGTCTGTTTCTGTGCTGTACATCTCTGTGACTCTAAGTCCTTTTTGAAGCGCAGTCGCTGTTGGCCTGTAGGAAATGCAGTGGCCAATTTGAGCACAGCAAGCTCCCAAAAACAGCAGTGTGATAATAGTCTTTTGTTATGTTGATGTGAAATCTTAATTTGGCCAGGACACCAGTCTCTTCTGAGAAACAGGGATATTTTGCATTTACCTGACCAGGTATGGCCTCATTCAGAAAAACAGCGCCTCCAACTGAATTCTCTCAGTACTGCAGTATAGACGTTTTGAGCTCAGTTCCTACAATGAGACTAGGACCTGGATTCAAGGGTGAGAGCGCTCAAGTGAGACGTACCTGGCACCGAGAGCCCAGACTCTCTCTCTCTCTCTCTCTCACAGGGAGGTAGAAACCATCCCAATGGGCTGTTCTGAAAACAAAAGCAGATCAAAGATTCGACCGAAAAACGCGAATCATAAATATTACATGGCCATTGTTGTATTGTAGTTTTGAGGGAGCTGGCAATGAGTGCATTGGGAGTGTTTGCCCACGCTTTGTGGGCCCCTAAAGCATTTGGGGAGCTCTGAGGTTGTGAAAGGCGCTATATAATTGCAAGTGCAAGCTATCTTTAGTGTCGGACTGGCTGTTAGTGCACTAACTGAGAACCTCACAACAAGAGTTTGCCATTAGCAGCTGAGCAGAGTTGATGCTGTCGCTAGAGCAGTAATCCAGAGGCCGCAGGCTGATGTTCTGTGGGGTTATGAGTTTAAATCCAACCCCGACTGCTGATGGAGTTATCCATTTGAAGAATAACTCCGGAATAAAGTCTCAGACATGGCTAGGCCATTTGTCAGTTATTGTAAAGTATTGTATCTGATTCACTGATGTCCTTGAAGAAAATCTGCCACCTTTGCCTGGTTTGGCCGACATGTGACGTCACACTCAAAATTTGATTTGAAACGGCTAAGGCAGAACTTTTGATTCACAGATAAAACACTGTCCATACTCCCATTCCATAAAGGGAAAGTAAAAGATTAGCCATTGCTCTTTCAGGAAGCTTGTTATAGATCTGGCCTGAATGGCCACCATCTGTGCTGTAAGAATTCACCATGTGAAAGGAAAATCTGTGTTTTATGTCTCTTCGGCTTACCATAGAATCCCTACTGTATGGAAACAGACCGTTCAGCCCATCAAATCCACACCAACCCACCAAAGACCAGTCCCTGCCCTATCCCTATAACCCTGCATTCCCTATGGCTAACCCACCTAGACTGTATATCCCTGAACACTATGGAGCAATTTAGCATGGCCAATCCACCCTAACCTGCACATCCCTGGACACTATGAGACAATTTAACACGGCCAATCCACCCTAACCTGCACATCCCTGGGCACTATGGGGCAATTTAGCACGGCCAATCCACCCTAACCTGCACATCCCTGGGCACTGTGGGGCAATTTAGCACGGCCAATCCACCCTAACCTGCACATTCCTGGGCACTACGGGGCAATTTAGCACGGCCAATCCACCCTAACCTGCACATCCCTGGGCACTATGAGGCAATTTAGCATGGCCAATCCACCCTAACCTGCACATCCCTGGGCACTATGGGGCAATTTAGCACAGCCAATCCACCCTAACCTGCACATCCCTGGGCACTATGAGGCAATTTAGCACGGCCAATCCACCCTAACCTACACATCCCTGGGCACTATGGGGCAATTTAGCATGGCCAATCCACCCTAACCTGCACATCCCTGGACACTATGGGGCAATTTAGCATGGCCAATCCACCCTAACCTGCACATCCCTGGACACTATGGGGCAATTTAGCATGGCCAATCCACCCTAACCTGCACACCTTTGGACTGTGGGAGAAAACCAGCGCACCCGGAGGAAACCAACACAGACACAGGGAGAATGTGCAAACTCCACACAGAGAGTCACCCGAGGGTGGAATTGAACCGGAGTCCTGTGCTGTGAATGACAGTGCTAACCACTGAGCCCCCTTATTTTCCTAAAGAAATTGGTGGATGCCAGCTGCTATCCACATGGTGTGTGACCCTGGCGTTATCCACATGGTGTGTGACCCTTGCGTTATCAAGACTTAACAGTATTCTGTCTAATGTTGTACTTTCTAATTCTGTGCTACAGACCTCTATGACTCTGACATTGCCCTGCAGAGGGGATAGAATATTGTACCAAAGAAAGAAATATTTCTGCTTGATTCAAACAAAATTAAACAAAAGCAAATACAACAGATGCAGCTGACTGGAAATGAAAACAGAAAATGTTGCTTGATGGATTTGAATTCTAAGTAAGGAATCCGTTAATGTATCTGGGTGTTAACTCAAAATTAGTTTCTATCAGGGCAGATTCTGGAGTTTTACTTTTGGGTATCATTATCCGACATGTCACCTCGCACTGCCATCTCTCAAGGGAATAAATGAAATCAAGATTTTGCCCCCTTGGCACGGCCCCCTCAAGGGGACCTAAGGGGCAACTTTTTCACACAGAGGGTGGTACGTGTATGGAATGAGCTGCCAGAGGAAGTAGTGGAGGCTGGTACAATTACAACATTTAAAAGACATCTGGATGGGTATATGAATACGAAGGGTTTAGAGGGATATGCTGACAAATGGGACTAGATTAATGTAGAATATCTGGTCGGCATGGATGCGTTGGACTAATGGGTCTGTTTCCCGTGCTGTACAGCTACATGACTTGATGACTCTAAGTGGGTTAGACAGGCTCTTTCTCATCTGTTTTAATTCTTTATCAGTTTCAGGGGTAGGGCAGACACAATGTACTGAAAGTAACCATGCTGCATAGAGGGTGACTGTAAACTAGAACATGAGATCTTGATATTAAAAAACATAACAAAGTTAGTCTTTGTTTACCAAGAGTTGGGCAAGTCACAAGCTGATGCCTGAGGCCAGATAAGGATTCAAGTTTTGCTTTGATTTCTTGGAATAAGAAAAAAGAATCGTGTTAAAATGGGAAACTAACACTCACTTGGACTGCTTCTCTTTTGAACAGAAGCTATTTAGATTTGTGAGCACTCAAACACACTTCCACCTTTCACGCACTCTATAAAACAAATCCAAATGATTTTCTTAACCAACTCCAGTTCCCATGCACCCACTAACCCTATGATCCAGGATCTACCTTTCTCCAGACTTAATAAGACCTCAACCTGAAAAATTCTTCGCCTTGATTTTTTTTTAAACTCACTCCACAGCCTGGTTACTGTGCACCTCTGTAACCACCTCCAGCCCAACAACCCGCCACAATTTCTGCACTTGTCCAATTCTGGCCTTCTGACCATGCCCAGTTTTAATTGTGTTCTGTGTATTTAGCTCTGGATGGGTATATGATTCCCTTTAGGATGCTCCTAATGATCTGTCTCATCGACCAAACAGCAAGTCATAGAATCCCTACAGTGTGGAAACAGGCCATTCAACCAACAAGTCCACACTGATCCTCCGAAGAGCAACCCACCCACTCGTTCTTTGTGTCCTATTACTCTACATTTACCCCCAACTAATGCACCGAACCCACACATCCCTGAACACTATAGGCAATTCTGCATGGCTAATCCACCTAACTTACACATCTTTGGATTGTGGGAGGAAACCGGAGCACCCGAAGGAAAGCCACACAGACTTGGGGAGAACATGCAAACACCACAGAGACAGTTGCCCAAGAGTGGAATCGAACCCAAGTCCCTGGCACCATGAGGCAGCAGAGCTAACCACTGAGTCACGTGCCGCCCATAGTCTTGGAGTCATACAGCACAGAAACAGGCCCTTCGGTCCAACTCGTCCATGCCGACCAGGTTCCCCTAACTAAACTAGTCCCATTTGCCTGCATTTGGCCCATATCTCTCTAAACATTTCCTAACCAAGTATCTGTCCAAATATCTTTGAAATGTTGTATCTGCACCTCTGTCAGTTTCCTCTGTCAGTTAATTCCACTTACGAACTATCCTCTTTTTTGAAAAAGTTGCCCCTCAGTCTGGTTTAAATCTTTCCCTGTCACCTTAAAACTATACTCCCTAGTTTTGAAATCCCCCAACCTAGGGAAAGGATCTTTGCTATCCACCTGATCTATAGAACATTCCAGCGCAGTGCAGGCCCTTCAGCCCTCGATGTTGCAACAACTTGTGGAACCAATCTGAAGCCCATCTATCCTACACTATTCCATTCTCATCCATGTGTTTATCCAATGACCATTTAAATGCCCTTGAAGTTGGCGAGTCTACTACTGTTGCAGGCAGGGCGTTCCACACCCCTATTACTCTCTGAGTAAAGAAACTAACTCCTATATCTATCACCCCTCAATTTAAAGCTATGTCCCCTCATGCTAGCCATCACCATCCAAGGAAAAAGGCTCTCACAGTCCACCCTATCTAACCCTCTGATTATCTTATGTGTCTCAATTAAGTTGTGTCTCTAATGAAAACAGCCTCAAGTCCCTCAGCCTTTCCTCGTAAGACCTTCCCTCAATACCAGGCAACATCCTAGTAAATCTCCTCTGAACCCTTTCCAAAGCTTCCACATCCTTCCTATAATGCGGTGACCAGAACTGCACACAATACTCCAAGTGCGGCCACACCAGAGATTTGTACAGCTGCAGCATGACCTTGTGGCTCTGAAAGTCAATCCCTCTACCAATAAAAGCTAGCTAACGCATCGTATGCCTTCTTAACAACCTTATCATTTCTTGGCTGCTGAATTTTGTGCTTTCCTTTCAGATTCCCAGCATCTAAACTAACTGTATCTAGCACTGTGCTGGGAATTTCTCATAGACTGTGGGAAAACAACAGTGAGAGTCCCACCATAAGCTCACTCTGCATTAGCTAACAGTGATCAGAGGCAATCAACTGTAACACCTTTTCAAAATAACTTTCAGGCTCATTTGCAGCAGACTGAGAGAGGTGACTTAGGGAGAGTACAGTGTGAACTCCCTTAATCACACATTAATAGTGCACCACTAACTTGACCTTAGTAAAGTAAGAACTCTTTTGACTGTTGATTTAACTGCCTCTAATTCTATTCAGGGGAAGCACAGAGTGCTTGGCACTTGACGTGCCTAATTAATCCTTTAACCTGACAGCCAGTCATCTTAAACAAACTCCTTCATTTCAAATGGTAAAGTCAAAGAGATCAAGGGTAGGGACAGTGTGGAGGGTGCATGCAAGTTTGAAAGGATTGTCTGAGCAGATGCATATGGCTATGCTTGTATTATATAAGACAGTCAGTTGGAGTACAGAGGAACCTCGATTATCCAAAGGAGAGGACGGGGAGTATTTTGTTCGGTTAATTGAATGCCAGTTAACTCAGGGTCTTCTGTATAGTGTACAGTTATGGACACCACATTATGATTGAATCATTTATTGTCACATGTATTCAATATTGAATTGAATTGAATTTATTGTCTCGTGTACCGAGGCACAGTGAAAAGCTTTGTCTTGCGAGCAATACAGGCAGATCACAGAGTTAAGTAGCATAGATTAGTAAATAATAGGGAAACAGCAGCAAAAACAAAAACACAGGCACAGGCGAATGTTAAAGAGTTTGTGAGTCCATTCAGTATTCTAACAACAGTAGAGTGGAAACTGTCGCGAAACCGGCTGGTGCCTGTGTTCAGGCTTCTGTACCTTCTCCCCAATGGTAGAGCTTGAGGAAAAACATTGCCAGGGTGGGATGGAATATAAAAGAGATTGAAAGGTTTTTAGCATTGCCATGAATTGGTGCCATTTTCAGTCACTTAAAATAAAAAATAAAGAAAGATAACGGAGAGAGAGTCTCCATTTTTTCCACATCAGCCCACACCATCACCATCGCAGAATTCCACTCCAGGCTACACCAGCCCACATCATGCCCTCCATTCCCCCCAAGAGCCCACTCCAACTACACCAGCCCACACCATGCTGTCCCAGCAGAGAAGAAGTTATTGTTGAACCCATTGGCACATGTGTTTATGCTTTTGTATCTTCTGTCTGATGGAAGAGGCTGGAAGATTTTAACCGGAGTGGGAGGGGTCTCGCTGTTGATTGCCTTCCCAAGACAGCGGGAAGTGTAGATGGAGTCAATGGTTGGAAGACTGGCTTCCGTGATGGACTGGCCTGTGTTCACAATTCTCTGTAA
The DNA here is from genome assembly GCF_037043375.1 of Chiloscyllium plagiosum. NCBI lineage: Eukaryota > Metazoa > Chordata > Chondrichthyes > Orectolobiformes > Hemiscylliidae > Chiloscyllium > Chiloscyllium plagiosum. Next base: position 9,559,766 of record NW_028270185.1, on the reverse strand, counting down.
TTATTTGGGTAGAGATAGTCTGCGAGGATACTGGGATAAAGCAGGAGATTGGCACTCGGTAGCGATACTCATTTGAAGAGATGGTAGAGGCACAGTGGGCTGAATGGCCTCACTCTGCACTTTTGCAGTTCTCTGATTCCATCATTTTTCTAATCTTCACAGCTTCCAACCTCTAGATCTCAGTTTGATTTCTACCCAAAATCATTTCATAGCCAATGATGTATCCAAACACTTTACAGTTCCACAAAGTCAGAGATGCCCTTTCAAGTAGAGTTGACTTATGGTCAGATTGGAAGCTCCAATCAACCGGAAGCATTAATTCTGTTTCTCTCTCTCCACAGACCTGCATTTTGGCTTGTATCTCAGGTTTCCAACATCCTCAGCGTTTTATGTCATGTCAAATTTTGCCTTCATTGTTCAGTCCTTTGAGTTCAGGGTTGGGAGGTCATGTTGAGGTTGTACAGGACGTTAGTGAGGCTTCTTCTGGAGACCTGAGTCCAGGTCTGGTCACCCTGTTATAGGAAGGATATTATTAAGCTGGCGAGGGCTCAGAAGAGATTTACCAGGATGTTGCTGGGAAAGGAAGGTTTGAGTTATAAGGAGAGGCAGGATAGGCCAGGACTTTTGTCACTGGAGGGTAGGAGGTTGAGGGGTGACCTTATAGACGTTTTCAAAACCATGAGGGGTATAGATAAGATGAATGGCAAATGTCTTGTGCCGAGGGCAGGGAATTTCAAGACTAGGGGGCATATTTTTAACGCAAGAGGAGAAAGATTTAAAAAAGACATGAGGGGTAACTTTTTTTATAACACAGAGAGTGGTTTGTGTGTGAAATGAACTTCCAGAGGAAGTGGTGGATGTGAGTACAGTTACAACGTTTGAAAGACATTTAGATAAGTATGTAATAGGAAATTATTGTAGTGCTTCAGGCCAAGCACAGGCAGGTAGGACAAGTTTAGTTTGGATTATGGTTGGGATGGACTGGTTGGACCAAAGGTTCTGTTTCCATGTCGCACAACTTTGTGACTGCTGAAATGTATCTGTCACTGAAGTCTATGGCTTAGACAGCAGTTTGCACACAGCAAACACCCACTGATCAAGTGTTTTGATGCATCGAGTCACGGTTGCACAGGAGGAAGCCATTTGGCCCTTCAGATTCATGCCTTCAAAGATTCAGGGTTAACTATCAGCTGGGACGCCATGGAGAAATGCAGCTCAAGGGAAATTATGGTGTAGGGACTGTAACTGAACAATAATCCCTAGACAAGAGAGTTTTGATTAGATTCCCTATAGCATGGAAACAGGCCCTTCAGCCCAACAAACAGCCTGACCCTCCAAAGAGTAACCCATCTAGACTCATTTCTCTACATTTACCTCTGACTAATGCACCTAACACTATTGGCCATGCTAAATTGCCCATAGTCATAGAGATGTATAGCATAGAAACAGACCCTTCGGTCCAACCCGTCCATGCCAACCAGATATCCCAACCCAATCTAGTCCCACCTGCCAGCACCCGGCCCATATCCCTCCAAACCCTTCCTATTCAGATACCCATCCAAATGCCTCTTAAATGTTGCAATTATACCAGCCTCCACCACAACCTCTGGCATCTCATTTCATACACGTACCACACTCAGCATGAAATAGTTGCCCCTTAGGTCTCTTTTATTTATCTTTTCCCTCTCACCCTAAACCTATGCCCTCTAGTTCTAGACTCCCCGACCCCAGGGAAAAGACTTTGCCTATTTACCCTATCCATGCCCCTCAATTTTGTAAACTTCTATAAGGTCACCCTTCAGCCTCCAACACTCCAGTGAAAATAGCCCCATCTTGTTCAGCCTCTCCCTATAGCACAAATCCTCCAACCCTGGCAACATCCTTGTAAATCTTTTCTGAATCCTTTCAAGTTTCACAACATCTTTCCGATAGGAAGGAGACCAGAATTGCACGCAATATTCCAACAGTGGCCTAACCAATGTCCTGTACAGCCGCAACATGGCCTCCCAACTCCTGTTCTTTTGGAATGTGGGAGGAAACTGCAGCACCTGGAGGAAACCCACGCAGTCACAGGGAGAATATGCAAACTCGACACAGAGTCACCCGAGGGGGGAATCGAACCCAGGTCCCTGGCACTGTGAGGCAGCAGTGCTAACCATTGAGCCACCGTGCTGCCTTGTTTTGAAGGTTTATTGTGTAAGTTGTATATTGGTGTAGATTCTTCCTTTTCACTGCTCTTGCTAGAATTAAGTGTGTGTTGCAATAAATAAATACTGATGACATCTGGTGGGAATTGTTTTTGTCCTGAGCAACAATCACTCAGGAAGATCCTGGTGATTTCATTGAGACTTTCAGCATTTTGTGGTGACGTGTGTGACCATGGGGCGCAATTATCTGTGCACTCTTCCCAATGAAGTCATGCCACTGGTTGCAGCAATGACTTGCATTTATATGGCACCTTTCACATTGCAAAACATCACACAATCCTTAACTGAAAACTTATAAAGGAAATTTTGACATCAATCTGCATATGGAAAAATTGGGACAGGTGAGCAAGGGTTTGGTCAAACAGGTAGGTTCGAAGGAGCAATTTAGAGATTTGAACACATCACTCGAGAGCAGTAAATTAAAAGCAAAATATCGCAGGTGCTGGAAACCTGAAATAAAAATCAGAAAGTGTCATCAAATCACACTGCATGGAAACAGATTCTTTGGCCCATGCTGACTGGGTTTCCCAAACCAAACTAGTCCCATTTGTCTGCACTTGGCCTATATCCCTCCAAACCTTTCCTATCCATGTACCTGTCCAAATGTCATCAACATTGACTTCACCAGTTTCCAAATCTCCCCACTCCTCCATCTTTGTCCCAGATCCAACCTTCTAATTCAGCTTCACCCACCTGACCCATCCATCTTCCTTCCCCACCTATCCACTCCACCCTCCTCAACAACCTATCACAATCACCTCTCACCTGCATCCACCTATCTCCATCCCAGCTATGTTTCACCCAGCCCCACCCCACCTCTCAATTAACTCTCAGCCCCCATCCCCCTCCACATTCCTGATAAAGGGCTTACACCTGAAACGTTGATTCTCCTGCTCCTTGAATGCTGCCTGACCGGCAATGATTTTCCAGTGCCATGTTTTTCGACTTTAACAAAGTCCTTCCTATAGTAAGGAGACTAGAACTAAATATAGCATTCCAGAAGTGGTCTAGTCAATATCCTGTACAGCTGCAACATGACCTCCCAACTTCTATACTCAATCACTGACCAATAAAAGCAAGCAAACCAAATGCCTTCTTCACTATCCTATCTACCTGCAACTCCATCTTCAACGAACTATGAACCTACCCCCAAGGTCACTTTGTTCAGCAACACTCCCCAGGGCCTTACCCAAGTGTGTATAAGTCTTGCCCTGATTTGCCTTTACGAAATGTAGCTCCTCACATTTACCTAAATTAATCTCCAACTACCACTCTTCAGCCCATTGGCCCATCTGATTAAGATCCCATTGCGCTCTGAGGTAGTCATGATTTGGACGTGCCATTGTTGGACTGGGGTGGACAAGGTTAAAAATAACACCACCAGGTTATAGTCCAACAGGTTTGTTTGGAAGCACTACTCCATCAGGTGGTTGTGGAGGTAACTTTCTTCGATGTCCACTACACCTTCAATTTTGGTATCATCTGCAAACCATACCTCCTCTTTTGAAACCAAGGTCATTTTATTAGATAACAAAAATTGGGTTACTTGCTAATATATTTTGATTCTGATTATAAGCCAAAATGAAATATTAAACATGAATTTCTCAACAAAACTCTCAGAAAGAGGCTCTCAGTTCAATGGTCAAAAATTTCCAAAGGCTCCAGGTCCTTCTCAACCGTTGGCTCAAATTCTATTGCCCTCTCATCTTCCTCGTTCAACAATTAATATAATTGTAGGTACTCTCTCATTACCAGATTGGCAGCTGGAACCATTTGAAAGTCAAATACTAGTCAGAACCCCCAAGGCAGAACTGATGAAGGCTGTCGGACCTGTTTTTGCCTTCAGAATCAATTATTTTTCTCCTGATTGAAAACAGCCGCCTTCACGCTGTGCTGAGAGCCAGTCCCCATCCACTCCTCTGGTTGTGGTATCTCTCAATTAACCTCCTCCCTCTTGGTTCACAGGGTGAGAGAACAATCTGTTACCTGGCCCACTCAGTCCCCACAATCCTATGGAAATTGAGTGAGGATCTGCTCGGTGCACTTTCAGTCAAATCATCTGTGAGCACTCACAATGTAATTGAGCTGTATGATGGTCTGATACCTCCCCATTACCTTAGATCCCTACAGTGTGGAAACAGGCCGTTCAGCCCAAGTCCAGACCGGCCCTCCTCAAAGTAACCCACTCAGACCCATTCCCCTAACCTATTATTCTATATTTACCCCTGACTAATGCACCTAGCCTACATATCCCTGAACACTGAGCAATTTATCATGACCAATTCACCCTAACCTGCACATGTGCAGGTCGGGTGACTTGGCTATGCTAAATTGCCTATAGTGTTAGGTGCATTAGTCAGAGGGAAATGGGTTTGGGTGGGTTACTCTTCGGGTTGGTGTGGACTGGTTGGGCCAAAGGGCCTGTTTCCACCCTGTAGGGAATCTAATCTAAATATTTGGACTGTGGAAGGAAACTGGAGCAAACCCACACAGACACGGGGAGAATGTCTGTATGGAGTTTGCACAGTCACCTAAGGGTGGAATTGAACCAGGGTGCCTGGCACAGTGAGGCAACAGCACTAACCACTGAGCCACCATATTATAAGGGAGGAGATTTTGCAGTTATAGTATGGTGAAAAGTACTTTTGACAAGTGTTTTACTGTAGGAAACAACAAAACCAGTTTGCAGACTGAAATCTCAAACAGCAACACAATTATGCCCTGCCTTTAGTGATGCTGGGTCCAATTATGCGGGATATTAAAAGTACAGGAGTGAGGGGGGAGAGTAGGTGTAGACTGAGAGTGATATTAAAGGGAGCGGGGAGTGAGGGGGAGAGTGGATTTGGACTGGGTGGGATATTATAGGGTGTGGGGAGTGATAGGAGAGTGGACTTAGCCTAGGTAGGATACTAATGGAGTGGGATGTTAGGGGTAGGGGGATTCACCTGGGTGGAATGTTCAAAAGTGTGGGGAGTGAGGGAGAGAGTCAAAGAGTCATAGAAATGTACAATACGGAAACAGACCCTTCAATCCAATTCATCCACACCGACCAGATATCCTAACCTAATCTAGTCCCATCCTATTCATATACCCATCCAGATGGCTTTTAAAAAAGTTATAATTGTACCAGCCTCCACCACTTCCTCTGACTGCTCATTCCATACACACACCACCCTCTGAGAAAACGTTGCCCTTTAGTTCCCTTTTAAATTTTTCCCCTCTCACCTTAAACATATGCCCTATAGTTCTGGACTCCCCCAGCCCAGGGAAAAGACCTTGTCTATTCACCCTATCCATGCCTCCCCATGATTTTATAACACTCAATAAGCTCATCCTTCAGCCTCCGACGCTCCAGAGAAAACAGCCTAGGGAGGATAGTAAGGTGTAACTGTATGATGGGAGTGTAAGAATAGACTGTGTAGGATATCAAAGGGTGTGGGAGAGAGTGAGGAAGTAGTGGGGTTTGACTGTGGAGAATATGATAGGCTGTGAGAGAGTGAGGTGGTAGTAGGGTTGATTGGTTGGGCTATTGAGTTGAATAACATGGATGCAAAGGGACTGACAGGTTACAGCCTGATCAGGGAACATTAGACAGTCTGACCCTGTAACACATCTCAGACAGGAAACTTCAAAAGCTAAGAACTGGGACCAGCTAGACCATGAAAATAGAGACAAAAAAACTGTAGAATCCAAGAGACAAGCAGGAGGCTGAAAGAACACAGCAAGCCAGGCAGCATCAGGAGGTGGAGAAATCAAACTTTCAGGTATAACCCTTCTTCAGGACTGGGGTGTGGGTGTGGGGGAACCTGCAGATAAAGGGGGTGGTGGGGACAGGGTGGTGAAGTGGGGATATTAGATTAGATGCTCTAGTGTGGAAACAGGCCCTTCAACCCAACAAGTCCACACCGACCCTCCGAAGAGTAACCCACCCAGACTCATTTCCCTCTGACTAACAGTATGGGCATTTCCCATCTAACAGTATGGGCAATTTAGCATGGCCAATTCACCTGGCCTGAACATTTTTGGACTGTGGGAAGAAACCCACGCAGACACGGGGAGGATGTGCAAACTGCACACAGTCACCCAAGGCTGGAATCAAACCCGGGACCCTGATGTTGTGAGGCAGCAGTGCTAACCACTGAGTCACTGTGCTACCCATCCCACACTGACCCTCCAAACAGTAACTCACCCAGACCCATTCTCCTACCCTTTGTTTATCCCTAATGCACCTAACACTATGGGCAATTTACCATGGCCAATTCACCTCACCTGCACATCTTTGGACTGTGGGAGGAAACCAGAGCACCCGGAGGAAACCCACACAGACACGGGGGGAATGTACAAACTCCACACAGTCAGTCGCCCGAGGCTAGAATCGGATAGGTGAAGACAGATAGAGGGTACGACCTGGTTGGTCGATGGGTGGAATGAATCCGGTTGGTGGCAGGGAACAGTGGAAGGGAGGGGGAGGGGCTGGGAAGGGAGTTGGGGGATGGGGAGGAAGGGTATTTGAAATTGGAGAACTCAAACGTTGAGTCCTCCAGGCTGTAGGCTGCCCAGGCAAAAAATCGTTACAGTAATATGCAGAAGTCACCAGGGTCATGTCAAGTAGTCTGATTCGTGATTATTGCAACAAGCGTCCACAATTGTTAAGATCACTTAATGTACCAAGAACAGATATAATGCTGTTTAGACGCAGTAAGCTCTCTATTATCCCAGACCGCAGCCCCTACAGACTCCTTATTAAATGCACATCTAAGATTAAAAGGAAAGATTGCACCAGGAAATGTTTACATGGACCAGTTTCAGTCATACTTTAACGATCTCTATCCCAACCAGAAACACTCAATTTCCTCTTCCCAGGCAGTTATAAACATTTTGAACATTCTCTGGGGTACAATTGCATCAAAGCTATTAATTTTCATGTTGCAGGCTCTGCAATAAAACAACAGTATCTCCCATTTTCACAGCCCATTTAACACAGGATATTACACCTAGGTCCTTGATAAATATCACTGTAGTAAGGACCATCGCCGTGGTTACCTGTTTATCAGCCCTTTTGCCTTCCTTCCTGATTGTCATGACGTGGAGGTGCCAGTGTTGGACTGGGATGGACAAAGTCGGAAGTCACACCACATCGGGTTATAGTCCGACAGGTTTGTTTGACATCTCAAGCTTTCAGAGCGATGCTCCTTCATTGAGTCAGACGCAGGAGCAGTGCTTGAAAGCTTATTGAAATAACTGCATAGAGGCCGATGTCCCGTCACCAAATCCCCCTTTATTTACTAGTGCACAGCACTCTGGGTGTGACTACCCAGCTGGGAATCAGTCCCCTGGGACTGAGGAGATTTCGTCTCCCAATTACATAAGTCATAGAGTCAGAGATGTATAGCACAGAAACAGACCCTTCGGTCCAATTCATCCATGCTGACCAGATATCCCAACCCAACCTAATCCCACCTGCCAGCATCCAGCCCATGTCCCTCCAAACCCTTCCTATCCATATACCCATCCAGATGCCTTTTAAATTTGCAATTGTACCAGCCTCCACCACTTCTACTGACAGCTCATTCCATACTCGTACCACCCTCTGTGTGAAAAAGTTGCCTCTTAGGTCTCTTTTATATCTTGCCCCTCTCACCCTAAACTTATGACCTCTAGTTCTGGACTCCCCGACCCCAGGACTTTGGCTATTTATCCTATCCATGCCCCTCATGATTTTGTAAACCGCTGTAAGGTTACCCCTCAACCTCCAACACTCCAGGGAAAACAGCCCCAGCCTGTTCAACCTCTCCCTAAAACTCAAATCTTCTAACCCTGGCAACATCCTTGTAAGTCTTTTTTAAACCCTTTCAAGTTTCACAACGTCTTTCCGATAGGAAGGAGACCAGAATTGCATGCAACATTCCAACAGTAGCCTAACCAATGTCCTATACAGCCTCAACAAGACCTCCCAACTCCTGTACTCAATACTCTGACCAACAAAGGAAAGCATACCAAATACCTTCTTCACTATCCTATCTACCTGCAACTCCACTTTCAAGGAACTATGAGCCTGCACTCCAAGGTCTCTTTGTTCAGCAACACTCCCTAGGACCTTACCATTAAGTGTATAAGTCCTGCTAAGATTTGCTTTCCCAAAATGCTGCACCTCCCATTTATCTGAAATAATCTCCATCTGCCACTTCTCAGCCCATTGGCCCATCTGGTCCAGATCCCGTTGTAATCTGAGGTAACCCTCTTTGCTTTTGGCCAAGGCTTTCCTGATTGCCACCGGTTAACAACACCAATCAAGAATCTCATAGTTCATGAGGTCCATTTGGTTCCAATCATTACACTTGAGATATCCTGGTGTTGTGTGATTTCTGACCTGATTGTCTTGATTCACATCATCCAGGTCCTCACAAATGTTGCCACCTCCTTGCCTGTGCCTTGGCTATGGCTGTGTAGTAAGCCGTAGTCCTAGATTAATGATCCGAATATTGGTTTGGTTGGACAGACCTTCTTAGTAACTGGAAAAATCACATTTTGTTAAAACCCCTCGTCTTGCACTCAGCAGGACGATTGGCAAGAAATATTAACATAAAGGGGATTTTACAGCACTTGGGAAGATTGGTGATTCATTGGCAAGTGGACTGCGATTGGCAGAGGTGCTGCTCTGGCAAATGCACCAGTTAGACAATGACTGACAGTTAATAGCTAAATGTTTAAATTTAAACCAGGTTGACTCTGATTGGCCAAGACTCTGAGGGACGGTGGAGTCTTCCTGAATGACGGAACTGGTTCAGGTAATTTGACAAAACTTGCATTTGCAGAGAAACCTTGATTATCCAAAGGACACTGGCGGGAGTATTTCATTCGATTAATCGAATGCAGGATAACATAGTTTAACCAGGCATCGGGATCTTGCCGGATAATCCAATATTTGGATAATTGAATGCCGGATAATCGAGGTTCCCCTGTATTCAATAGATTAAACTTCAGTTTCTTTATTTGCTCGAACATTTGCCTAAGGCCATGATTCCTTTTTGCCTTTGACACTCTCAACAGCCTTCACTTTAACTCTTTCCTCCTCCTCCTGCTTTCCATGTCTCGACATTTACTTAAAGCCCTGTTAGGTCTTAACTTACATTCCACCTGACTTCTTTTTCCTCTGTGTGAACCTGCCAGGGTCCCTGTGTGGCAACAAATTTCCGAAAGCCAGTATCAACATTGACTGCCTTGTGCGCAGATCTGTCGCGCAGTGTCATGGGAACATTGCTCTCAAACATGTATAAGCTGAAAGATTCGCTCTGTTTCTCTCTCTCTCGCTTGAAGGCATTACCATGACCCACTGAAAGTCTCCCACCATTTCCCGTTCCCTTTTCACGAACGCAAAGGCATGATCGCCTCGGGGATCTTGCTTTGTGAAGATCAGCATCAAACATGGGGCCCTTTATGTTTTCTCTGTCACATCCGCAAGACCTGAAATTGAGGAATTAGTGAGACAGCTCCTTATAGTGGGCTTTGTGCTCCGCTTGGAGGTGTATCTGGATGTGAAATCGAGCTATTTAGCCACTCCAACCTCTCACCCTCACAACGCGCAGTCCTCCAATCACTCTGCTCCAATCCCAACCTCACCATCAAGCCAGCAGTGGTAGTCTGGCGCACTGACCTCTACACCGCTGAAGTCAAACGCCAACACGAGGACACCTCTTCCTACTGCCCCCTCGACCATGACACCACCCCCCATCACCAAACCATCATTTCCCAGACCATACAGAACCTCATCACCTCAGGAGAGCTCCCACCCACAGCTTCCAACCTCATAGTCCGGGAACCCCGCACTGCCCGGTTCTACCTCCTTCCCAAGATCCACAAGCCTGACCACCCTGGCTGACCCATTGTCTCAGCATGCTCCTGCCCCACTGAACTCATCTCTACCTACCTCGACACTGTCCTATCCCCCTTAGTCTAGGAACTCCCCACATACATTCGAGACACCACCCACGCCCTCCACCTCCTCCAAGACTTCTGTTTCCCCAGTACCCAACACCTCATCTTCACCATGGACATCCAATCCCTCTACACCTCCATCCGCCATGACCAGGGCCTCCAAGCCCTGCATTTTTTCCTCTCCCGACGTCCCCAACAGTATCCTTCCACCGACACTCTCATTCGTTTGGCCGAACTGGTCCTCACCCTTAACAATTTGTCCTTCGAATCCTCCCACTTCCTCCAGACCAAAGAAGTAGCCATGGGCACACGTATGGGCCCCAGCTATGCCTGTCTCTTTGTTGGCTACGTAGAACAGTCGATCTTCCGTAATTACACCGGCACCACTCCCCACCTCTTCCTCCGTTACATTGATGACTGCATTGGCGCCACCTCGTGCTCCCGTGAGGAGGTTGAGCAATTCATCAACTTCACCAACACATTCCGCCCTGACCTTAAATTTACCTAGACCATCTCTGACACCTCCCTCCCCTTCCTGGACCTCTCCATCTCCATTAGTGACGACCGACTTGACACTGACATTTTTTACAAACCCACCCACTCCCACAGCTACCTGGATAACACCTCTTCCCACCCCACCTCTTGCAAAAATGCCATCCCGTATTCCCAATTCCTCCGCCTCCGCCGTATCTGCTCCCAAGAGGACCAGTTCCATCACAGAACACACCAGATGGCCTCCTTCTTTAGAGACCGCAATTTCCCTTCCCACTTGGTTAAAGATGCCCTCCAACGCATCTCGTCCACATCCCGCACCTCCGCCCTCAGATCCTACCCCTCCAACCGTAACAAGGACAGAACGCCCCTGGTGCTCACCTTCCACCCTACCAACCTTCGCATAAACCAAATCATCCGATGACATTTCGGCCACCTCGATAAAGACCCCACCACCAGGGATATATTTCCCTTCCCACCCCTTTCCGCCTTCCGCAAAGACCATTCCCTCCGTGAATACCTGGTCAGGTCCACGCCCCCCCTACAACCCACCCTCCCATTCTAGCACCTTCCCCTGCCACTGCAGGAACTTCAAAACCTGCGCCCACACCTCCTCCCTCACCTCCATCCAAGGCCCCAAAGGAGCCTTCCACATCCATCAAAGTTTTACCTGCACATCCACTAATATCATTTATTGTATCCGTTGCTCCCGATGCGTTCTCCTCTACATTGGGGAGACTGGGCGCCTCCTAGCAGAGCGCTTTAGGGAACATCTCCGGGGCACCCGCACCAATCAACCATACTGTCCTGTGGCCCAACATTTCAACTCCCCCTCCCACTCTGCCGAGGACATGGAGGTCCTGGGCCTCCTTCACCGCCGCTCCCTCACCACCAGACGCCTGGAGGAAGAACGCCTCATCTTCCGCCTCGGAACACTTCAACCCCAGGGCATCAATGTGGACTTCAACCTTTTCCTCATTTCCCCTTCCCCTACCTCACCCTAGTTCTAAACTTCCAGCTCAGCACTGTCCCCATGACGTGTCCTACCTGCCTATCTTCTTTTCCACCTATCCACTCCACCCTCCCCCCGCCCCCGACCTATCACCTTCACCCCCTCCCCCACTCACCTATTGTACTCTATGCTACTTTCTCCCCACCCCCACCCTCCTCTAGCTTATCTTTCCATCCTTCAGGCACTCTGCCTTTATTCCTGATGAAGGGCTTTTGCCCGAAACGTCGATTTTACTGCGCCTCAGATGCTGCCTGAACTGCTGTGCTCTTCCAGCACCACTAATCCAGTCCCAGAACTCATCCCTGTGGAACACCACTGGTCACCGAGCTCCAGGCTGAATACTTTCCATCTACCACCACACTCTGTTTGCTATGGGCCAGCCAATTCTCTATCCAGTCAGCCAGATTTCCCTGTATCCCATGCCTCCTTACTTTCTGAATGAGCCTACCATGGGAACCTTATCAAACACCTTGCTAAATCCATGTACACCACATCCATTGCTCTACCTTCGTCAATGTCTTTTGTCACATCCTCAAAGAATTCAATAAAGATTGTGAGGCATGACCTGCCCCTCACAACCGCAGGAGGTGCAAGACTTGCGCCCACACCTCCCCCCTCACCTCCCTCCAAGGCCCAAAAGGAAACTTCCATATCCGCCACAGATTCACCTGCACACCTCCACACATATCATCTATTGCATCCTCTGCACCTGATGTGGCCTCCTCTACATTGGGGAGACAGGCCGGCTACTTGCGGAGCGTTTCAGAGAACACCTTTGGGACACCCGGACCAACCAACCCAACCACCCTGTAGCTCAACATTTCAATTCCCCCTCCCACTCCACCAAGGATATGCAGGTCTTTGGACTCCTCCATCGTCAGACCACAACAAAACGACGGTTGGAGGAAGAACGCCTCATCTTCCGGCTAGGAACCCTCCAACCACAAGGGATGAACTCGGATTTCACCAGTTTCCTCATTTCCCCTCCCCCCACCCTGTCTCAGTCAAATCCATCAAATTCAGCACCGCCTTCCTAACCTGAGATCTTCTTCCCGACCTCTCCGCCCCCACCCCAGTCTGACCTATCACCCTCACCTTGACCTCTTTCCACCTATCACATTTCCGACGCCCCTCCCCCAAGTCCCTCCTCCCTACCTTTTATCTTAGCCTGCTGGACAAACTTTCCCCATTCCTGAAGAAGGGCTTATGCCCGAAACGTCGATTCTCCTGTTCCCTGGATGCTGCCTGACCTGCTGCGCTTTTCCAGCAACACATTTCCAGCTCTGATCTCCAGCATCTGCAGACCTCACTTTCTCCTGCCCCTCACAAAGCCATGCTATCTCTAATCAAACTATGGTTTTCCAAGTAATCATAAATCCTGTCTTTCAGAATCTCCTCCAACACTTTGCCCACCACAGCCGTGAGACTGACTGATCTGTAATTCCCAGGATTATCCCTGTTCCCTATCTTGAACAAGGGAACGACATTTGCCATCCTCCAATCGTCTGGCACTACTCCAGTGGACAGTGAGGGCACAAAGGTCATTGTCAAAGGTGCAGCAAACACTTCCTTCGTTTCCTGTAGTAATCTAGGGTATATTCTGTCTGGGGCAGGGGATTTATCTATCCTTATGTTTTTTAAAATTGCACAGCTAGTGCAGACTAAACGTAGAAACCATTCAGATGAGCAGGAGGTAAGCAAGCTAGCCAACCAACAGCACTACAATCAGCTGCGTAGGTTAACTGCATGGCATACTGCCCATGCCCCTTCTTGGATAACTATCCGAATTAGCAACCTCCTTCTCTAGGCTAAGTAGGAGCTTGGCTACAGAGACCACAGAGCTGCCAGATCACCACTCAGGCTGGGATTACAGGACGTGCTGCAGTATACCATAACAAATACCTGCAAACATTCTGTCTATATGACACACAAAGCGAAATGTTGATTAAAAGGATTTGGACAAATTCACTGATAGGAAATGATTAGAAGGAAAGGGGCCAAGAGTAGAAAAATGGGGTTAGCACGGACGGACATTTTGGTCGGCTTGGACCGGTATAGGCTGAAGGGTCTGTCTCCGTGCTGTGGGACTCTATGACTCTAGGACTCTATGATTCTAGCTCTAATTTAAATTCTTAGTGATCATGCCTTTAACTGCATAAGCTCTAAAGTCTTGAATGACCTGCCTAAAAACTCCTCTGTTTCTCTCTCTGCTCCATTAAAACACCTCTTAAGCTGCCCGAACTTTAGTTTGTCTTGGTCTGCTATATCTTTGAATGGCTCAGTGTCAAATTTTATTGAAAAATGCAAGTTGTTGTTTTTGGGTTAGACTCTCTTCAAGTAGCTCCCCCAGTAGCAATAGGCCATATTTCAAGGTTTACGGGGGAAAGCTAGGAAAGTGGAGTTGTGGATGAGCAGATGAGCTATAATCTCTTTTAATGGCAGAGCAGGCTTGATGGACTGAATGGCCTAGTTCCAATCCTCTGTCTTATGGTCTTATAAGTATGTTCATGGCTGAGAGAGAATGGGAATCAAGGGGAAAAGGCAGGAAAGTGGGGTTGAGGATTATAAGATCAGCCACAATCTCATTGAATGGCTGAGCAAACTTGATGGGCTGAATGGCCTATTTTTGCTCTGACATCTTTGAGATGTGTGGGCCAGCTGCTCACACTATTGGTCCATTCAGCCAGTGCAGACTAAACAAAGAAACAATTCAGATGAGCAGTGGGTAAGAAAGCTAACCAACCAACAGCACTACAATCAGCTGCGTGGGTTAACTGCATGGCACACTGCCCATGCTCCTTCCTGGGTAACTATCCGAATTAGCACCCTCCGTCTCTAGGCTAAGCAGAAGTTTGGAGCTGTCGGATCACCACTCAGGCTGGGATTACAGGAAGTGTCGCTGTATACCATATCAAATACCTACAAACATTCTGTGTACATGACATGCAAGGCGAAATGTTGATTAGATTTCACAAATAAATCTCCTTGCCAGGAGGCCATTGTTCACTGTGTTCACACCAGTTCTGTGTTTCCTGACTAATATTAAACATTGACAGATCAAACCTGTGCACTGATACAGAGGCTATAAATAACATTGTTGCTCCGATACCCAGACTGGGAAAGCAGAACTGCAACTTTTGCAGGCATGTGGGCAAACAGGAAACATGCAGACAGGAGACTCATCCCCATAAACCTGATCTGCTGTGAAATCAATCAGAGTTCATGAGATAGGGTGGCACGATGGCTCAGTGGTTAGTACTGCTGCCTCACAGCACCAGGGACCCGGGCTTGATTCCCACTTTGGGCAACTCTTTGTGTGGGGTTTGCACATTCTCCCTGTGTCTGCGTGGGTTTCCTCCCACAGTGCAAAGATGTGCACTTCAGGTGAATTGACCATGCTAAACTGCCCCTAGTGTTACGTACATGAGTCAGGGGTAAATACAGGTTAGGGTCTGGGTGGGTTACTCTTCAGAGGGTCAGTGTAGACTTGTTGGGCCAAAGGGCCTGTTTCCACACTGTAGGGAATCTAATCTCAACTCCATTCTCCTGTTCTTGCTCCATGCCCCTTGACTTCACAAATCTTTCTATCACGGCCTGAAAACCTTCAATTTGCCAACCACAGCTCTTTGGAGGAAAGAGTTCCGCATTTCCTCCATACCTGTATGATTGAAGCTTTCCTGATTTCAACAATGCTTGATGCTCTTTCCAGAGGGCAGATCACCCCACAGTCCTTTAAACTCATGGGATTACAAGCCAGGTTTTGGCACCGGGTGGCACAGTGGCACAGTGGTTAGCAATGCTGCCTCACAGCGCCAGAGACCTGGGTTCAATTCCCGCCTTAAGCGACTGTCTGTGTGGAGTTTGCACATTCTCCCCGTGTCTGCGTGGGTTTCCTCCGGGTGCTCCGGTTTCCTCCCACAGTCCGAAGATGTGCAGATTAGGTGAATTGGCCATGCTAAATTGCCCGTAGTGTTAGGTGTAGGGGATTGGGTCTGGGTGGGTTGCGCTTCGGCGGGTCGGTGTGGACTTGTCTGGCCGAAGGGCCTGTTTCCACACTGTAAATAATCTAATCTAATCCTTGTAACATATACTACTATACTAAACTCCGCCTCCATATGCAATTCTCCACCAAGGAAACGAACCATAGAAGCGCCACTTCTGACCCAAAGAAAGCACATGCTTACGTGCCCACATGTCTGTCCTCAGTATGCTGTAGTACTCCAGGGAATCCCAGCGCAAACTAGAGGAACAACATCTCATCTTCAAGTCAAGGCACTTTTCAACCTTCTGGACTTCATATTGAGTTCAACACCTTCAGATTGTGAAAGTGAGGACTGCAGATGCTGGAGAGTCCAGAGTCGAGAGTGGACGTTGGAGTGAGGCTTTTGCCCGAAATGTCGACTCTCCTGCTCCTCAGACGCTCCCTGGCCTGCTGTGCTTTTCCAGCACCACACTCTCAACCCTCAGAATGCGAACCCACTCCCATTCCTTCCCTTTCTTTGAACTTTACTTGTTGCATTCTCTGTTACTATGTCCTCTCTCCCCTCCCCCATCCCAGTGGGACTGTCTGTTCCTTCTATTATGTGGAGGTGCCAATGTTAGACTGGGGTGGACAAAGTTAAAAATCACACAACACCAGGTTACAGTCCAACAGGTTTCGTAAAAGCTTTCGGAGCGCTGCTCCTTCGTCAGGTAGCTAGTGGGGCAGTTAGACACACCATTGTTCTGCCATTCTCACATTCCAATCACTTAATCTGCACTATCAGCGCCCTCTCTTGACCAGCACTGCGAACCCCCCCCTCAAACATTGCATAAATGCTGCCCCCTCCACCCCTCACATCAGCTCTGATGAAGGGTCATCTAGATTCGAAACATTAGCTTGCTTTCCCTCCATGGATACTGTCTGATCCACTGTGATCTCTTTGTTTTCAAGACACATGCACTACGAGGTGAAGTGGGTTATGACAAATGTGCAAAGTGTGCAGAAGACAGTGAAACTTTGCAAAGGGACATAGATAGTTCAAAGTTTGTGAGAAGATTTGTAGCTCGGGTGCTCGTTGCCACACACGCAGACGACAAGCAACATGAATTTGACTGGGACAACACTACCATTATAGGGCAAGCGAAACAAAGAACAGCCAGGGAATTCCTAGAAGCATGGCACTCATCCACAAACTCCATCAACAAACACATAGACCTGGACCCAATATACCGGCCACTACAGCGGACAGCTGAAACTGACAACCGGAAGCGGCAGGGACAGGCCACTATAAATGCCGGAGGAAACACCACAGAAGCGCTTCCAAGGAGGCTCCCAAGCACTGAGGATGTCACCTAGACAGGGGAAGAAACGTTTGCAACAAAAACTTCCAGCTCGGCGAACAGAACCACAGCAGGACATAGATAGTTTCAGTGAGTGGGCAAAGTTCTGGCAGATGGAGTGCAATGTTAGTAAATGTGAAGTCATCCATTTCAGGAGAAGTACCAGTAAAAAGGACTATCACTTGAATAGTAAGTATGCAGAACAATCTGGGTGTCCTTGTGCATGAATCAGAAAAGGTTGGTTTGCAGGTGCAACAGGTAATTAAGAAGACAAACGGAAATTTTGTCCTTCATTGCTAAAGGGATTGAGTTTAAGAACAGGGAGGTTATGTTGCAGCTGTAGCGGGAGCTGGTGAGGCCACATTTGGATTACTGTGTGCAGTTTTGGTCTCTTCACTTGAGAAAGGATGTACTGGCACTGGAGGGTGTACAGAGGAGGTTCACTCTGGAGTTGTGGTTTGAGTAGACTGAGATCATATTCATTGGAATTTAGAAGAATGAGGGGGGATCTTTCAGAAACACATAAAATTATGAAGGGAATAGATAAGATGGAAGCCGAGAGGATGTTTCCACTGGTGGGTGAAACTAAGACAAGAGGGCATAGTCTCAAAATTAGGGGGAGTTGATTTAGGACTGAATTGAGAAAGAATTTTTTCACTCGAAGGTTGTGAATCTTGTGAAAAGCCGGGGAAGTGGTTGAGATTTCCTCAGTTTTAAAGCTAAGATAGATAATTTTTTGAACAGTAAAGGGATTAAGGATCATGGTGAGCGGGTGGGTAAATGGAGCTGAGTCCATGATAATGATCGGCCATGATCTTATTGAATGATGGAGGAGGCTGGAGGGACCAGAGGGCCTACTCCTGCTCCTAGTCCTTATATTCTTAAATGTTAAATTCAACTGAAAATGACAAACGTTTAATTCAAGTGAAATAAAGCATTTACAGTATTTTGCTGTTGCATTAATTTGGAATAACAATCGATCTGAAATATTCTCTGTTGAAAACGAGCCTGGCTACAGGACAGACATTGTCTTCTCATGGGCGCAGCTCTGTTCAGAAAGATGGCATGGCTCTGAAAATATTCAGATTTTTGCACTTGCAACATGTTATTTCTTGACTTTGGGTTTCATTGCCCACTGTTAATTTCCTCACCTCCTTTTGTGCATTCTCCTCAGCTTCCTTCTTTGCATTTTGAACAACACCCCAACCCCCCACTGCGACATCGATCCTTCTTGACGTTATCCCTGTTGTCCTCCTTATCCCAGCCAGGGACAACTCCTGGTGATCCCTGAACAACCTTATTTCTGATTCACAGAAATGGGAATGGGATGGGCCAATCACAGGATGGGCCAAGAGGCACCGGTACCATCCGCTTGTGGTGGCCATTTTTGACGGCCATCTTGGCGTTTACAACACGCAGTCTGTTCCACAAGAGAACCAGGGCATTTGGGCCATCTAGCCTGTGCTGGCGTTTAATCCCAATCTGGTACTGTTCACTCTAATCACACGTGTGTTAGGGAATAGCACCAGAGTGATTATACTTCCAATCCAACTATTTCTTTCTTCGGTCCTGGATTTGGACATCACTGGCAAGACCAGCAGTTGGTAACCATCCTCAATTGCCAGAGCTCATTAAGTACGAGTCACATGGAGACAAGACTGGGCAAGGATGCTAGATTTCCTTTCCTCGAGGGAATCAGTGGTCCATGCAGATTTTTACAACAATTGACATGAGTTAGTTACCACCACGAGACTAGCTTTCAGTTCCTTGTTGGATTCATTGAATTTATATGCAAGCAACGTATAGGAGCTCCAAAGAGCGTCCAAGCCAGATTCAGCCCTCTACCCGCTTCCTGTAACCCTGCACTCCACTTGGCTAGGAGAAAGTGAGGACTGCAGATGCTTGAGATCAGAGTTGGAAAGTGTGGCGCTGGAGAAGTGCAGCAGGTCAGGCAGCATCTGAAGAGCAGGAGAGTCGACATTTTGGGCATAAGCCCTTCATCAGGAATTCCCCTTAGCTAACCCACCTAGTCTGCACATCCCTGGACACTATGGACAATTTAGCATGGCCAATGTACCCAGCCTGCACACCTTTGGACTGTGGGAGGAAAGCCATGCAGACAAGGCGAGAATGTGCAAACTCCACACTGACAGTTATTCGAGGGTGGAATCGAACCCAGGTCCCTGATTCTGTGAGGCAGCAGTGCTAAACACTGAACCATCATGTCGCCCTAAATCCCTGGATTATTAATCCAGTGATATTACCACTACACCATCCAGGAACTGGGACAAATATTTCTATGATATGAGTTCAAATCTCACCATGGCTTCTGGGAAAATTTCAATTTAATTAAACAAATCTTGAATTTAAATAAAAGCTGGCATTAGTGTCCTGAAGCTGCTAAATTGTTGTAAAATCATAATCTGGTTCACAAATATATTTTAGTGGAACAAATCTGTTTAAGATACCTTTAGTACTGGTGGTTCCTAACTGCCTCTGAAGTAGCTAATCAAGCTGCTCAGTTTCTTAGAATACCTGTAGAGATTAGATTAGATTAGATTAGATTAGATTACTTACAGTGTGGAAACAGGCCCTTCGGCCCAACAAGTCCACACTGACCCGCCGAAGCGCAACCCACCCATACCCCTACATTTATCCCTTATTAACGTAACACTACGGGCAATTTAGCATGGCCAATTCACCTAACTCGCACATCTTTGTGACTGTGGGAGGAAACCGGAGCACCCGGAGGAAACCCACGCAGACACGGGGAGAATGTGCAAACTCCACACAGTCAGTCGCCTGAGTCGGGAATTGAACCCGGGTCTCTGGCGCTGTGAGGCAGCAGTGCTAACCACTGTGCCACCGTGCCGCTTTAAATGGAAGACTCTTAAAAATCACACTGACCCTCTCACACTCACTCCATCACCGTCACCCTGACCACCTCACACTCTCTCCATCACCCACACCCTGAAACCCTCACACTCACTCCATCACCGTCACACTGACCCCCTCACACTCACTTCATCTCCGTCACCGAATTCCCAGTGACCAATTTAAAGAAATTATTCAAAATTACTCTAACAAATGAACAAGAATCAACATCGACTAAACACTATTCAGCAGGCAAAAAAAAAATACACCCCCTCCTTTAACATGATGAAAAATCCCATGGCACAGTTTTATTTCATTTCACCTGCTTCGCAAGATTAAGTTTTTTATAGAAATCAGTTAAACGTCTCTCACAATTTACAAAGAACTCATGCTTCATGGAGTGACCAACAATTTTCAGAGAACTTCCAAACTGAATACCATCATATTGTTTAAAAAATGAGACGTGCTGCTGGAGCTTTTGTCTTACAGAACATATGCCAGAATGCCAAATTTCAAATGATCACAACAATTTATACCATAGGAGAAAAGAGAGCAAATGTTTTGAAATTTGGTATTCTTGAGTTTGTCCTGATGAGTGAAAGATGAAGAATTTTGGCAATCTACCTTTCTTTTCAAAAAAATATTCAAGTTATGTACTGACAAGCCTCTTTTTAAATACCATCATGAAGCTCTGACAATTCTTTTCTTGGTGGTCATGCTGGAATGAATTTTCAAATTTCTTAATAAATACCAAAAGAACTGCAGATGCTGTAAATCAGAAACAAAAACAGAAATGCTGGAATTCTTCAGAACAGTCACCAGATCTGAAATGTTAACTGATTTCTCTCCACAGATGCTGCTAGACCTGCTGAGCTTTTCCAGTAATTTCTGTTTTTGTTTCTGATTCCTTAGATTGTTTTGGAGTGTGCCTCATCAGCCAGGGATCTTCCTCCCTCTCACATTCTGTCTGGCAGCTCACAGAGAGATGAGCTCTCCTTACTGCTGACCACATAAGCTACAAACCTTTGTCTCTCTCTGTCTCTCTCTCTCTCTCTGTGACCTTCCTTTTTCTGTCCAAAATTTTGGAGACAGTCTGTTTGCGTCATCTGGACTGTTGCCGGGCAGAACTCATAACTCTCTTCATTGCCCTGTTTCACTTCAAATTAAAGAGACAGTTTAAACTGGAACAATATTATAGACTTTGTATTTGTAACAAGTTAAATTCAAGGACATGCCACATCACTACCTTCTCAAAGGCTATTAGTATGAGCAATAGCCAATGGTCTCACCAGCATTCTGTTTATTTCACGCAGAGGGTGGTGTATGTATGGAATGAGCTGCCAGAGGCAGTGGTGGAGGCTGGTACAATTACAGCATTTCAAAGGCATCTGGATAGGTATATGAATAGGAAGGGTTTAGAGGGATATGGACCAAATGCTGGCAAGTGAGGCTAGATTAATTTAGGATGTCTGTTTGGCATGGGCAAGTTGGACCAAAGGATTTGTTTTCGTGCTATTGTCTCTATGATTCTATTTTATCTGTTCATGTGACATGGATATTGTTGACTCGCCTAACATCCATCACACTTCTCTAATTGACCTTGAGAAGCTGCTGGGAGCTACTTTATTCAGAGTCAAGAGTGTGTTGCTGGAATCCCGATGAAGGGCTTATGCCCGAAATGTCGATTCTCCTGCTCCTCGGATGCTGCCTGACCTGCTGTGCTTTTCCACTCTCGACTCTGATCTCCAGCATCTGCAGTCCTCACTTTCTCTGAGCTGCCTTATTCACCCAAGCTGCTGTCTGTGAGTATAGGAGCTGTTTGGAAGGGAATTCCAGGATTTTGATTCAATATCACTAAAGGTACAGTGATAGCTCCAAGACAGTGGTGTGTGACGCGAAGGGGAACTGTGTTAGATGGTGTTCTCATCCATCTGTGGCCCTTGTCCTTTTGAGTGGTAGAGCACATGGGTTTGCTACAGTGCTTCTAGTAGATGGTACATGCCGCTGTCACTGCATGGTAAAGCGAGTGCATGATGAAGGAAGTGAATGGGTCCCAATCAAGTGGGCTAATTTGTCTTGGAAGGTGTTGAGCTTCTTCAGGGTGGCTGGAACTGAACCCATCCAGAAGAGTTGGACGGTGCTCCATCATTCTGCCTTATGGTGAGTGGGCAGACACTGGGAAATCGGGAAGTGAGTTATGCACCAGAGAATTCCTAGCCTCTCACCTGCTCATGTTGCCATTGTATTTATATGGCTGGTATGATTCAGTTTCTGGTCAAGGGTGAAAGTGGAAAATGCAGGAATGGTCATGCCATTGAAAGTGTAGGGTGATGGTTAGATTCTCTGCGAGTATTTCTAAGCATTTATCATTCCTGGTTGTTGTCCCGATCTTGTTACATTTGATCACGAGATGCTTCAGTATCTGAAGAATCACGAATGGTGATGAACGTTGTGCAAATATAGGTGAAAGTTCCCACTTCTGAGCTTATGCTGGAGGCAAGGTCATTGATGGAACAGCTGAAGGTGAATACTTTTTTAAAAAAACTGGGGAAGCTCTCTTTAAGCATTGATTTGGCTCTTTGCTACACTGGACACATACACATGCATTCACGTGAGCTTGCAAGTGAACACACGCATGTATTTATACATATATATGCACATATGGTTGGCATGGCAACTGCTCTGCCAGGACCATAGGAAACTACAGAGAGTTGTGAACACAGCCCAGTCCATCACAAGCCTCCCATCCATTGACTCCGTCTACACTTCCCACTGCCTCGGGAAAGCAGCCAACATCATCAAAAAGGTGAAAGTGAGCACTGCTGGAAAAGCACAGCAGATCAGGCAGCATCCGAGGAGCAGGAAAATCAACATTTTGGGCAAAAGCTCTTCAGCAGGTGTCCTCAAAATATCATCAAAAACCCTGCCCACCCTGGCTATAACCTCTTCCACCCTCTTCCATCAGGCAGAAGATACAAAAGCTCGAACAGGTGGGCTATCAGATTCAAGAACAGCTTCTTCCCCGCTGTTATCAGGCTTCCGGATGGACCTCTCAAATTTTAAATCTAACATTGATCTCACTCTTTGTGCACCTTCTCTGCTGCCATAACATTGTATTCCTTGCTCGGTTCTAACACCCTAATGCACTCTGTATGGTATGATTTGCATGCAGAACAACACTTTTCACTGTATCTTGGTACATGTGACAATAATAAGTCAGATCAAATCAAAATATTAACATGCATGTTCAGAGATTCGCAGATACTCACACACATGTGCACCAACAGGAAATCACACACACGCACACACACAGAAAATTTGAAGGGTTTTTGCTTTGTGTTGGTAACTAACCCCCACCCTTTCAGGCTGTGCCATTCACCACCAATCAGAGGGAAGCCTGTGGTCAATGTGACTACATTCGCACCAATGATGCAAAATGTAAACCACACTCCAGGAGTGTATCATCTGATCTCTGCAATTAAAGTGGAATTGGAGCTGGCTTCTGTTGTGGTTTGACTCAGCAATCCTGAGTATTAAAGGAAAACAACATCCACCAAAACCCAGCTCCTGTCTCTGCAACATCTTCAGTAAATGTCATTACTTCATCTCTAGTTAAAGATAGAGGTGAGAGGGCTCCCTATCCAGGTGAGAAAAGGTGGGTTGTGCCACCAATACCTGCTTACCAATGTGCCAGGACCATGAGTGGTGCCAAACTATTCAACCGTGACACACACATACTCGTACAAACACTCTCATACACACACTGTCATACACAATCCCACACACATACACAATCCCACACACATACACAATCCCACACACATGCACAATCCCACACACAAACACAATCCCACACACATACACAATCCCTCAAGCACAAAGACACATTCAGACACACACAACCCCTCAAACACATGCACAAACATTCACACAATCCCTCACACAGACACAGACAAATCCCTCACACACACAGAATCCCTCATGCAGACAGACACACATATAGACATACACACACACACACTCCCTAAAACACACACATGTACAATCTCTCATAAACACGGGCACACACACAACCCCTCACATCTTAGTCCCTCACACACAAGGGCACACACATTCATACACACACACCAATGCTTCAAACACACAGGTAGACAACACACACATATACATTAACTCATAGACAAAGACATGCACACACAGATAAATACACATAGATACACACATTCACTGATGCATGCATTCATACAAAGTAAGATATACATACCCATTCATACACTCACAGACACCCTCACATATACAAACATACACATATGTACACACACACTCATATCTGATGCATGCAGGCAGATCCACACACTCTGTCACTTGGATACACACACTCACTTGTAGACACCAATACTTGCACACACATTGATTCACACAGTTACTCCCACTCACACTCACTTACACACAGATACACTCCTACACACAGACACATGCAATTACACTCACTCACATACAGAAACAAACAGATATCTACGAATTATAAACTAGATGGAGAAGACTCCCTCTGCTCCCTGACCAGGTGAGAAAAGGTGGATCATGCCACCAATACCAGCCTTACCAATGTGCCAGGAGCATGAGTGGTGCCAAACTATTCACTTGTGACACACACACACACTCCTACACACATTCTCATACACACAATCATACACAATTCCCCCCCCCACACACACACACACTCCACAACCCATCCTTTTCTCCATTCTTTGTTTGCGATGCTGAAGCTAACTGTACCCTCAACTACGGCACACCAATGAACACCCCACTGAGGCCTGTATCCTGTCACCGAGTCCCCCTTTATTTACATAATCCAGCTCCCTTAGAGCCAGCTCCCAGATTGAACAGAACCCCTGACACTCCATTTCTATCTGTCAGCCAGGACCCCCTGATTGGACCAGGTTAACAGCCCCAATCAGGGACCTCCTATTATAGGAGGTTTACCTAGCTGACCATGTTCCAATCACTACAAAAATCAGACATAACTGCCATCTCAAAGTGAATGTTTGACTTTCCTAGTCCCTCAGATCTGGAGTAGTGGAATGGGTGGCAGATAACGTTTCCTCTAAATTCCTTTGCTGTGTGAGACCCACTTCTTGCAGTATGTGGTGCCTTTAAGGTTGCCCATGTTGGCACATCTTAAAGGGGCCATTGTTTGTCATTAGCACGGCACGTTGACAACTGATTGATGGCCGGTTCCCCCATAGGGATGCGGGCAAAAAGAATTCCTGGTTAAAAATCTGCCACAGTTGCACAAGCCATCTTGTGATGCTTTCAGTTGATTCAGTTCTGGGTCGTGAATCATGGGGAAAGTGGGTTGGCAGACAGTATCATCCTCCAGCCTCGATGCCTCCTTTGAAAGGCTTAGTGACAAGGGGGAGCTGCAGCAATTCAACACACGTAACCCGTCTCTGAGGCTGCTCCTTGATTGATGCTGTGAGATACTATTCTTAGACTGACCTACAGAAAGATAGATGAGAAGATTAAGTGCCCCACAGCAAAAAAGGATGATTTAAACAGACTGCTGTCCTGAACTATTTTTACCCTTGTTGATCAGGCCTGTTTGGAGTTGCAATCTATATTTTTAGCTGGATATGTTTCTGCAACATCAGCATGGCCATTTTTTCTTGTATGCAGTGGTTCTGTTTTTGGCTGGAAAAGTGACTCAGTTTTATCAACATTTAGGTAGAGGACAGGTCACACAATGCTATAAAATAACCATCATCAATTGATGCTTTCTCATTGATTTTGTTGACTTGAACAAAAGTGACAGTTTTCTTAGATTAGATTCCCTATAGTATGGAAACAGGCCCTTCGGCCCAACATGTCCACACCAACCCTCCGAAGAGTAACCCACCCAGACCCATTCCCTTACCCTCTATTGACTCCTGACTAATGCACCTAATACTATGGGCAATTTAGCACGGCTAATCCACCCTAACTTGCACATCTTTGGACTGTGGGAGGAAACCAGAGCAAACCCACGCAGACACGATGAGAATGTGCAAACTCCACACAGACAGTCGCCCGAGGTTGGAATTGAACCTGGATCCCTGGCGCTGTGAGGCAGCAATGCCAACCACTGTGTCACCAGTTCAGGGTGGCTCAGTGGTTAGCACTACTGCCTCACTGCCCCACCCAAACCTAGGTTCAATTCCAACCTTGGGTGACTGTTTGTGTGGAGTTTACACATTCTCCCTGTGTCTGGATGGGTTTCCTCCGGGTGCTCCAGTTTCCTCCCACAGTCCAAAGATGTGTAGGTTAGGCTGGATTGGCCATGTTAAATTGCCTAAAATCTCCAGGGGTGTGTATGGTTAGGTGCACTAGTCAGGGGTAAATATAGGATAGGGGAACGGGACTTGGTGGGATACTGTTTGGAGGGTCAGTGTGGACTTGCTGGGCCGAAGGGCCTGTTTCCATACTGTAGGAATTCTATGAAGGTTCAGAGTGGCCCTGGGCTGGTGTGGAATCAGTGAATGAGTGTGACGCTGTCTGTGTTCCCTCACATTTGCTGTCTCAGTCAGTAGCATACTGGACTTTATAGTGAAAGGTTGGAGAGGAATTTGCAAGGGAGTGGTGTCCCCGTGTACCTGATGTTCTTTTAAGGGTCATGTTTGCTCTTGAAGGAGGTTTGAGGAGTTGCCACAGTGTGTCTTGTGGATGGTGCACTCTGCTGTCACTGTGCATCCTTGTTCGAGGGAGTGGATGTTGAAGGAGGTGGTTGGGGTGCCAATGAAGCAGATTGGCTAGTCCCCCAGACAGTGTCGGAACTGCACTCATCCAGACAAATGGAAATTATTCCAACACATTCCTGACCCTTGGACAGGCTTTGTGGAGGTGAGGAGATGAGTTACTCACTTCAGAATTCCCAGGCTGTTTTTTGTTGATTCAGTTCAGTTTCTGGTGGATGGTAACTCCCAAGACGTTGATAGAACATAGAACATAGAAGAATACAGCGCAGTACAGGCCCTTTGGCCCTCGATGTTGCGCCGATCCAAGCCCACCTAACCTATACTAACCCACTATCCTCCATATACCTATCCAATGCCCGCTTAAATGCCCATAAAGAGGGAGAGTCCACCACTGCTGCTGGCAGGGCATTCCATGAACTTAGGACTCGCTGAGTGAAGAACCTACCCCTAGCTTCAGTCCTATATCTACCCCCCCTTAATTTAAAGCTATGCCCCCTTGTAATACCCGACTCCATACGCGGGAAAAGGTTCACACTGTCAACCCTATCTAACCCCCTAATCATCTTGTACACCTCAATCAAGTCACCCCTAAACCTTCTTTTCTCTAATGAAAACAGCCCCAAGTGTCTCAGTCTTTCCTCATACGATCTTCCTTCCATACCAGGCAACATCCTGGTAAACCTCCTCTGCACCCGTTCCAGTGCCGCCACATCCTTCCTATAGTATGGCGACCAAAACTGCACACAATATTCCAGATGCGGCCGCACCAGAGTTTTATACAACTGCATCATGACCTCAGGACTCCGGAACTCAATTCCTCTACCAATAAAAGCCAGTACGCCATATGCCTTCCTCACCGCACTATTTACCTGGGTGGCAACTTTCAGAGATCTGTGTACATGGACACCAAGATCCCTCTGCTCATCCACACTACCAAGTATCCGACCATTAGCCCAGTACCCCATCTTTTTGTTATTCTTCCCAAAGTGAATCACCTCACATTTAGCTACATTGAATTCCATTTGCCACCTTTCTGCCCAGCTCTGCAGCTTCTCTATATCCTGCTGTAACCTGCCACATCCTTCCTCACTGTCAACAACTCTTCTGACTTTCGTATCATCCGCAAACTTGCTCACCCAACCTTCTAACCCCTCTTCCAGGTCATTTATAAAAATGACAAACAGCAATGATCCCAAAACAGATCCTTGCGGAACACCGCTAGTGACTGCACTCCATGAAGAAACTTTGCCATCAACTACTACCCTCTGTCTTCTTCCATCCAGCCAATTCCTAATCCAAACCTCCAACTCACCCTCAATGCCATATCTCCGTATTTTCTGCAGTAGCCTACCATGGGGAACTTTATCAAACGCCTTACTAAAATCCATATATACCACATCTACCGCTTTCCCCTCATCAACCTCCTTCGTCACCTTTTCAAAGAATTCAATAAGGTTTGTGAGGCACGACCTGCCCTTCACAAAACCATGCTGACTATCCTTGATCACATTATTCCTATCCAGATGTGCATAACCCTATCCCTTACAATTCTCTCTAAGACTTTGCCCACAACAGAAGTGAGACTCACCGGCCTATAGTTACTAGGGTTATCCCTACTCCCCTTTTTGAACAAGGGAACCACATTTGCTATCCTCCAGTCTTCTGGCACTACTCCTGTAGACAAAGAGGACATAAAAATCAAGGCCAATGGCTCTGCAATCTCCTCCCTTGCTTCCCAGAGAATCCTAGGATAAATGCCATCAGGCCCAGGGGACTTATCTATTTTCACCTTTTCCAGGATTTCCAACACCTCTTCTCTACATACCTCAAAGCCATCCATTCTACTTATTTGTGACTCAGTATTCACATCGACGACAATGCCCTGTTCCTGAGTAAATACTGAAGAAAAGTATTCATTCAGTGTCTCCCCAATCTCTTCCGCCTCCACACGCAACTTCCCACTACTATCCTTGACTGGACCTATTCCTACCCTAGTCATTCTTTTATTCCTAACATACCTATAGAAAGCCTTAGGGTTTTCCCTAATCCTACCGACTAAGGACCTTTCATGTCCCCTCCTTGCTGCTCTTAGCTCTCTCTTCAGGTCCTTCCTGGCTACCCTATAACTCTCAATCGCCCCAATTGAACCTTCACGTCTCATCTTGAGATAGGCCGCCCTCTTCCATTTAACAAGGGATTCCAATTCCTTATTAAACCACGGCTCCCTCGCACGACCCTTTCCTCCCTGCCTGACAGGTACATAATTATCAAGGACACTCAATAGTTGCTCCTTGAACAAGCTCCCTGCGGCCATTCCCCTCAAGAACAAGTATACCGTTTTGGATACTTGTGGGGGGGATGACTTACCAGGGGTAAGTAACGGGGCTCAGGTCTCTGGCACGGAGCCTGTCCCCGTTACTCAGAAGGGAAGGGTGAAGAAGAGCAGAGCAGTAGTAATTGGGGACTCGATAGTTAGGGGCACAGATAGGCGGTTTTGTGGGAACGAGAGAGACTCACGTTTGGTATGTTGCCTCCCAGGTGCAAGGGTACGTGATGTCTCTGATCGTGTTTTCCGGGTCCTGGAGGGGGAGGGGGAGCAGCCCGAAGTCGTGGTCCATATTGGCACCAACGACATAGGTAGGAGGAGTGCCGAGGATGTTAGACAGGCTTTCAGGGAGCTAGGTTGGAAGCTCAGAGTTAGAACGAACAGAGTTGTTGTCTCTGGTTTGTTACCCGTGCCACGTGATAGAGATTCGAGGAATAGGGAAAGAGAACACTTAAATGCGTGGCTACAGGGATGGTGCAGGAGGGAGGGATTCCGGTTTTTGGATAACTGGGGTTCTTTCTGGGGACGATGGGACCTCTATAAACAGGATGGTCTACACCTGAACCTGAGGGGCACCAGTATCCTTGGGGGGAGGTTTGCTAGTGCTCTTGGGGGGGGTTTAAACTAACTCTGCAGGGGCATGGGAACCCAGATTGTAGCTTCAGGGTGCAGGGCCTGGAGTGTAGGGAGGTTAGGAACATGGCATCAATTTCCAAGGAGGGTGTCTGTAAACAGGAAAGTGGCTTGAAGTGTGTATACTTCAATGCAAGAAGTATACGAAATAAGGTAGGTGAACTTGCAGCGTGGGTTGGTACCTGGGACTTCGATGTTGTGGCTATTACGGAGACATGGCTAGAACAGGGACAGGATTGGCTGTTGCAGGTTCCAGGATTTAAATGTTTTAGTAGGGTCAGAGGTGGGGGTAAAAGAGGGGGAGGTGTGGCATTGCTTGTCAAAGATAGTATTACAGTGGTGGAAAGGACGATGGATGAGGACTTGCCATCTGAGGTAGTTTGGGCTGAGGTTCGGAATAGGAAAGGTGAGGTCACCCTGTTAGGAGTCTTTTACAGGCCTCCCAATAGTCCTAGAAACGTAGAAGAAAGGATAGGGAAGGTGATTCAGGAGATGAGTGACAGTAATAGGGTGGTGGTTATGGGGGACTTTAACTTTCCTGATATTGATTGGGAAAGCTATAGCTCAAGTTCGTTAGATGGGTCAGTGTTTGTTCAATGTGTGCAGGAGAGTTTCCTGACACAATATGTAGACAGGCCAACAAGAGGTGAGGCCATACTGGATTTGGTTCTGGGTAATGAACCAGGCCAGGTGTTAGAATTAGAGGTAGGTGAGCACTTTGGGGATAGTGACCATAATTCGGTGATTTTTACTCTCGTGATGGAGAGGGATAAGTGTGTACTACAGGGCAAGAGTTATAGCTGGGGTCAGGGAAATTATGATGCGGTGAGGCATGACTTAGGATGTGTGGCTTGGAAAAGTAGACTCCAAGGCAAGAGTGTAAATGATATGATGGTGGGGAATCCAGTGATGGTAATGCCACTGAGTAATGGAGGAGATGGTTTTGTCTTGTTGGAAATGGTCTAACCCTAACAATCAAGTGTGGCCAATGTTCTGTAATTATTGCTTTCCTTATGTTCTACTGTAATAGCAACAGTTATTGTTTTCCTGTTCATCGGGGAAGCATAGGTACAGTTAGAGTATCACTCGATTGTTATACCACAGCAAGTTGGCATTTACATAGCACTTTTCACAGTCTCGAAATGTGCTTTACAGTCAATGAATGTTTGAAGTGCACCCAATGTTCAAATGTGGGAGTAATGGAAACCAATCATGCACAGAAAGCTGCCATGAACACGGTGGCTCAGTGGTTAGCACTGCTGCCTCCTAGTGCCAGAGATCTGGGTTCGATTCCAGCCTCGGGCGACTGTCTGTGTGGAGTTTGCACATTCTCCCCGTGTCTACGTGGGTTTCCTCCCACAGTCCAACGATGTGCAGGTTAGGGTGGATTGGTCACAGTAAAAATCCCATGTGGGGTTATAGGGATGGGTTGCTGGCCATGGGTTACTAGACTCAATGGGCCAAATGGCCTCTTTCAGCACTGTCAGGAGTCTATGACTGTACAAACAGTAATGTGATAATGACCAGTTCAGCTCTTGCTTGAAGAGTAATTATTGTTAAAAATCACACCGCACCAGATTGTAGTCCAACAGATTTATTTGAAAGTATAAGCGTTTGGAGTGCTGCTTCTGATGAATGTTCTGTAATTACTGCTTTCTATATGTTAAAGCTGGTACTTCAAAATAAAGCTAATGAACTATAACCTAGTGTTGTGTGATTTTTAACTTTGTCCACCCCAGTCCAACACCGGCTCCTCCACATCATAATTGTTGTGCCCGGGCACCATGAAGATTATGCCTGCTCTGAACTGGAGTGCGACAACTCCTCAAGCCTCCTTCCAAACCCTACAAGGACAAGGGCAGCAGACACGTGGGAACACCACCCCTTGCCAGATCCCCACCAAAGCTGAAACTTTATTGCTGGAACAGCACAGCAGGTCAGGCAGCATCCAGGGAACAGAAGATTCGACGTTTCGGGCACATGCCCTTCTTCAGGAATGAGCAGAGAGTGTTCAGCAGGAGAAGATAAAAGGTAGGGAGGAGGGACTTGGAGGAGGGGCGTTGGAAATGTGATAGGTGGAAAGAGGTCAAGGTGAAGGTGATAGGTCGGAGTAGGGTGGAGGCGGAGAGGTCAAGAAGAAGACTGCAGGTCAGGAAGGCGGTGCCGGGCTGGAGGGATTCGGCTGAGACAAGGTGGGGGGAGGGGGGATGAAGAAACTGGTGAAGTCCAAGTTCATCCCCTGTGGTTGGAGGGTTCCCAGTCGGAAGATAAGACGCTCCTCCTCCGACCGTCGCGTTGTTGTGGTTTGGCGGTGGATGAGTCCAATGACCTGCATATCCTCGGTGGAGTGGGAGGGGGAGTTGAAATGCTGTGCTACAGGGTGATTGGGTTGGTTCGTCCGGGTGGCCCAGAGGTGCTCTCTGAATCGCTCCGCAAGTAGGCGGCCTGTCTCGCCAATATAGAGGAGGCCACACCGGCTGCAGCGGATGCAGTAGATAATGTGGGTGGAGGTGCAGGTGAATCTGTGGCGGATATGGAAGTTTCCTTTGGGGCCTTGGAGAGAAGTGAGGGGGGAGGTGTGGGCGCA
Source organism: Chiloscyllium plagiosum (assembly GCF_037043375.1). Classification (NCBI taxonomy): domain Eukaryota; kingdom Metazoa; phylum Chordata; class Chondrichthyes; order Orectolobiformes; family Hemiscylliidae; genus Chiloscyllium; species Chiloscyllium plagiosum. Next base: position 9,527,647 of record NW_028270185.1, on the reverse strand, counting down.
AGTGTTGCACCTCCTGCAGATCCCCACCAAGTCATTCACCATCCTGACTTGGAAACATATCGCCCTTCCTTCACAGCTGTTGGGTCAAAATGGCAGCTACTCCCTCAACAGAACTATGGGTATTGCTACACTGTGGGACGGCGACACTTTAAGAAGGTGATTCATCGCCAACGTCTCATGGGACAATGGAGATTGGCAATACACATTGGGCCTGCCAGTGATGCCAATGTGGCAGGAAAGAATATAAGGAAGTTCAGAATAACTTAAGGCCTTATATGATTACAATGACTCCACCCTCTCTATTCTTCCACAAACCTGCCCAGCTCTCTGACATTCAAATAGATGCTGTACACCTAGTCCATTACAATAGAGGTTGACCCCTTTAAGGAGGTATTTGTATTTATGTATTTGACCTGCCCCACATCCGCAGGAGGTAAACTGTGAATCAGGCATTCCTGATCTGTGAATCACTCTCATTGACTTTAAATAAGCTGCCCACTACAACAAAGGCAAGGTCAGATATCACGTGGAGATAAATGTCATTCCTCTCCCACTTTTGCCCGAACAGAAACACAGACTTTATTTACTGTTGCTTAGTCACCAGCCATTCTTTGAATGAAGTGTAGGGAGTGCTCTGGGTTTTGGGTGGCCACTTGTATTACGTTTTGGGCTTTCTGCCAATTCACTTCAGTCATTGATCCAACAAGAAGGCAGTTCCTTTTAGAACATGTTTGTACCTTTTGAATCAAAGCTTTCAACTTCAATGAGGTGCATGAGATAGCGTGCCATGGCACTTAGAATTATTTTCTTCCCATGCCACTGGGCATTGCATGGGACTGCATTTCCCATTCCTGCATCCATTGGAAAGGCAGCCATTGTATTCAGGTTAAATCCAGTAATTACATTTATTTACAGATTACACAACTGCAGAAGAATTTTGAATGAAATTGATAAGATCTTAATTGCTCTGTTGCATATGTTGTGTGAAACCAACAATAATTTTGCCAAATCTCTGATGAGGCATCGCTTATACAGTTGAGCATGAAATATATCAGTGTTGGGACTTTGACCAGAATTAATAATCTTTGATAGTAAGCTGAGAACAATGCCTGGCTATAGCTTGTAAGACTGATGGGAAAGTCCCTACTTAGGGTTTTCTTGTTTATTAGTAAAAGCTAACAGTGCGACATGGTGGCTCAGTGGTTAGCACTGCTGCCTCACAGTGCCAGGGACCTGGGTTTGATTTCAGCCTCAGGTGACTGTCTGTGTGGAGTTTGCACATTCTGTGTGGGTTTCCTCCCACAGTCCAAAGATGTGCAGGTCAGGGTGGACTGGTCATCGGAAATTGCCCTGTTGCGTCCAGGGAAGTGCAGGCTAGATAGATTAGCCATGGGGAATGCATGGTTATAGGGATGGGGTGGGTCTGGGTTGGATGCTTCTCACAGGATCAGTGTGGACTCGATGGGTTGAATGGCCAATGTGTGCACAGTAAGCTCTCACAAAGAGCTACATGATAACACCTTGATATCTGTTTTGAGTGATTTTGCTTTGGATTTTATTCCTCCCAATAGCAAGCTCATAAACAATGCCCCTTTGCCCTCCCCGTCTCATAGCCAGTAAGTGAACGAGGATTGGAAGTTTAACCCTATGCGTGAGTTAGCACTCCAAGACAGAGCAACCCGACCTCTCCGAGACAAAGAACAATGAATTTTCGAAGGTGAATTGAATCTAATTTTGATGGTACGCGTGTCAGAGACAGACAGGATTCAGATGAAAATTGTTCAGAAATGAAACGGCATTCCATAAAAGACAGACACCGCTAGCTGGAGAATTATGTTACTAGACTGTACTCTCTCAGTAAAATGACAATTGTAAACGCGAGGCCATTAAAATGTAATTCCAGTCACACAATCGCTGTCTGCATCACATTCATTCTCATTAATAGCTCATTGACACAACCCAAAATACCCTCCAATGAGGCATCGGTGACGTAGAGCACGAGATAGCCTTGAATGATGCTCATATCATGAATGATTCATTCATGGTGTTTGTTGAAGTCAGAGCTAAAATACTTGGAAGGAAAAGTGCATAGCTGTACTGTCGGTTTAAGGCCTAATACCTCTTCAGGCTGTCTGTGAGGCAGTGCATTTACCTTGGCCCCAGACTCTGCTTCATGTTGTTTTAAATCCCTCCAGACTAAATGTTAGACAGAACACCAGTCATATTAAGATTGCGTGAATATTTAACATTGTTGTAGAGAGAGCAATGCTTCCACTTTTGGAGAAAAGCATAACTGAGTCCATTGTTTTTAGGTTAAACATTCCCTCCCTCCAACACTGCTGCTCAGTAGTAGCGTTATGATTCCCTGCATTAATTCTCTAAGGCTGCTTTGACAACACCTTCCAAACCCATGACTTCTACCCCACTGGAAGTTACTATGAAGGACTCTCCTTCCCAACCTCTCCCCTTGTCTGAGGTATGGTGATCCTCAGGTTAAATCACCACTTGTCATCTCTCCCTAATGAGAGAGCAGCCCTCCGGCCTGGTAAGACAACAGAGTCACACCACAAAGGAACATGCTCTTTGGCCCATTATCACCATCATCGGCGGGGGTCCCTCACAATCGAGAATGATTCTCTCCCACTCTCAGGGTGAGTCTGTAGGCTGTACAGACTGATGGGCCTACTGCAGGCTCTGTTACACTGGGGGCAGGAGGTGGTCACAGGAAGGGGGTGGGTGGGGCGTTGGTGAGGCAGCGTGCTCCTTTCGCCCGGCTTCCGCTTCTTCCCGACGGCGAGTCTCCAAATGCTCCACGCCTTCCCGGATGCCCCTCCTCCACTGTGCACGGTCTCGGCCCAGTGATTCCCAGGTGTCTGTGGGAAGGCCGCACTCGGCCCAGTGAGGCCTTGAGGGTATCCCTGAGATGCTCCCATGTCCCACCTGGGGCTGGCCTGCCGTTTGGGAGCTGGGAATAGAGCACCCACTCGGGGAGTCTCGTGTCGGTCATGGGGACAACGTGCTCAGCCCATTGCAGCCAATCGTGGAGTGGGAGTGGGGGGTCAGTGCCTCGATGCTGGGGATATTGCCCTGGTAATGGAGGTTGGTGTGGGTGTGTCTGTCTTCCCAGCAGATTCACAGAGTCTTGTGCGGGCAGTGCTTTTGGGATTGCTCCAGTGTTTTGAGGTCCCTGCTGTAGACAGACCTTGGCCTACCATATCTCCGCTGACCAACAAACACCAAACTACACTCATCCCATTTACTTGTACTTGGTGTACAGCATACTATGCCCTGTGCATTTTAAGTGCTCATCCAGATGTTATAAAATGTTGTGCGAGGACCTACCTCCAGCACCCTCTCTGACAGTACATGCAATGATCCTCCAGAAAGACAAGGGCAGCAGGTGAATGGGCACACCACCCCTTGTGAGTTCCAAACCACACACCATCTTGATTGGGAACTATGTTGGGCATTCCTTCAGTGCCGCTGGGTCAAAATCCCGGTAGGATTCCCAACAGAGCTGGGTGGGGTTATCCTGACAGGGGCTAGATTAGAGTGGTGCTGATAAAGCACAGCAGGTCAGGCAGCATCCGAAGAGCAGGTAAATCGATGTTTCGGGCAAAAGCCCTTCATCAGGAATCTGAAGGGCTTTTGCCCGAAACATCGATTTACCTGCTCTTCGGATGCTGCCTGACCTGTTGTGCTTTTCCAGCACCACTCTGATCTAAACTCTGGTTTCCAGCATCTGCAGTCCTTGTTTTTACTGGGGTTATCCTGACATCATAGGGATCACCAAGTTTGAGAAGGTCTCTCAGCATTACTGCCTCCAGGGTAATTGGGGATGGGTAATAAATGTTGCTCCCGTCTGGTGTCTGAAATTCATGTTAATATAGTCTGGTTCGAGTAAAAGATGCCTTTGGTTTGTTTGTTGGAGAGAGTCAAACAGATAGGATAGTGAAGAAGGCGTTTGGTATGCTTTCCTTTATTGGTCAGAGTATTGAGTACAGGAGCATATGAAGAAACAAACAAACACTGGTCATAGAGTCAGAGAGATGTACATCACAGAGACAGATTCTTCGATCCAACTTGTCCATGCCGACCAGATATCTCAACCCAATCTAGTCCCACCTGCCAGCACTTGGCCCATATCCCTCCAAATCCTTCCTATTCACATACCCATCCAGATGCCCTTTAAATGTTGTCATTGTACCAGCCTCCACCTCTTCCTCTGGCAGCTCATTCCATACATGTACCACCCTCTGCATGAAAAAGTTGCCCCGTAGGTCTCTTTTATATTTTTCCCCTCTCACCCTAAATCTATGCGCTCAATTTCAGGACTCCCTGACCCCAGGGAAAAGACTTTGTCTATTTATCCTATCCATACCCCTCATGATTTTATAAACCTCGATAAGGTCACCCCTCAGCCTCCGACAGTCCAGAGAAAACAGCCCCAGCCTGTTCAGCCTCTCCCTATAGCTCAATTCCTCCAACCCTGGCAACATCCTTGTAAATCTTTTCTGAACTCTTTCAAGTTTCACAACATCTTTCCGATAGGAAGGAGACCAGAATTGCATACAATATTCCAACAGTAGCCTAATCAATGTCCTTTACAGCTGCAACATGACCTCCCAACTCCTGTACTCAATACTCTGACCAATAAAGAAAAGCATACCAAACGCGTTCTTCACTATCCTATCTGTTTGACTCTATCCAACAACCAAACCAAAGGCATCTCTTACTTGAACCAGACTATATTAACATGCATTTCAGACACTGGGAGGGTCCCATAACTGAACGGACCCCCATTTACCTTTAGCAGGAAGACCTCAGACGGTGGTCTTTCCCCACTGCCCCTTGGCGGCAGCTGCCCCAGGCTTCAGTGCGTCCCTCAGCACCTATCCTGGACCTTGGAATGTGCCAGTCTGCAACACTCGGTCAGGGTCAACACTTTACACCAAAGACCAGCAAGGTTTGGGCAGAGCAAAGAGAGTCTTTCACCGAGTCGCTGGTCCTCCAGGCGCAGTCGGTGTTTGTCTCGGTGTGTGTCCCGGGGGAACAGCCTGTGGAGCACGGAGTCCCGCGTCACAGAGCGGCTTGGGAGAAACCTCACCCCAAACCCACTGCGCCTTCCTCCAGGCTTCCTTTGTAAAGGCACATTCCGGCAGGAGGTGTGTGACAGTCTCTACCCCCTTCGAGGGCAGCGTGCGGGGGGACGCAGACTGACCGGGCATACAAGAAGCATCTCAGTCGAATTCTGTGAGAGTGCCACACTAGAGTTAGGGCTTCAATCTGAGACTCTGTGCCAAGTGACCTCATCCACATTAGACGGGCAAAGAGGGTGAGATGGCTTCCCCCAGCATGCCAGTCCCATGGAGGAGTGGAAAAACAGCCAGGATTTGCTCAGCACTCAGCAAACCAGATATAAATCACTTTTCGGATGGGCTTCGGGTGAGATCGGGTTGTGGGACTGCCTCCCCAGGTCAAATAGCATGAAAATAAAATGTATCAAGAGTAATATGTGCATTCATATATAGCACCTAATCACAACTCTCAGAAGCGTCCCATCCAATGGACTGCTTAGAAGTGTTAAGCAAGTTGGATATTGTGCGCGGAAAGGAGGTGAAAGATTTCCTTCTCTTCTGGGATGGACGTTGGCCGGGGGGCGGTCAGGAAGAACTTGCTCTTCCTCAAACACTGCTTTGGGATCCTCAACATTCACCTGAGAGGGCAGACGGAAGCGAGGTTTAACTGGGAATGGGTGCAGTGCTCCCTCTCTACAGCACTGGAACATTCGCCTTGAGCTGGGGAATGTCTGTACTCTTAATCTTTCAGCTGAAAGATAAGACCATGACTGGCTGAAGCATCGTAGAAACACAAACAGACTTCAATCTGCTTTCTCAGAGCTTTTTTCCCCTCTTTATTTATTCACAGGGGATGAGGGCATCGCTGGCTGGGCCACATTTATTGCTCATCTCTAATTGCCCAGAGGGCAGCTGTAAGTCAACCCCATTGCTGTGCGTCTGCAGTCACACAAAGGCCAGACCAGGTAAGGATGACAATTTCCTTCCCTACAGGGGAACAGTGAACCAGATGGGTTTTTCCTGGTCATCATTAGATTCTTAATTCCAGATTTTTATTGAATTCAAATTCCACCATCTGCCCTGGTGGGATTTGAACCCAGGTCCCCAGGACAGTACCTGGGTCTCTGGATTAACAGTCTAGCAATAATAGCGCTCAGCCATCACCTCCTCTTTGCTGCAGTGACACACTGCAGCAGTGAATGGTTCTCTGGTGATGATAATGAGCCAAAAATGTCAGGAATGAGAAAAACAAGAACAAAATTGAGGCAGGGGAAAGGAACATTAGCTCAGGATTTATTTTGAGACAGCAGTGTCTGTTGTACTGAAATTACTGCTGGACAGAAGAGCCCTTTTCTTTAGAGGAAATGAGCCATGTACAGAGTTGGACTTGTGTTTCTGGGCTACGAGGCTACATCTGGGGGTGGGATAAATCGCAGTAAATGAGGACTGCCACATTGTAATATTTCCAAATCCACACCTAACCCTGCAACAAGGTGTGGTCCCAGTGAAGAGGTTTATGAGGCCAAAACAAAATAAAACTTTGCATTTATGTAGTGCCTTTTGTATTCCCAAGTATTCCACAACCGATGGAGTATTTTTGAAATGTTGTCATTTGCAGCGACCGATTTGTACGCAGCAAGCTCTGTCAAACACCAATGCGGTAAACAGCAAGATAATCTGGTTTATTTTGTGATATTGTTTGAGGGTTAAATATTTGAAAATCTCACCCCATATTATCTGAAATAACACCCCGTGGGATCCTTGCCAACCACCTGAATAGGCAGACAGAGATTCCCAATAACATTTCAAGAGCATCTCTGAATTGGGTGGATTGGGAAATGCAGATTTACAGGGATAGGGTAGGGAGGATTGATGTAGACTCGATAGGCCGAATGGCCCACTTCCACACAGCGGGGATTCTCTGATTCCTGGATAGTTCATTGGATGATGTGCTCTGGAATGGGGCAAGAAAGGTTTGCACATTTCATAGCCACGAGATTTTCCCCAGCATTCTACAGACCTCCTACCGCTCCAGAATGTTGACCTTGAATTTCGAATCCTGGAGTGGGATTTGAACTCAGAACTTTGTGACTCATAGGGGATTGAACTGTAGCAGCTCCAAGTACAGTTACTCCCATTCTAGTGGCTAGGAGATCACAAAGTTCTCAGCTAGAGGTGACAGTGCTGCCTACACAGCCATGGTTGACAGGACGAAGTGATGCATATGGACACAGGCTCTTACTCTGAGCTATTAGATTAGTTTAGATTCCCTACAGTGTGGAAACAGGCCCTTCGGCCCAACAAGTCCACACCGACCCTCCAAAGAGTAACCCACCCAGACCAATTCCCTACATTTACCCCTGACTAATGCATCTAAAGCTATGGGCAATTTAGCATGGCCAATTCACCTAATCTGCATATCTTTGGACTGTGGGAGGAAACCAGAGCCCCCAGAGGAAACCCACGCAGACCCGGGGGATAATTTGCAAACTCCACACAGACAGTCGCCCGAGGCTGGAATCGAACCTGGGACCCTGGTGTTGTGAGGCAGCAGTGCTAACCACTGAGCCATCGTGCCACCCCTATTTTGTCTCTCTCTGTGTCTGTCTGAACATCCCTGTTCTCGTCGGAAATGATATTTTACCATGTCCAGGATCAAGTGACAGATGTCACGGCTAGTGGAGCCAACATCAGAGCCACAAAGAGACTGAACCACAGTATGTGACCACAAGTCATTTCTCTGTAACGGGTTTCACACTCAAGTTCAATGTTCACAAGACCAATCTATTTATGTCAGGTAATTTAATCAAGAAGGGTAGTGCGGAAACCAATTAATCTTACATTGATTTACAGAATCATGTACCTCCAAACTTAAACTTGTCAGTTTCAATTCGGGTTTCTTTTTATATGCTCCAGCACACATGTAGACAGGGTAGTGAAGAAGGCATTTGGTACACTTCCCTTTATTGGCCAGTGCATTGAGTATAGGAATTGGGAGGTCATATTGCGGTTGCACAGGACATTGGTTCAGCCACTTTTGGAATGCCTCATTCAATCCTGTCTCACAGAATGATAGGAAGGATGTTGTGAAACTTGAAAGTGTTCAGCAAGGATTTACAATGTTGTTGTCGGGGTTGGAAGGTTTGAGCTATAGGGAGAGGCTGAATATGCTGGGGCTGTTTTCCCTGGAGCGTCAGAGGCTGTCGAACCTTATACAGGTTTATAAAATCATGGGGGGGGGGGGGCATGGATAAGGTGAACAGCCAAGATCTTTACCCCAGGGTAGGGAAATCCAGAACTAAAGGGCAGAGGTTTAAGGTGAGAGGGGAATGTCATAAAAGGGGCCTAAGGGGCAATTTTTTCAAACAGAGGGTGGTGCGTGTATGGAATGAGCTGCCAAAGGAAGTGGTGGAGGCTGATACATTGACAGCATTTAAAAGGCATCTGAATGGATATATAAATAGGAAGGATTTAGAGGGATATGGGTCAAATGCAGGCAAATGGGGCTAAATTAATTTAGAATATCTGGTCGGCATGTACTGAAGGGTCTGTTTCTGTGGTGTACGTCTCTATGACTCTATGGTGAACCGGTTATAGATCAAAGATCAGAAATGAGGCTCAACTGATCTTTTTCCCCTTTCCTGCATCTTCACTCTATGACTGAGGCAACGTTAATGCCACTTGTAGATTGATATAGCACAGAATGAGGCCATTTGGCCCATGCCTCCACTGGCTCTTTGAACGGGCTAGCCTATTGCGTCTGAACTGCCTTGGTTTGGCTTAGTCCAAAAGGTTTAGATGTGAAAGGGAGTCAGGAGCTATCATTCCCTGAGTGACAGGCGAAACTTGTGCAAGTCAGGTGAATTAGCCGTGCTAAATTGCCCATAGTGTTAGGTGCATTAGTCAGGGGTAAATATAGGGTAGGGGACTGGGTCTGGGTGGGTTACTCTTCGGAGGATCGGTATGGACTTATTGGGCTGAAGGGCCTGTTTCCATACTGTAGGGAATCTAATCTAATCTAAAACTCCCTTGGCACTATCAAAAACAGACCAGGGCTTGCAACTAGCTTGTGTCAAAATATCAGGGGTGAAATCCCCGATCAACGGGCCATTCACGAAAAGACCAAAGTGAGATACTGTGAAATGAAGAACAGAAAAGAGCTGGAAAAATGCCAAAGGTCGGGTAGCATCTGTGGAGAGAAAACAGAGTTAATGTGTCAGCTCGGTGACCTCTCATCAGATTGGTTGGTCATGTATTTGTTGTTGGTGTGACTTCACAAGTTGGCTCTCATGTTTGCCAACAAAGCAGTCACTGCATTTCAGAAACAGTTTCCTGGCTGCAAAGAGTTTTAGAATATTCTGGCTTGAGATTGTATTAATGTGCCAGATCAATAGAATTCCTGTCCCTTGTTAACGACAGGTTAGAAATTTCACCCGATGGTTGACTGGTGACAGGAGAGTTGTAAGCAACACAGACATCAAAACAAAGACGCAGCAGCTGTGCCGAGCTATTGGAGAAATCTGTGGAATGTTTTGGATTACTGAGTTCTTTCCAAACTGAATAAACATTGCAAGCTGTCCAGGAGGGTCTGTACAAGGCTTTGCACGCTTTCTTAAGAAAGAACCTGAATCCAAACAGGCAACACCGATCCCTTCCTTCTCCTCAAAGCCAGACAGGTACCTCAGCACAATCCTGGTGTGGTTCTGGGCCAGTCAGAGAGAACGGGATTCCCGACCAGTGATCTTTGCTGCGTTTCCTGATGGCACTCAGGATAATAGTGTCTTTCCCCAGGACCAGCGCTGTGACGCGGGACTCCGTGCTCTACGGTCTGTTCCCCGGGACGCACACCGAGACGAACATCAACTGTGCCTGGAGGATCATCAACTCGGTGAAGGACGCTCTCTGGGTGGTCCGAAACCTGCTGATCTTCCGGCTGAAGGAGTTGACCCCGACTGAGTGTTGCAGACTGGCACATTCCAAGGACCAGGACTACGTGTTGAGGGACGTGCTGAAGCTTGGGGCAGCTGCCGCCAAGGCGCAATGGGGAAAGACCACCGTGTAACATCTGCCTGCCTAAAGAAGAACAGGGGGCCCGTGCAGTCATTTGGGCTCTGCTGACGCCTCAGCTAAATATATGGGCATATGATTGAAAAATGTACAGACCTGTATAAAAAATGATAAATTCTGATCTCTGTATGTACATGTTTACATATGTATGGCATGACCAACTGTACAGACCATCAAATTATTTTATGAATAAAGTATATTTTTGAAATAAAAAAAATCTTTCCCCAGGACTACATGCTGAGGAACACACTAAAAGACATCTGGATGGGTATATGAATAGGAAGGATTCAGAGGGATGTGGGCCAAGTGCTGGTAAATGGGACTAGATTAATTTAGGATATCTGGTCTGTATGGACTGAAGGATCTGTTTCCGTGGTGTATATCTCTATGACTCTGTGATGAACAGGCTATAGATCGTAGATCAGAAAGGAAACTCAAACTGTTTCTTTTCCCCTTCCTGCATCCTCACTCTACGACTGAGGCAACTGCCACCAAAACACAGTGGGGAGAAGATCCCCATCTGAGACCTTTCTGCCAAAGTATAACAGGGGTCCATTCAGTTATTGGACCCCCCCGAAGCCTCAGATACATGAGAATAGTTCCTAGCATAATTAAGAAATGCCTATAGATTAATTGTACCTATCAGGAAAGTCACAGCCCAATGTTTGGTTTCTTCTCTGTATGCAAAGATTGAATAGAGCGGATCTGCTTCCGTAACTGTGTTTGTAGGTGAAGTATAATAACTGCACACAGACTGGTATCCTATTACCAAGTCACCCTTTATTTACACGAGCACCGTACACAGGCTCTGACCAGCCAGCTCAGAGCCAATCCCCTAGACTGAGGAGACTCTCTCCATCTCCTGTTTATCTCTGTCAGCCAGGGCTCTCTGATTGACCCAATCAGGGATCTCATTGTCAAGGAGATCCAACTGACCCTCACTCCAATCACAACAGAAAGATTTCCCTTATTGTGAACGAGGTATATTTTTGCAAATATTTGGGTCTTTCTCCCAAAATATAGTGGGCGTCCATTCAGTGATCTGACCCTCCCAGTGCCTCAAATACATGCAAATCGTACTTTGCATAATTTAAAAATGCCTTTGGGTTTGTCATAACTATAGAGAAAGTCAAACCCCAATGTTTGTTTACTCTCGATAAGCAAAGACTGTACTAAATCGAAATGCTTTAGTTACTGTGTATGTTCGTGGGGATTCTTTTAAGAATAACGTATATTTTTGCAATTAAAAAAAGACTGCAGTTTGACTGTGTTCTCATAACCTAAAATGTTGGTCAAATCCATGGTCAAATAGTCCAATTCAAATTCAAAGCTTCTGATTACCAACTTCAAGTGAGAGTGGGTAGCTTTTATATCAGGGTTTCCTGGCACAGTCAGTCTTCATGAGGAGGCATTCTTGGATACCAGTCCAGCCTCTGCTCTGGCCTGTCCTTATATAAGCGGTTAGGAGCTGAATGATGGGCAGCACACCAGCCCTCTTGACTCTTTCTGCCCTCTGGGGAGGCCGCTTTCCTCATGGAATGGGACAGTGGCAGATACTATGGGGGATGATAATTGCTATTACTGTTGGTGCAGGTGGGGAGGTGCCCTGAGCGAGTGAGTAGGCAGAGCGGTGGGCACACAGGCTGTCAGGCATTTGGGTGGGTAACAGCAAGTGAGAGAAAGTGTTCCAGACAGCAGTGACAGTGGGAGAGTATGAACCTTGGCGGAAGGTAGGGTAGAGTGTTTTTTTATTCATTCATTCACAGGATGTGGGTGTGGCTGGCTAGGCCAACATTTATTGCCCATCCCTAATTGCCCATGTGGGGTGGTTATGAGTCAACCCCATTGCTGTGGGTCTAGAGTCTTATATAGACCAGACCAGGTAAGAATGGCAGTTTCCTTCCCTAAAGGACATTAATGAGCCAGATGGGTTTTTCCTGTCAACTGAGTCATGGTCATCATTAGACCTGAGCAAATTATACAGTAAATGGAAAAGTCCTGGGGAAAACGGACATACAGAGAGATCTGGATGTTCAGGTCCATTGTTCCCTGAAGGTGGCAATGCAGGTCAGTAAAGTGGTCAAGAAGGCATACAGCATGCTTTCCTTCATTGGACGGGGTATTGAGTACCAGAGTTGGCAGGTCAGGTTACAGTTGTATAGGACTTTGGTTCGGCCACATTTGGAAGACAGTTCTGGTTGCCACATTACCAAAAGGATGTGGATGCTTTGGAGGCAGTGCAGAGGAGGTTCACCAGGATGTTGCCTGGTATGACAGGTGCCAGCTATGAACAGAGGTTGAATAGATTAGGATTATTTTCATTAGAAAGACGGAGACTGAGAGGAGACCTGACTGAGTTCTACAAAATCTTGCGAGGTACAGAAGCTTTTTCCCAGAGTGGGAGACTCAGTTACTAAGGGTCACGAGTTCAAGGTGAGAGGGGAAAAGTTTAAAGGAGATATGCATGGAATGTTCTTTACGCAGAGGGTGGTAGGTGCCTGGAACATATTTCCAGCGGAGGTGGTAGAGGCAGGCACAGTAGTGTCTCTAGACATATACATGAATGGGTAGGGATCAAAGGGATACAGATCTTAAGAAAATAGGCAACAGGTTTAGATAGAGGATCTGGATTGGTGCAGGCTTGGAGGGAGGAAGGGCCTGTTCCTGTGCTGTAATTTTCTTTGTTCTTTGTTCTCTGAACTGAATTCAAATTTCACCATCTGCCGTGGTGGGATTCGAACCTGGGATCCAAGAACACTACCCAGGGTCCCCCAGAACACTACCTGGGGTCCCCCAGAACACTACCTCGGGTACCCCAGAACACTACCTGGAGTCCCTCAGAACACTACCTCGGGTACCCCAGAACACTACCCGGGGTCCCCCAGAACACGACCCGAGGTCCCCCAGAACACTACCTGGGGTCCCTCAGAACACTACCTCGGGTACCCCAGAACACTACCAAGGGTCCCCCAGAACACTACCCGGGGTCCCCCAGAACACTACCTGGGGTCCCTCAGAACACGACCCGAGGTCCCCCAGAACACTACCTGGGGTCCCTCAGAACATTACCTGAGGTACTCCAGAACACTACCTGAAGTACCCCAGAACACTACCTGAGGTACCCCAGAACACTACCTGGGATCCTCCAGAACACTACCTGGGGTACCCCTGAATACTACCTGGGTCTCTGGATTAACAGTTCGGTGATAATACCACTAGCCGTTGCTTCCCCTGTGAGGGTATCAGACAGAAAATGGTGGAAGTTACTCTGGTGGAGCGGAAGCAGGTCATTAACTTTCCTGTCATGGCACTGGGTATTCCTCCAGAAGGCAGAGACCATGCTGAACTAGGCAGCAACCTCAGACCAGGCTGGCACAGTCAGCTGCCAATGCTGATGTTGCTTCTCTGCCCCATCCCATCCAGCAGGACCCCCCTCCCCACCTGCAAAGCAGGGTGCCAACTTTCCCTTTTTGGTCACATCCGGGGTGAATATCAGGAACAGTTCAGGGCAACTCCGCACCAACGGGGCTTGTCCGGGTGCCCAAAGATGGCACAGCCCCAAGAGATGCCGGTGAACTCCGGGATATCCACGGAGTGGCGAATTGTTCCAGGAATGCTGCACAGTAAGATGGGACTGGAATCAGACAGAGAGGCGGATTAGGGAGTCAATAACAGGAATTTGGTACAAAGTTAAAAATCACACAACACCAGGTTATACTCCAACAGGTTCAATTAAACCTGTTAGACTATAACCTGGTGTTGTGTGATTTTTAACTTTGTACACCCCAGTCCAACACCGGCATCTCCGAATCAGGAATTTGGTACGTTGCAGTGGGAAAACTCATTAGCATTCAGAGCAGAAATCCCTCCAAAAAACTCAACTTGGACTTAGCTGAAAAAAACAAAAGTTTCACTTGACTTTCTTTTACTCCATGCATGGTATTTGGATTTTGTCTGTTCCCCTTTGTGGGGTTATTTAAAGGTATAAGTTATATACATTCGTAATTCTTTGTGACTGTTAAAGTTCTGTGTGTTGCAATAAATAAATTATTTTTCTGGTACTGAGGAAATCTTGATCTGGTTTGCTTTTAGCCTAGACAACAGGCAATCAGAAGCAAATTGTGATTTTGGGTAGTTTTGTTATAAGTTCACATTAAGCGATGACTCCAGGTGGTAGAGGTGGGCACGGATAGCGCCATATAAGATGTATCTATACAGATACATGAGTGGGCAGGGAGCAGAGGGATACAGATCCTTGGAAAATAGATGGCAAGTTTAGATAGGCATCCTTGGGAGAGGATCTTTATAGAGGGAGGAGGAGAACTTCAAGGTGGACATCCTTGGAAGACAGGTTTAGATCGAAGATCTGGATCAACAGAGGCTTGGTGGGCCGAAGGGCCTGTTCCTGTGCTGTAATGTTCTTTGTTCTTGGTGTAGTTGCTGAACAAGAGACCTTGGAGTGCAGGTTCATAGCTCCTTGAAAGTGGAGTCGCAGGTAGATAGGATAGTGAAGAAGGCATTTGGTATGCTTTCCTTTATTGGTCAGAGTATTGAGTACAGGAGTTGGGAGGTCATGTTGAGGCTGTACAGGACATTGGTTAGGCCACTGTTGGAATATTGTATGCGATTCTGGTCTCCCTCCCGTCGGAAAGATATTGTGAAACTTGAAAGGGTTCAGAAAAGATTTACAAGGATGTTGCCAGGGTTAGAGGATTTGAGCTATATGGAGAGGCTGAACAGGCTGGGGCTGTTTTCCCTGGACCGTCGGAGGCTGAGGGGGGAGCCTTATAGAGGTTTGCAAAATCATGAGGGTCATGGATAGGGTAAATAGGCAAAGTCTTTTCCCTGGGGTGGGGGAGTCCAGAACTAGAGGGCATAAGTTTAGGGTGAGAGGGGAAAGATGTAAAAGAGACCTAAGGGGCAACATTTTCACACAGAGGGTGGTACGTGCATGGAATGAGCTGCCAGAGAAAGTGGTGGAGGCTGGTACAATTGCAACATTTAAGAGGCATTTGGATGGGTATATGAATAGGAAACGTTTGGAGGGATATGGGCCTGGTGCTGGCAGGTGGGACTAGATTGGGTTGGGATATCTGGTCAGCATTGACGGGTTGGACCGAAGGGTCTGTTTCAATGCTGAACATCTCTATGACGAGTGCTGATTGTTCTCCACTGCAGTACCCCTGGGGAGTGGTGGCAAGGGGAAGTCTCACTGTTAACTTGTCTTCCCCTTCATCATGTTCTCCTCTCCTTGATGCCTCAATCTCTGACTCTTTCTTGACTACAAGTTCAGTGAGGCTGTGCCTCCCCTATGTGGCCATTCTTCTTCCCTGTGAGCTTTGGAAGACTATTTGAACACAGAGGGCATCACAGCTGAGCCTGATCCTTCCTGCTCCACTCAAGGCCATATTGATTTGGAGATGCTGGTGTTGGACTGGGGTGGACAAAGTTAAAAATCATACAATGCCAGGTTATAGTCCAACAGGTTTATTTGGAAGCATAGTTATCAGAGCACTGATGAAGAAAGCTTTCAAATAAACCTGTTGGACTATAACTTGGTGTTGTGTGATTTTTAACTCCAAGGCCATATTGATTGATTTGGGGGATTCACAGAATCCCTATAGTGCAGAAAGAGGCCATTCAGCCCATTCGATCTGCTTGCCTTTATTGGTCAATGAATTGAGTATAGGAGTTGGGAGGTAATGTTGCAGCTGTACAGAACATTGGTTAGGCCATTTTTGGAATACTGCATTCAATTCTGATCTGCCTGCTCATAGGAAGGATGTTGTGAAACCTGAGAGGGTTCAGAAAAGATGTTGCTAAGATTGGAGGGTTTGAGCTATAGGGAGAGGCTGAATAGACTGGGGCTGTTTTCCCTGGAGTGTTAGAGGCTGAGGGGTGACCTTATAGAAGTTTATAAAATCATGAGAGGCATGGATAGGGTAAACAGACAAGGTATTTTCCCTGGGGTAGGGAAGTCCAAAACTAGAGGACATAGGTTTAAAGTGAGAGAGAAAAGATTTAAAAAGGATCTAAAGGGTAACTTTTTCAGCAGAGGGTGGTATGTGTATGGAACGAGCTGCCAGAGGAAGTGGTGGAGGCTGGTACAATTACAACATTTAAAAGGCATCTGGATGAGTATATGAATAGGAAGAGTTTAGAGGGATATGGGCTAAATGCTGGCAAATGGGACGAGATTAGGTTAGGATATCTAGTCAGCATGGATGAGTTGAACTGAAGGGTCTGTTTCTGTGCTGTACATCTCTATCAGTCCACATTGACCCTCCGAAGAATATCCCACCCCAGACCGTATCCCTGCATTCCCCATGGCTAACCCACCTAGCCTGCACATCCCTGGACACAATGGACAATTTCCCATGGCCAATCCACCCTAACCTGCACATCTTTGGACTGTGGGAGGAAACCAGGGCAGCCGGAGGAAACCCACACAGACACGGGGAGAATGTGCAAACTCCACACAGACAGTCACCCGAGTCTGGGATCAAATCTGAGTACCTGGCCCAAGAGACAGCGGTGCTAACCACTGAGCCACCCCAGATTGATTCAATGTTCCCTCCCCTTTTGACCTGAAAATCCCCTCTTGCAAAGATTGTCGGCAATTGATGGTCAGATTGCTTTTGTTCGCTTAGCAAACTATCTCTCTGTTTCCATTTTCTGATTAAAGTTAACAAAACATTTTAATCTCTGCTCTTTTACTCAATGATCTTGAAACAACACTGCTCAAGGCCAATCTGAATTAATTATATGTTTATCATTTGCAAATATCCATTTAGGTAGTGAGATAAGAGATTGGAGGCAAAATATATATAATATGTTTGAATTGTACAGGAGCTTGGTTAGGCTGCACTTGGAGCGTGCTGTGGGCAGTTCTGGTCTCTTTATCTCAGGACAGATTTTACTGCCATAGAGGCAGTGCAACAAAGGTTAACAGATGTGCCCCCAATAGACTGCCCTCTGAAAAAACATGTGCAAACTGAGTCTGTATTCTCTACAGTTTTGGAGAATGAGAGGAGATCTCCAAAATAACCCCACAGAGGCTGGTAACCCGTCACCAAATTATTTACACGCGCGTAGTACATGACACTGACCCAGCCCCCTCAGAGCTGATTCCTAGTGTGAACAGAACCCCTGACACTCCTGTTTATATCCGTCAGCCAGGTCTCCCTGATTGAGCCAGGTTAACAGCCCCAATCAGGGAACTCATATGCGTAGACCCCTACAGTGTGGAAACAGGCCATTCAGCCCATCAAGTCCACACTGACCCTCTGAAGAGCATCCCACCCAGAACCATACCCCATTACCCTATCCCTGCGTTTCTGATGGCTAATCCACCTAGTCGGCATACCCCTGGACACTCCTGGCAATTTAGCACGGCCAATCCATCCTAACCTGCACATCTTTGGATGGTGGGAGAGAAACCAAAGCACCCGGAGGAAACCCCACGCAAACACAGGGAGAACGTGTAAACTCCACACTGACAATTGCCAGAGGATGGAATCGAACTTTGATTCCTGGCACTGAGCGGCAGCAGTGCTAACCACTGAACCACCACGCCACCCTTCTATGAGGTCCTCCTGGCTGCCCTCATTCCAATCACTGCAGTCTCATCGAAACCTAAATATGTAAAGGAATAGACAAAGTAGATGCAGGTAAGATGTTGGTTCTCCTGGTTAGGAAGGTCCTGAGTCACAATTTAAAAAATAAGAAATATGCTATTTATGATAGAAATGAGGCGAATTTCTTTTCCTCAAAGGATCATGATCCTTAGGAATTCTCTACAGCAGAGATCTGTGGAAGTCATTGAATAGATTTGACAAAGAGATTGGTGGTTTTCTAATTCCTAGCAGCACACAGGGTTATGGATAAAGTGTGGATAAAAGGCTGAGAAGAGTTTAATCTTTCAGGGAAGGAAAATGCCATCCTTACCTCGTCAGGCCTACATGTGACTCCAGATCCACAGCGATGTGGTAGGCTCTTAACTGCCCTCTGGGCAATTAGGGATGGGCAATACATGCTGACCTAGCCAGTGGCACACTCATCCTGTGAAGTAATAACCAAAAAAGGAAGGTCAGCCATGATTGTATTAAACGATAGAGCAGGTTCAATGGGTTGAATGCTATGGTTGCTGGAAAACTGAAATAAAAATAGGAAATGGTGGAATTATTTTGTACGTCAGATGGGATCTGTGAAGTGAGGAAGCAGCTTTTCTTTCTGTTTTTACTGATGTTGACTGGGGGGCAAACACAGGCCAGAAATAACACAGTGAGACCATGAATGGTGGCTCAGTGGCTAGCAACGCTGCCTCACAGCGTCAGGGACCTGGGTTCGATTCCAGCCTGTCTGTGTGGAGTTTGCACATTCTCCCAGTGTCTGCGTGCATTTCCTCCGGGTGCTCCGGTTTCCACCCACAGTCCAAAGATGTGCAGGTTAAGGTGGATAGGCCATGCTAAATTGCCCCGTAGTGTCTGGGTGGATTAGCCATGGAATATACAGGGATGAGGTGGGTCTGGATGGGATGCTCTCCACCGAGGGTCAGTGTAGACTTCAGATGGGCTGAAGGGTCTGTTTCCACATTATAGGGAATTCTATGATTCATCTGAAAGCAGAGAAACTTGGTTTGACATCTCAGCTGAGAGGTGGCACCTCTGACCAACACTCCCTCAGTACTACAGGTTGGGTGGTCAAACCTGGCTCAGATTCTAGGTAGGGAAAAGGAAGCCTTTTATATTGTCTTTCACAACTTTGGGACATGCCAAAGCGTTTCACAACCACTCGAGGCTTTTGAGGAGCAGTTTGAGAAACGGAAGTACAGATTTCATCTAATTTTCTGCACCACAAGTTCCTACAAGCAGCGATGAGATCATCTGTTTTAGTGATGTTGGTTGTGGGATAGATATTGGTGGGTACTAGACAAGTAGGATTCAAAAACAAGGGGCTGTGTTGGGGAACGGGGATAAATTGGTTTATTTTCTTCAAGGACTGATGGTTGATGCCTGAAAAAAAATTAATTGGAAGTTTGTGGAGTCTAAGCACGGTGTAGTTTTCAATCTGTGTCAGAGTGGAAATATGAAACATATTTGATCGCTCATTTACTTTTCTAGGTTGACCACTGTGAGTGAATGGCCTGAACTAATTTCTTCCTCCTGAGCGCATGAAGCACTCAGCCAAACACAGGAGGGAGATAGCAGTGGAAATAGAATCGAGAACTACTGCCAGTTTCTTTCCCTGGGAATGTTGATGCCAATGGTTCATTCGAATCATAAGCTGGGGGCTATCATGAGGTGGTGGCAGTCTCCCCACCACAGGGCTGAAAGGACTTGGAGTTCAAATGCCCCGCATCATGGAGCTGTGTCAGTCTAGGTTCATTAACATGTTTTCAGAATTGTGAAGTCTTCCTTGCAGAAGGAAGCCATTTTGCTAATCGTATATGTGCCAATTTCTATCCCCCCCGCCCCCAATCTTCTTAAAACAATGACTGTCCTTCAACAGTATTTCATCAGTTATGAAAGACATTTGATAACCAAGAAAGGCACTACATAAATGTAAAACGACAGATGTAAAACTGGAGGTTTGATACCCGAGTCTGTGCTGAGCCAACACGACAACAAGGGAAATACTCCAGTTTGCCTTAGTGCCTCTAGGCAAAGGGAAGGGTCACACTGGATTTGAAACATTAACTCTGTTTTCTTTCTCTACAGATGCTGCCCAACCTGCTGCAGCAGGCTGTCTTTCAGATCTTCAGTATCTGCCGTTCCTGGCTTCACATTCATCATTCTGGCTCCTAGTTATTGGCCAGTGAGTTCTGGGACAACATGGTGCCCAGGAGGGAGTGGTGGTGGTGACCTTGCTCTTTTGCCTACAATTAACTCCTGAGCTCACACCAATGCCAGGTTGGCACTCACTGCTGAGAGTCAGAAGGCCAGGTTACCAGTCAAGTGCAGTGGGGCCAATTCTGTTCCTTGATTGTGATGTTCAACTGCAAATGTGCCTCAGATGGATAAGGAAGATCCCAGGGCTGCAATTCACAAAGAGGACAGGCTCTGAAAGCTGTTTGGCTGTGGTCCATCACCAGAACTGAGCAGATCACAGACCAATTCTGATGAAGGGTGACACACTCATTAACTGATCTGTTATTAAATTCCTGTGAATTTCCTGGTTCATCTCACTGATCGAAGCTTACTGTTTACTTCCTGTATATTCACTGGATGCTGGATAACATCCAGTGGCCTGCATAGTAACTCCATGTTTAAATTACTTTGGGAGGTTTTGAAGAGGTTAAATCTAAAACCGGGGTGG
This sequence comes from Chiloscyllium plagiosum, assembly GCF_037043375.1. NCBI lineage: Eukaryota > Metazoa > Chordata > Chondrichthyes > Orectolobiformes > Hemiscylliidae > Chiloscyllium > Chiloscyllium plagiosum. The sequence continues at coordinate 9,507,185 of NW_028270185.1, read as the reverse complement.
TGTATTGATTGGAGTGAGGTCAGCCAGGTAGATCTCAATGAGTAGGAGTTCCTTGAATGGGGCAGTTAATCTGGGCCAATCAGGGAGCCCTGGCTGCCAGGGGTTCTGACTCTAGGGACTGACTCTGAGCTGGCTGGTCAGAGCCCACGCACTGTGCATGTGTAAATAAAGGTGACTCTTAATATTCCTTGAAATAACAGAACTTTTATTAAAAATAAAAGGGTGCATTCAGCAAAATTGACAGATGACTCACAACTTCAAAGTCATTTATACAATGAGGAGGAAAACATTTCAACTTCAAAGGGCTCAGATGAGTTGATTAAATAGACAAGCGAGTCTTGTCCTGTGGCAGCCAGGAGCTTTGCTATCATGGTACATCATCGTCATCTGATGTCCCACCCCATTGTAGCCTCAGTTGCGATTGCTCTAAGACCTCCAGATGCCAGCCTCTGTGGAGTTATTTCAGGTGGCATGGTGGCTCAGTGGTTAGCACTCCAGGTTCGATTCCACCCTCAGACAACTGTCTGTGTGGAGTTTGTATGTTCTCCCTGCATCTGCATGAGTTTCCTCCGGGTGCTCCGGTTTCCTCCCATGGTCCAAAGGATGTGCAGGTCAGGCGGTTTGGCCATGCTAAATTACCCATAGTATCTGCAAGAGGTGCAGGTTAGGTGGATTGGCCATGCTAGATTACCCATAGTTTCTGAGGGAAGTGCAGGTTAGGTGGATTGGCCATTCTAATCATCCATAGTGACTGGGGGAAGTGCAGGTTAGGTGGATTGGCCATTCTAATTGCCCACAGTGTCGATTAGGTGGATTAGCCATGAGAATTGCAGGGTTACAGACTGGGGGTGTTGGATCTGGGTGGGAAGTTCTTTGGAGGGTCAGTGCAGACTCAATGGGCTGAATGGCCTCTTGGGGCTTTCAAATGTATGCATTTTAATAACAATTGAAAGATATCATTGCTCAATGTGCGTGAGCACAGAAATGATTTGCTCAACCAACATAAACCTACGGTTTCAGCCAAGTTCCACTGTTTGACATTTTGGACTCAGACTCTGTGATCTGTTGCATCAGCCCCTGAAAACTGGAATGCAAGACCTGAGTACGTGAAGGTGTGAGATAGTTAACAGATGCCAGCATTCCTCAGGTAAACACGGATATCAACAAGTCAAACAGGATCTCTCTCTCTCTCTCCTCCCTCTTACTGATACAAAGAACAGGTTGCAAACACGTCAAAAACATTACAAAGTTCCTGGAATGGTGTTCTTTTCTGACGTTACCCGTTTCTTATTCAAGGTCATAGGAGCACGAGTGCAAGAGAAGACCAATCAGCCCGTTAATCCTGTTCCACCTTTCCCGAACATTATTGATCATCAGCCTCAACGTCACATTCCGAAGCATGTCCTTTGATATCGTTAATATCTAGAAATCCATCCATCTCTATCCTGACGTTTCTCAATGACTAAGCCCCCACAGCCTTCTGGGAAATTTTTAAATTTTGAAACTACATTATTTATAAAAAGTTTTTGTCCACATAGTTACTAGAGTATTTTGCTTCTATACAGTCTTAGCAAATGGAGAACAATCAAACACTTCCCTGACGGTTCCAACAAACGCAAGTTTTTTTTTACTTCTGTGAGATACTATTTACATATATTTTAGGAACAGGGAGGGTCCAATAACTGAATGGACCCCTATTGCACTTTAGCAGGAAGACTCAAACAGTGGTCTTTCCCCACTGCCCTTTAGCAACAGCTGCCCCAAAATTTATTGCATCCCTCAGCACATAGTCCTGGATCTTGGAATGTGCCAGCCTGCAATGTTCGGTCAGGATCAACTCCTTGATCTGGAAGGCCAACATGTTCCGAAGAGAATTCCAAAGATTTGCCAGTCCCCTGAGAGACAAAATTCCATGAAGGACTCTCCTCCTCAACCACTCCTCTCATCTGAGACGTGGTGAACCTCAGGTTAAGCCACCACCGTTTATCGGTCTCTTGAATGAGAGGTCAGAGGTCACGCAATGCCAGGGTATATTCCAACACAAGTGTCTTCACCTGATGAAGGAGCAGCGCACTGAAAGCTTCCTATTGCAAATAAACCTGTTGGACTATAACCTGGTGTCATGTGACTTCTGACTTTGTCCACCCCAGTCCAATTCCGGCACCTCCACATCATCTCTAATGAAAGAGCAGCCCTCTTGTCTGGTGAGACTATGGCAACTTTACCTTATACCCCAATGTACAAAGCTCAGGATCCCATATAAATTGTTAACCTCTCACACAACCTGCCCTGTTACATTTGTGGACATATTCCTCAGGTCCTTCTGATCTTGCACCTACCAAATCCTTTACTCCTTATTGCCTCACGGTGTTCTTCCTATGAAAATGACTCAGCTTCCACTGCTTTGCATTGAATTTCAGCCGTTCCTTCAAAACTGGAAAACAACAAAGGGCAAAGGAGGCAGCAGCAAAGAGAAGGGGCATAGATGGATGATGGAGGTCTTAGAGCAATCGCAACTGAGGCTACAATGGGGTGGGACATCAGATGACGATGATGTACCATGATAGCAAAGCTCCTGGCTGCCACAGGACAAGACTCGCTTGTCTATTTAATCAACTCATCTGAGCCCTTTGAAGTTGAAATGTTTTCCTCCTCATTGTATAAATGACTTTGAAGTTGTGAGTCATCTGTCAATTTTGCTGAATGCACCCTTTTATTTTTAATAAAAGTTCTGTTATTTCAAGGAATATTAAGAGTTGATGGCAAGACCAGCATTTTCTTGCCCATCCCTAATTGCTGTAGAGAAAGTGGTGGCCTGCAATTGAGCTGTTGCACGCACACCCAATGCTGCTGGGGATGAGGCCTTAGGATTTTGACCCAGTGACACTGAAGGATTGGCGATATATTCTTAAATCAGGATGGTGAGTGGCTTAGAGGGAAATTTACAGAGGGTGGTGTTCCCAAGTATCTGCTACTCTTCAGCTTGTCGGGATTGTGGATTTGGAAGGTACTATTGAAGGAGGCGTGAGGAATTGCTGCAGTTCATCTTGTGTAAAGTACCATGTGCATTTGTCAGCAAGTATCCCACTTCTGAGCTGGTGGTGGGAACAGAAAAGGGGTCACTGATAAAGCAGCTGAAGAGGGTTGGGCCTAGGACACACCCTGAGGAGTTCCTGCAGAGACGAAACTGAGAGAGCAAAATGACAACACCCATGTGGTGTAGATTGTGTCTTGTTCCTGTTAAAGAGTCATACAGCGTGAAAACAGACCCTTCAGTCCAACCAGTCCATAATCTCAAACTAAACTAGTCCCACCTGCCTGCTTCTAGCCCATATCTCTCCAAACATCTACTCATGTATTTATCCAAATAGCCTTTAAATGTAATTGTACACACATCCAGCACTTCCTCAGAAATTTCATTCCACACGTGTACCACCCTCTGTGTAAAACATTTGCCCCTCATATCTTTTGTAAAATCTCTCTCCTCTCACCTTAAAAATATGCCCCCTAGTCTTGAATTCCCCCACCCTAGGGAAATGACATCTTTTTCCTTTACTCTGTAACAGGATGAGGGCATTGCTGGTTAGGCAGCATTTATTAGGCAAAAGTGAGGACTGCACATGCTGGAAACCAGCGTTTAGATCAAAGTGGTGCTGGAAAAGCACAGCAGGTCAGACAGCATCTAAGGAGCAGGAAAATCAACGTTTTGGGCAAAAGCCCTTCAACGGGAATAGAGTCAGGAAGCCTCCAGGGTGGAGAGATAAATGGGGGTGGGGCTGGGGATAAGGTAGCAAGGAGTACAATAGGTGAATGGGGGTGGGGATGGAGGTGATAGGTCAGAGAGGAGGGTGGAGTGGATAGGTGGGAAGGGAGATTGGCAGGTAGGACAGGTCATGGGGACAGTGCTGAGCTGGAAGGTTGGAACTCCCATTCCTAATTGCCCAGAGGGCAGTTGAGAGTCATCCAGGAAAATTGACATTTTGGGGAGGAGCCCTTCATCAGGCTCAGGAATGCCTGAAATGTTGATTTTCCTGCTCCTTGGATGCTGCCTGACCTGCTGTGCTTTTCCAGCACCACTCTAATCTTGACTCTAATCTCCAGCATCTGCAGTCCTCACCATCACCTAGAGTTAATGTTGAGTCCAGTATGACTTTGTCAGCTTCATTATAGCCTGAACATGGATAAAAGAGCTGAACTCTAAAGCTGAGTTGGCTGTCCCTGACATCATGGCCACATTGGACTGAGTATGGCTCCAAGGAGCCTAAACAAAACCAGATTCAATAGGAATCAGGGGAAAATCTCTCAGCTCTTTGGGTCATATCAGATATAAAGGAAGATGGCTGTGGATGTTGGCTCAGCTCCAGGACACCTCTGCAGGAGTTCCTCAAGGTAGTGTCCCAGGCCCAACCATCTTCAGCTGCTTTAACAATGACCTTCCCTCCATCATAAGGTCAGAAGTGGGGATGTTTAACAATGTTTAACAGTCCGTGTTCAAATGCAACAAGATCTGGGCAATATCCAGGCTTGGGCTGACAGGTGGAAAGTTACATTCACATCATACAGATGATACGCAATGACCATCTCCAACAAATGAGAATCTGACTATCACCCACTGACATTCGGCAGCATTAGCATCACTGTATCATCCTGGAGATTATCATTGACCAGAACTGAACCCATATAAATACTATGGCTACAAGAGCAGGTCAAATGCTAGGAATCCTGCACCAAGTAACTCACCTCCTGACTCCCCAAAATCCACCATTGACAAGGCACAAGCCAGGAGTGTGCTGGAATACTCCCCACCTGCCTGAATGGGTGCAGCTCCAACAACATTCAAGAAGGACTCCAGAATGAGAGGGCATAGATTTAGGGTTAGAGGGGAAAGAGTTAAAAGAGACCTAAGGGGCAACTTTTCACACAAAGGGTGGTGCATGTAAGGAATGTACACAGAATGGTGGAGGCTGGTACAATTACAACATTGAAAAGGCATCTGGATGGGTATATGAATAGGAAGGGTTTAGAGGGAAATGGGCCAAGTGCTGGCAAATGGGATTAGATTGATTTAGGGTATCTGATTGACATGGACGAGTTGGACCGAAGGGTCTGTTTCCGTTTTGTACACCTCTGTGACTCTATGAACTCTAAGCTCGACATTATCCAGGACAAAGCAGCCGACTTGACTGGTACCACATCCACTATCCTCACTTTGCCCTTCCCCTGTCACCAATGCAGAATGGAAGCAGTACGTGCCAGTAACTCACCAAGATGACACCAACTTCCAAATTCACAGCCTTGATCCCCTAAAAGGACAAAGGCAGCATGGGAACACCAACCCCTTCAAGTTCCCTTCCAAACCACTCACAAAGAGCAGTACAGACCACTCGGCCCACCAAGCTGGTGTTGACACATGATGCCTTTCTAAACTAAAAACCTTTTGCCTCTACACAGTGCACCTCCCTCTATTCCCTGCCTATTAGTGTATCTATCAAAGTGCCACTTAAACATTGCTCCAGTATCTGCCTCTAGCATTCCAGGCACTTACCATCCTGGAAATAAACCTTACCTCTCACATCTCCTTTAAACTTTTCCTCTTTTTCTTTAAACCCCATGACCCCTAATAATTGACATTTCTTCCTTGGGAAAAAAGCTCTGACTTCCATGCCCCTCATAATTTTCAGAAGTCACATGACACCAGGGTTGTAGTCCATCAGGTCTATTTGAGATCACAAGCTTTCAGAGCACTGCTCCATTGTCATGTGAAGGAGTAGCGCTCCAAAAGCTTGTGATTTCAAATAAACCTGTTGGAGTTGAAGTCATGTGACTTCTGACCTTGTCCGCCCCAGTCCAACACTGGCACCTCTACATCATCTCATAATTTTGTAAACTTCCATCACTTGGAAATACATCACTGACCCTGCAATGTGGCTCAGTCAAAATCCTGGAACTCCCTCCTGATAACAGCACTTTGGGTGTCTTAACCCAGGTTTGTTAAGAAGGCGTACAGTGTGTTAGCTTTTATTGGTAGAGGGATTCAGTTTCGGAGGCATGAGGTCATGTTGCAGCTGTACAAACTATGGTGAGGCCGCACTTGGAGTATTGCGTACAGTTCTGATCACCGCATTATAGGGAGAATGTGCAAGTTTTGGAAATGGTTCAGAGGAGATTTACCAGAATGTTACCTGGCATGGAGGGAAGATCTTACTCGAGGAAAGGCTGAGGGACTTGAGGCTGTTTTCGTTAGAACGAAGAAGGTTAAAAAGTGACTTAATAGAGACAAAGAAGATGATCAGAGGATTAGATAGGGTGGACAGTGAGAGCCTTTTTGCTTGAATGGTGATGGCTAGCATGAGGGGACATAACTTTAAATTGAGGGGTGATAGATATAGGACAGATGTCAGAGGTAGGTTCTTTACTCAGGCAGTAGTAAAGGCGCGGAACGCCCTGCCTGCAACTGTAGTAGACTCGCCAACTTTAGGGGCACTTCAATGGTCGTTTGATAAACATATGGATGAAAATGGAGTGGTGTAGGTTAGATGGGCTTCAGATTAGTTCCATAGGTCGCCGCAACATCGTGGACCAAGGGCCTGTACTGAGCTGTAATGTTCTATGTTCAAGATGGGCTACAGAAAGCAGTTCGCCATCACCAGCTGAAGAGACAACAAATGCTGGCCCCTTCAGCAAAGGACCACACTCTGTAAATGGATTTGAAAAAAAAAACTGTGTGCGTTTGTATATATCTCTCTCCCCTTCTCTGCTTACTCCTGGCCAGTAGAGGGACCTTTATCTATGCAGACGAGGGATTGGTTGCTATATTTCCGCTCCTATCGTGATTGAACGAGCTCGCCCACCGCCCTTTGCAATGTGTACCTCGTCCGTCCCACGGAACGAGTCAGTTTCAAACAACATTTCCTGTCAATTTCTACCTCGCGCGCGCAAACAAGAGCGTTTCCAGAAGTAGATTTTCCCAATTGAATAAACTCCGCTGGCCTGAACTGGTGAGAGATAGGGAGGGAGAAGTGAATTTACGAAGGAATCATGGCCACGTTGAGCAGCGATTGTCCGAAGGGGGTTTCGAATGGAAACATCTACTCGGACTCTGAGAAGACTGCGAATGGTAACAAAGTATCAGACGATGGCAACAATGTATCGAGCGGCGGTGACAATGTATCGTTCAGGGAGCCCGAGGCCGCCAGCAAGATGAGGAAAATCAAGGGTTGCATCAGCTCCAACCTCCTGGTGATCCTGACCGTGATCGGGGTGATCACCGGCGTAGCGATCGGCCTGTCGGTGAGAAACCTGCACCTCAACAGGGTCCAGATTATCTACTTCTCCTTCCCGGGAGAGCTGCTGCTGCGGCTGCTGAAGATGATCATCATCCCGCTGGTGGTGTGCAGCTTAGTGTCCGGGGCCGCCAGTCTCGACCCCCGAGCCCTGGGCAAGCTGGGCGGCTGGGCGATGCTGTTCTTCTTACTGACCACCCTCATCGCTTCGGCCATCGGGGTGAGCATGGCTTTTATCGTCAAGCCCGGAGACGGCGCCGAAGCCAACCCTGAGCTACCGGGCTTGGAAGATACACTACCGGATCCTAAAGAGGTCACCGATTCCTTTCTGGATCTTATAAGGTAAATGTTTCACCCCCACTTCTTTTTAAAAAATATAGATATTGCAACCAGTTCTGATTAAAATAGTTACATAGTTGAGCAGAAAACTGAACGCACAATTTCAGCAAAGTTTTATTTTTAAGAAAGTGGGTATCGAGGCTTGGGGGAAAGAGTGATGGAGGTCATTTTCTGAAAGGTTTAATTTAGTTTTGAATTTCTCGACCATATGTTTCACAGTTTTAAAGGTTTCTCTCCGTTTTCAATGCTAACCTTTCCTGCCCACATTGTACAGGAGTGTCTGTCTGCCTGTAGGTGATTTTTTTTCACGCCCCCTGTGAGCATTTTCTGATGCAATCTGCCACGTGGTTGGAAGAGGAAAGATGGTTGTCTGACTGGAACGGTCACTGAGACAGCAGCCCAGTTGAAAAGGCGATGTGTGGGCGCCAATTCTTTGAAAATGCTCTCACACACTCCACCCCTCCCCTCCCCTCCCCTCCCCCTCCAAACGCCTTCGGACGTCCCTTTCCCCGTCCTTCCGAATTGCAACAGCAGCAAATGTTTATTTTTGGGGGGGAGGAGGCGGGGCGTTTTGAAAGGCGCTGTTCATGCCGGTGGGTTAGCTAGATGGGCTCAATTGTCACACTGGCTGAGGTTACCATGAAATTCTGTCCTTCTCATCCTCTCCCCTAGCCTGACACTCCGGTTAGAGGGAAGTGAGGACTGCAGATGCTGGAGATTAGACTGGTGCTGGAAAAGCACAGCAGGTCAGGCAGCATCAGAGGAGCAGGAAAATCGACGTTTAAGGCATGAGCCCTTTATCAGGAATGAGGCTGGGAGCCTCCGGGGAGGGTGGAGAGATAAGTGGGAGGGGGGTGAGGCTGGGGAGAAGGTAGTTGTGAATGCAGTCGGTGGCTGGAGGAAGGGTGGTGATAGGTCGGAAAGGAGGGTGGAGTGGATAGGTGGGAAGGAAGATTGACAGGTAGGACAGGTCATATGGATGGTGCTGAGCTGGAAGTTTGGAACTGGCGTAAGGTAGGGGGAGGGGAAATGAGGAAACTGGTGAAGTTCACATTAATGCCTTGGGGTTGAGGGGTTCTTCCTCCAGGCGTCAGTGGTGAGGGAGTGGCGGTGAAGGAGGCCCAGGACCTGCAAGTCCTCGGCAGAGTTTGGAGGGGGAGTTGAAATGTTGGGCCACGGGGCTGTGGGGTTGATTGGTGCGGGATCAATTTAGGGAGATGTTCCCTAAACCGCTCTGCGAGAAGGTGTCTAGTCTCCCCATGTAAAGGAGACTGCATCAGGAGCAACGGATACAATAAATTATATTGGTGGATGTGCAGGTGAAACTTTGATGGATGTGGAAGGCTCCTTTAGGGCCTTGGATAGAGGTGAGGGAGGAGGTGTGGGCGCAGGTTTTGCAATTCCTGCGGTGGCAGGGGAAGGTGCAAGGCGGGGAGGGTGGGTTGTAGGGGGGCGTGGACCTGACCAGGTAGTCACGGAGGGAACAATCTTTGAGGAAAACAGATAGGGTTTAGAGGAAATATATCCCTGGTGGTGTGGTCCGTTTGTGGGTGGCGATGATGCGGTTTTTGCGGAGGTTGGTAGAGTGGAAGGTGAGCACCAGGGGGATTCTGTCCTTGTTACGGTTGGAGGGGGGGTTTCGAGGGCTGAGGTGGGATGGGCATCTTCAACCATGTGGGTGGGGAAATTACGGTCTTTAAAGAAGGAGGCCATCTGGTTAGAGTCATACAGCACAGGAACAGAGCCTACTGTCCAACTCATCTGCGCCAATCTGACCTAGTCCTTACTTCCCTGTGTCAGTTGATGGAACAGCACAACAGGTTAGACAGCATCCGAGGAACAGGAAAGTCAACCCTTGGGTTTCAGTGTGAAACGTTGACCCTCCTGCTCCTCGGATTTTGTCTGACCTGCTGTGCTTTTCCAGCTTCACATCTATTGATTCTGACTTCCAACATTTGCAGTCCTTCCTGTCCCCATGTCCCAGCATTTGGCCCATATTCCTCTAAACCTCCTTATTCATATACCCATTCAGATGCCTTTTAAATGTTGTAATTGTACCAGCTTCAAAACCCTCTAGCCCTCTGGGACTATGACAACTTTACCTTGTCTCCTTTTACCTTCCTTTAGAAGGATGAGGAAGGATCTGAGAGAATATTATACATTTCAAAACAGGCTGGACAAACTAGATGCAGGAAGGATGTTTCCCATGGTTGGGGCAGTCTGAAACCAGGGGTCACAGTCTCAGGCTAGACATTTAGGAGTGAGATATTGAAAAATGTCTTCACTCAAATGTTGGTGAACCTCTCTATCACTGAAGGTTGTGGAAGTCGAGTCATAGAGATGTTCAGCACAGAAACTGAACCTTCAGTCCAACTCCTAACCTAATCTGGTCCCATTTGCCAACACTTGGCCCATATCCCTCTAAACCCTTCCTATTCATATACCCATCTAGATGCCTTTTAAATGTTGTAACTGTACCAGTCTCCACCACTTCCTCTGGCAGCTCATTCCATACACCCCACCTTCTGCAGGGAAATAAACCTAGCATTTAGGTCCCTTTTCAATCTTTCCCCTCTCAACTTAAATCTATGCCATCTAGTTTTGGATTCCCCTAACCTAGAGAAAAGACCTTGACTATTCCCCCTATCCGTGCCCCTCATGATTTTATAAACTTCTGTAAGGTCACCCCTCAGCCTCCGACACTCCAGGGAAAACAGCCTGTTCAGCCCTCTCCCTATCGTTGCGAAATATATTCAATAATCAGAGATTTTGTTTTAGGTTTTAAAGGTATCAAAGGGCGTTGGATTGTTGGTTTGGAGAGCAGTATGATGTCAGCAGTGTGGGTTCAATTCCTATCACCACTTTGAGGTTACTGTGAAGGATTCTCCTTCTCAACCTCTTCCCTCACCTGAGCTCTGGTGGCCCTCAGGTAAATCGCCACCAGTCGCTTCTCTCTCTTATGGGAGAGCAGCCCCTATGGGCTGGTAACTTTGTGGTGACTCAACAAAGGCATACAGGGAGTATGGCATTGAGTGAGAGAGGATCAGCCAGGATCATATCGAATGATGCAATAGGGTTGAAGGGCCAAAAGGCCTACTTCTGCCTAAATCTGTGTTATGTAAGCCACTTGGTCCCTCCATTCAATAAGATGATTGTGAACTCAACTCCACGCTTTATATTTGTTCAGGGAATGTGGATATCGCTGGCTAGGCCTAGGGCATTTATTGCTCATCCCCACTTGCCCCTGGAGTAGATGTGGTGAGCAGTCTTCATAGACCACCCACAGGGTTAGAAGGCAGTTCCAGAATTTTAACCCAGGATCAGAGACATAGTTCCAAGTCACATTCCTGCCTACCTTTGACAGGCAGGGGTCAGCGTTGACTCGATTGGCTGAATGGCCTACTTCCACATGCTGGGATTTTGAATAAACTTTTCATTCCCTTGTTTATCACGAACATATCCATCTTGGCCTTAGAAAAATTCAAAAACTGCTTCCACCACCGAAGGAGAAAGAAAGTTCCAAAGCCTCTTGACCCTCTGAGAGACAATATATTTTGTCATTTCTGCCTCAGATGGTGATGCCCCCAATTTGAAACTATGACTCCGAGTACTCAAAGCACACTTTTTGTATACCTAATCTGATTTTCCACATTACTGCGGATTCTGATTTCACCAGTATTTTGGCAGGATGTTCCAAACCGATACAACTCATCCCTCGTTGCTATATTTCTTATGGTTCATTTCTAGGTTATCTGAACATGTATTCATTAACAAATTTTTGTTTTTTTTGTCTTTAGTTACTTCCTCATAAAGTAACGTGGGCTTGGTGTAGTCAGTTTAAGGCCAAATTTTATGACCAAGTAGATTTCTAACCTCTGAGTCAGCAGGTTATGGTTTTCAGATCTCGCTTCTTAATTCAGGCTGATATTCTAACACAGTACTGAGGGGGTGTTGTACTAGGATGGGGTGCACTTTTTAGATATAGACGCTAAACCGACACCCCAACTGCCTTTTTGAATGGATGTAAGTAGATTCTACAGCTGTATGTTGGAAGGAGAGTTAACCCAGGAGTCCTCAGCAATATTTATCCCCGAATGGACATCGCACACCACAAAAAGCATCAGTGCATTGTTGCATTGCTGCTTATGGGATCTTGCTGTGCACAAACTTGCTGCTCCGTTCCCTCCACTTCAAGGAGTGCTTAGTTGACTGCGTCTGCAGTGTTTGCAGACATCCAGCGGCTGGGAATAGCACTCCTTTAAATGCCAGTCGTTCTTTTTAAAACATAAGAGTTTATTGTGAAGGAACAGCCATTCTGTTAATCTAAACAAAACCAGAAAGGGCTGGAAAATCTCAGGAGCGAATGTGGAAAAAATTCCAAAGAAGGGTCACTGGACTCGAAATGTTAACTCTGTTGTTTTCTTGCACAGATGCTGCCAGCCCTGCTGAGTTTCTACAGCAATTTTGCTTTTGGTTCTGATTTCCAGAAAGCATAGTTCTTCATTTTATCACCCTGATTGCTTGTTTGATTTATTCATTGCAGGTCCACTGTGAGCTGATGGTGTGTGCTTATGGTGTGGGGATGGAGATGTAAACAAATATTACTGAAATCAGGAGCTACTGTTGTCATGGCTTTTCTTTGAAAGATCAGCACTAGGAAACCTAGCCTCACAACAGACTGGTTCTTCCTGCTGTTGGTGTCAAACTCACTCATAATTTCAAACCTTGAAGACCGCTGCCCCTGGGCTACGGGGGGATAGTTGTAGACTGTTCTGGCTGTTGTATCCTGTCTTATGACAAAGTAAGTGTTTGCAAGAGGCCCCGGTTAACACGTTAAAAAGCACAGAGAGAGCTAGGCGTGGACAAAGTCAAGCTCAGCAGCTTAATCCCCTTAACCTGGATGGAAGGCATCAGCCTAATGGGGCAGCACGGTGGCTCAGTGGTTAGCACTGCAGCCTCACAGCCCCAGGGACCCAGGTTCAATTCCAGCCTCGGGCAACTGTGTGGAGTTTGCATATTCTCCCCGTGTCTGCGTGGGTTTCCTCCGGGTGCTCTGGTTTCGTCACAACGATGTGCAAGTTAGGTGAATTGGCCATGCTAAATTGTCCATAATCTTCGGTGCAGTAGTCAGAGGGAAATGGGTCTGGGTGGGTTACTCTTCGGAGGGTTGTTGGGCCAAACTGTAGGGAATCTAATCTAATAGTATTAGTGCTGGACTATTAGACCCAGATAATGTTCTGGAGACCTGGGTTCAAATCCCACCAGGGTCGATGGTGGCACTTGAATCCAAAAAAAAGTCTGGAATAAAGAGTCTAATGATGGCTATGAATCCGTTATCAATTTTCAGGGAAAATCCCATCTGGTTCACTAAGGAAACTGCCATCCTTACCTGGTCTGGCCTATACGTGACTTCAGACCCAGAGCAATGCCATTGATTCTTAACTGCTCTCTGGGCAATAAATGCTGGCCCAGCCAGTGATGCTCTTATCCCGTGAATGATTTTTTAAAAATTCAACTTTTCATTGCTTGGTCTATGGTCTTGTAGGTTATGATATTTCAAGTGCATAGTGGCACAGTGGTTAGCACTGCTGCCTCACAGCACCAGAGACCCGGGTTCAATTCCTGCCTCAGGCTACTGACTGTGTGGAGTTTGCACGTTCTCCCCGTGTCTGTGTGGGGTTTCCTCTGGGTGCTCCGGTTTCCTCCCACAGTCCAAAGGTGTGCAGGTCAGGTGAATTGGCCATGGTAAATTGTCCATAGTGTTAGGTAAGGGGTAAATGTATGGGTGGGTTGCGCTTCGGCGGGGCGGTGTGGACTTGTTGGGCCGAAGGGCCTGTTTCCACACTGTAAGTAATCTAATCTAATCTACTTTGAGTGATTCAGCCTGATTATGGCTGGTCTCATAATCCTCAACTCCACTTTCATGTCTTTTCCCCATAACCCTTGACTCCCTTTCTGATTAAAACCCTGTCTATCTCAGCTTAAATATATTTAATGGTCTAGCCTCAACAGCCATTTGCCGTAAAGAATCCCATAGGTGTGCCATCCTCTGCGAGAAAAAAATTTCGGGATGATTCAGTTGGCAGTGTAAAAAGGATTGATGATTTCCTTATTCTAATCAGAGAGCCAGTTCATAGAATCCTTACAGTGGGAGCATACATCCCCTCAAGTCCACACTGACCCTCTGAAGAGCATCCCACCCAGACCTATCCCTGTAACCCTGCGTTTCTCATGGCTAACCCACCTAGCCCACCTGGACACTATGGGCAATTTAGCTTGGCCAATCGAACCCAACCTGTATATCTTTGGACTTTGGGAGGAAACCAGAGCATCCTGAGGAGACCTATGCAGGCACAGGGAGAATGTACAAGCTCCACACAGACAGTCACCCAAGGCTGGAGTCGGGTGCTGTGAGGTAGCAGTGCGAACTACTGAGCCACCATGCAACCCCTTCGTCACTGGGTGAAGGCTGGTCCTGGAACCGACCTTTACTCAATCTAAAGTTTATTTGCTGAACCAAACGAAACAAGTACGCATCTCCTAACTCAACAGAGACGCTCAAGAAATGTCTCTTCATATTGCTCAAGTGAAATCTCAACAAATCCTCTCCACTAAATGCAAGGAACGTGTCTTGTTGGATCAATGGAAAATCTCTCAAATCTGCTCCCCTGTAGGATGAGATATTCAAATTGAACAGAATGGAAGTAGGCCATTCTGTCCATTGCACTGAGCTGGTCCCTGCAAACCTGTCTCTCCCCAGTATACATGAAGCCAAGATCATCGTTCCCTTTGTCAGGTGCCAACGTTAATTGTATGTGTCCCTGGAGGCTTCATTGCCTGACTGACTGCCCCACTCCTACTGACAGTTGTTATGGTTTCCAGGTGGAAAGACATTCTGCTCTGCATCTCCTGGTTGAGAAAAGACCAAATGATTCAAGCTCTGTATTTTTATCATCAGTAAATCGGGGTTTTTCTACAAAACAAAACACACACTTTGATGCCTCCTCAAGTTTCTTTCTTGGGGGGGCTCTCTTTGCAGCAGTAGCCTGTAGGTTATACTTAAATTCCTAGAGATGCCCCAAGGCCAGCTTAATTGGTAGCCCTAAAACATCCTGCTACATTAGTTGAAGATTTAGATGATCATTGTTTTCTGGGCTGTTTACCTTGTGCCTCCTTTTGTTGGATCAGGGTAGCAACAGATGTCGGGCAAAGATGCTTTAAAAAAATGGTTGACACCAGTCATGATCTGATTGGAAGTTGCAGTTGGTTCGATGGGCTGAATGGTCTACTATAGCTCGCCAATCTAGGTACCAATAGTGATTGCACTCTGTAGAGATAGAACGGATGTTTCCCCTTTAGGGCACTGGAGAATGAGGGATCAGACTTTAGCCTAAGCAGCTGTAGAACAGAGATGAGGAGAAATTACATGTCATCAAGGGTCATGAATCTGTGGAATTAACGATCCCAGAGTGTGTGGGACACTGAATAAATTTAAGGAGGAAATAGACCAACTTTTGATTTGTAATGGGTTGCAGGATTGAGCAAGAAACTGGAGTTGAGGCTGAGATGGACCATGATTGTATTGGTGATGGAGAGGTGCCAGTGTTGGACTGTGTTGGACAAATGCAGAAGTTACGTGACACCAGCTTACTGTTGGACAGTAACTTCACCTGACAAAGGAGCAGCGCTCTGAAAGCTTGTGATTTCAAATAAACCTGTTGGACTATAACCTAGTGGCCTGTGACTTCTGACATGATCATATTGAATAGCGGATTAGGCTAAAGAGACTGAATGGACTTCTCCTGCTCCTAGTTCTGTGAAGACTCTTGCACGGTCTCAAGGGTGTGGAAATTTGCCTTAAGGATGAACTTCTTGCCACCTTGCAGCAGAATCTGATCCTGCTGGTGTGGATTAAGAACAATTTACCAGTGAAAACAAGTAAATATTATACGTTAAAATTTGGTCAACAGTTCTTTTAAATCTGTCAAACGATGTTTCAGTACTTTAACAGTCGTTTACAGGGAAATAAACTTTATTAATCTGATTTTTTTTATCACCGTGGAGCCTTTCAGGGGCATCTTGACTTCAGCCACCAGAAACTTGTGTTCTCTAGTCACGCAGCCTTGTCGTGGTTAAAACATTTTGGTTTCATATTCCTGTGTTAATCTATATATAGACTGTCTGCTTTCTGACGTGGCTGTTTGATCGAGTTAATGTTGGTAATTTTACTAACATTTCCTTATCAGATGGTCCCCAGGTTCCAAAAGCCAATGTGTTCTTGAGGCTCTGGCTGCTGTTTCTGGGCTAGTTTGACTCTCTAAAGCTTGATTGTAGATAGAGGCTGTTCAGCCGGTCGAGTCCATGATGGTAAATCAGGCAGCAAATGCTGGCTACTTTAAACCCTTGCAGTCTCCTCATCTCAGGGGGTAAGGGTTACTTCTGATTCCTCACCAATTGCATCAGTTGATGGTGCCTATAGGGTGGTGTCACACCTCAAACCCAAGGACTGTACCGGTTCCAGTAGGCAGGCTAATACCACCACCTGTAAGTTCCCCTCCAAGCCACTCACCACCATGTCCTTCATAAACAATTGTTTAAAATAAAAGTCAGGGTGGTGAGTGGCTTGGAGGGGAACTTGCAGGTGGTGGTATTCCTATGGATGTACTGCCTGTGTCCTTCTATATGGTAGAGGTCATGGATTTGGAAGGTGCTGTATCCCTTGAGGTGGGAGTTCCAGGATTTTGACGCAGTGACACTGAGGAAAACTAGGTACTGTATACCAAAATGGCGCCGTAAGTAGCGACTTTTTACCGTACCCATTTGAATACATGACTGTAAAGCTAATTCTAATTAATTCAATTGGTGTGATTTCAGGGGTATATGAATAGGAAGGGTTCAGAGGGATATAGGCGACTGGCAAATGGAACTAGATTGGGTTGGGTTGGGTTATCTGGTCGGCATGGACAAGTTGGACCAAAGGGTCTTGTTTCCCTGCTGTACATCTCTATGACTCTAAGCTTCCACGGATGTGGGTGTCACTGGCTGGTCCAACATTCCTTGCCCATCCCTAATTGCCCAGAGGGCGGTTAAGAGTCAACTACATTGCTGTGGGTCTGGAGTCACATGTAGGCCAGACCAGGTAAGGTTGGCAGCTTCCTTCCCTAAAGGGTATCAGTGAGCCAGATGTTTTTTTTTTCTGATAATCGTTGATGGATTCATGGTTCATCATTAGACTCTTAATTCCAGATTTTTATTGAATTCAAATTCCACCATCTGCCATGGCAGGATTCAAACCCGGGTGCCAGAAAGTTACTTGGGTCTCATGGTTCACAGTCTAGCGATAATACCATTAGGCCATCACCTCCCCTAGCTATAGGGTGCTCTGTGATGTTTTTGCACCCACCTGAGAGGGTAGCAGGTTTAATATGCCGGCATCTCTGACTTTGCACTGCCAGCTGATACCGTGTGCACGGGGGGGGGCAACGGCAGCTTGCATGCCCAACTCCAAATGGCAGCAAAAGAGAGCATGAAATGTGTGTGTGTCACGTCTCTATAAAAGAATCTAGACTAATTTGGGAATCATTCTGATGTTGCCGGAACAATATTACTGTCACTGTGACGTGAGAGAAATGCTCATTCCATAAATAGCAGGAATTCAAGCAAGTATCTTGTAATAGAATCTGCTTCTGATTTTGAACTCACCCTTTCTTGATAACAGTCAAGCTGGAATGTTGAATACTTGCGTGAAACCATGACGTGTCACAGCTAATATGACCTGAACCTGCGACACAATATGTGACTCCTTAGCTCCTTCCCTCCAGTTCCTGTGATGCAGAGGGAAATGGAACAATGGAATTTTATTCCAAAGCCCCAACGTTCGACCTTGGTTAAGTATTTACTGACCTGTCCACTCAATAGGATTTTGACATCCAAAAGTGATCTTGATATACTGTAGCAGACATGACAGATGTTTGACAACAGTAAACTTGCCAACAGAGTCTTTCCTACCTTGTTTAACCCAGCCACACCTGTGTCTTTAATAAGTCATTGGTGCAGTCGAATAGATTTAAGACACAACAGGAAGGTTATCTTTCTAAAATTGAGAAATCAATCTGATGGCTATCAACAATTTATTAAAGGAATTTTATTACTCCATTTAATCTCTGACGCTCCAGGGAAAGCAGCCCCAGACATTCAGCCTCTTCCTATAGCTCAAACCCTCCAATCCTGGCAACATCCTTTCAAGTTTCACAACATCCTTCCAAAAGGAAGGAGATCAGAATTGCACACAACATTCCAAAAGTGGCCTAACCAATATCCTGTACAGCCGTAACATGACCTCCCAACTCCTATACTCAATCACTGACCAATAAAGGCAGACTTGGTCGGGGTATTCAAGAGAGAATTGGAGTAATTAGCTGAAGAGGGAAAATTTGCAGGTGAGTGGGACATGGGGCAGGGAATTGGCTCTTGCAGAGAGACCGCGTGGGGCTGAATGGCCACCCTGTCACCATTCTGCAATGCCACGCTGGGATCCCAGCTGGTAATGGTGGTGTCAGGAGAGGCAAGAGGAAGGAAACCGAGAGGGTGGAGTGTCAGTAAATATTCCTGGGAGTGAAAAAGCAGGTCTGTGATTGTAAAGATAATGGCAGGGTGATTGTAAAGCAGGTGACTCAGTGTTGCTGCAGTAGCTGCTATGTTGGAGCATGAGGAAGAGTGTACATTAGGATACGTTTGCCAACACTCCAAGAATTAAAGATTAAAGCCACGACAAACCGAAATTGCTGTAAGTGACATCTGAGACAGCAAAAGCTTTTTTATTCAGTGTGTAATATTGACAGCACAAATATTTGGCTTATTGCTGGGCGCTCTGTTTACAATCCACGTAAGCCTCCTCCCACACTACTTTCTATGGCAGTACCCTTCCAGTTTTGACTCCATCCTGCATGTCCCCTGTTACCATCCTGGAGCAGCCTGTCACTATTTTGTTTTTACAGTCTGATTAGGGAGCAGTAACCTTTAAAATAGACAAAATCTGAGACACCGACTTCCTGAGAAAAATAAAGCCTGATCCCACGGCTATGAACAGACAACTGCAATATTCACAATCCAACATTAACACAGAAATACAAGCTACAATCCATGTACAAAATGTTTCTAATGCTCAGAATTAACATGGCTTATACAGAAAGAAGGTGAACCCCAACCAGACCATGGGGTTGCTGTCTCGTTACAGACAGGTGACCGGTGGTGGTTTAACCTGAGGTGCCACACCTCAGGCAAAGGACAATCCTTCACGGTCACCTCAACCCGTGTTGGACCCATGCTATTAGCATCACTGCCTCGCAAACCAGCTGTCCAGCCAGCTGAGCTGACTGACCCACCCCCCCAAGCATAATTAATAAACTGTGATCGACCACTCTCCTCAACCATGGTATGACTTTAATGGGCGGCACGGTGGCACAGTGGTTAGCACTGCTGCCTCACAGCGCCAGAGACCCGGGTTCAATTCCTGCCCCGGGTGACTGTCTGTGTGGAGTTTGCACATTCTCCCTGTGTCTGTGTGGGTTTCCTCCGGGTGCTCCAGTTTCCTCCCACAGTCCAAAGATGTGCAGGCCAGGTGAATTGGCCATGCTAAATTGCCCGTAGTGTTAGGGGCAGGGGTAAATGTAGGGGAATGGGTCTGGGTGGGTTGCGCTTCGGCAGGTCGGTGTGGACTTGTTGGACCGAAGGCCCTGTTTCCACACTGTAAATAATCTAAAAAAACATGGTGGGTCATCAAATATCATTAAAATGATTGAACTTCACAAGGGATTGCAATTGTAAAGCAACTGCCATCCTTACCCGGACTGGTTTACATGTCACCCCAGACCCACAGCAATTCCTGATGAAGGGCTTTTGCCTGAAATGTTGATTTTCCTACTCCTCGGATGCTGCCTGACCTGCTGTGCTTTTCCAGCATCACTCTAATCTTGACCCACAGCAATGGGGTTGACTCTTCATTGCCTTTGGACAATTAGGGATGAGCATAAAGTGCTGGTCTAGCCAGTGACGCCCTCATCCCGAGAATGAAAATAATGAAAGAAAATCCTTTTTTTGCTGATCTGGCTTTAAACTCCATTTTGAGGGGCTCTATCATGGACCACCTTCACAACCGTTCCTGGTCTGATTGATCCCCTTTCTTGTCAGGGTCGAAGCTGCCCTGAATTCTGGAACCTGTGCTCCTTTTGTCCGCGTTCCACAAACAGCAAATTTTCTTCTGAAGGGCAGCACGGTGCCTCAGTGGTTAGCACTGCTGCCTCACGGCGCCAGGGGACCCAGGTTCGATTCCAGCATCGGGCGACTCTCTGTGTGGAGTTTGCACGTTCTCCCCATGTCTGCAGAGGTTTCCTCCCACAGTCACAATGATGTGCAGGTTAGGGTAAATTGGCTATGCTGTAGTGCCCAGCGGATGTGCTGGCTGTGTTGGTTAACCATGAGAAATACAGGGTTATTGTGTTGGTGGGATTATAAATGGGATGTTCTTCCTGACCCATTCACCTCTCTCATGAATCATCTGCATTTCTTTACATTAGTCAGGTAGTTATTTTAATCAGTGCTTACCCAAAGGGCTGTAGGGCCTTTCTCTCTGTTGTCTATGACTCCTGAAGATGTATCTTCAAGGTTCTTCATGTGGATGCTGACAGCCGGTGGAAGTTTCCAGAATTGGGCTTGACTGGTTTCTGCTGGAAATTGAGGCACAGGCAATTATATGACATTGAGAGAGAGAGAGAGCAGCTGCAACCTTTTTGAGGGGCTGAATGGCCTCCTGGAGAACCCAAACCCAGTCTCTACTGCACAGAAGCTGGTACAGTGTGGCACGGTAAGCGGGGGCAAGTGCGTTTGTGCCAACAACACAGGCACACCAATCTCTCACTAGTGACATGTTGCAATGTGAGAAGGTATGTATGATTCCGATACCAGCTCCAATGACAGCTTAGCATCTTGTTCCGAGGCGCACCTCCTGAGGCAAGATCATGACAATGCAGGAAATGTGTGGGCAGCCTCTCATTACCAGTCTCTCCTTGCTGAGACGAAACATCTGAGCAGTGAGTTGTGGTTTTATTCGGGCAGTGGCTGATGACTACATGCTGTGAGTGTGCTGTGAGTGGATGCCCTGCTATCTTTCATACTGAGTTCTTCCAGCTGGAAAATTGCATTTTTAACTGTTGCAAAAAATTCCGGACAGACATTCCTGGAATTCAGCAGCGGGAATGGCACAGGGAAATAAATCTCTGCAGCCCACACTTTGACAGTTTTTGTGATAAAATTCCGGTCTCTCTCTTTCCCCATTTGTGTATACATAACGCTGTTTTATTTGGGACTTGCATGCTCTCTCTCGCTCTCTGATTTTTTTTCACCTTTGTTCTTTTGTTTTTTTTTCTCTCTATATCTCTATTTCCCTTTCTTCCCCATTTTTCTCTTTTGCCCTTTATCTTTCTCTCCATCTTTCTCGCTCTAGCTTCCCTTTCTCCGCTCTCTCTCTTTCTCCCATGCTTTCTGACTTTCTCTTTCCCTATCTCTCTCTCTTTCTCTTTCCCTCTGCTTTCTCTCTCCCCACTCTCTCTCTCTTTCTTTCTCTTTCTATGTGTGTCTTTTTCACTCTCTCTGTCCATTCACTCTCCCTTTCTCTCTTTCCCCCTCCTGATTTCTTGCCTTTGGCCTTTCATGTAAATAAAGTTTTTATGCAAGATTTGTGAAGGTTCATAGCTCAGGTTGAGGTTTAGGGTGTAGGTTTGCTCACTGAGCTGTAGGTTTGATATCCAGACATTTCATTAGCTGGCTAGGTAACATCATCAGTGGCGACCTCCAAGTGAAGCGAAGCTGTTGTTCCAGGAACCCCATCCAGGACAAACATATAAATAGAAAGCAGGAGACAACAGCT
Organism: Chiloscyllium plagiosum; assembly: GCF_037043375.1. NCBI lineage: Eukaryota > Metazoa > Chordata > Chondrichthyes > Orectolobiformes > Hemiscylliidae > Chiloscyllium > Chiloscyllium plagiosum. The sequence continues at coordinate 9,485,639 of NW_028270185.1, read as the reverse complement.
TCGCTTCACTTGGAGGTCGCCACTGATGATGTTACCTAGCCAGGTAATGAAACGTCTGGATATCAAACCTACAGCTCAGCGAGCAAACCTACACCCTAAAGTCTTTATTTTACCAATCAGCACAGTCATGAACTTTGTTTTTCGAGAACTAGTTCTGATTCCTTGACTGGTTTCTCAGAAGCCGTTTGGTTTTGTTCATTGTTCCACCTCCCCTTTTCCCTGGCTTTTGTGTTCCGGAATTCTAGGTGACCCTGACCTGGAGAGGTCAAGAAGCAATTTGTCAGCTGATTGGCAGCCTTGAAAGATCTCTTCCTGACATTCCGGGCACCCGCTTGGACGTTGAACTGAAATACATCTGAACAAACGAATCCAGAATCCTGTTGGTTATCTCGGCACATTCCGTTCACGAATCACTGCTGTGTTCACTGACCTACGGTAGCACTTAGTTCAGCAACAGTGTGAATTTAAAAATCCCCTCCTTATTTTCTGATATCTTCCCTCCCTCCCTTTGTAATCTCCTTCAGCCCAGTCTCTCTCTGTCTCTCTCTCTCTCTCTCTATAACACTGCTCTTTTACCTATCAGTGATTCTAATTGTTCCAATGTCAGGCTCTCAGCTCTGCATTGTCTTCCTCAATCTCGCTACCTATTGCTCCTTCTGTTCAAAATCTTCTATGACCAATTATAGAGTCATAGAGATATACAGCATGGAAACAGACCCTTCCGTCCAACCCGTCCATGCCAACCAGATATCCCGACCCAATCTAGTCCCACCTGCCAGCACTCGGCCCATATCCCTCCAAACCCTTTCTATTCATATACCCGTCCAGGTGCCTTTTAAATGTTGCAATTATACTAGCCTCCACCACTTCCTCTGGCAGCTCATTCCATACCCGTACCACCCTCTGGGTAAAAAAGTTGTCCCTTAGGTCTCTTTTATATCTTTCCCCTCTCACCCTAAACCTATGCCCTCTAGTTCTGGACTCCCCCATCCCAGGGAAAAGACTTTGTCTATTTATCCTATCCATTCCTCTCATAATTTTGTAAACCTCTTTAAAGTCACCCCTCAGCCTCCAATGCTCCAGGGAAAACAGCCCCAGCCTGTTCAGCCTCTCCCCATAGCTCAAATCCTCCAACCCTGGCAACATCCTTGTAAATCTTTTCTGAACCCTTTCAAGTTTCACAACATCTTTCCGATAGGAAGGAGACCAGAATTGCACACAATATTCCAACAGTGGCCTAACCAATGCTCTGTACAGTCGCAACCTGACCTCCCAACTCCAGTACTCAATACTCTGACCAATAAAGGAAAGCATACCAAATGCCTTCTTCACTATCCTATCTACCTGCAACTCCACTTTCAAGGAGCTATCACTTATTTTCTCTCGTTCACACATGGAATCAATATATATGCTGATTGCATAATTTATGCCAGTCTTCTGCAAACACAAGTTGAAATGTCACTGAAATCCAACAGAATTGGCAGCATATCTGCTCAGACATCTCCTTTGTTTGGCTCACTGTCCAATTCTGTTTCTGCACACTCCTGTCCAGTGCCTTGGGGTGTCTTGAGATTAGACTAGATTCCATACAGTGTGGAAACAGGCCCTTCGACCAACAGTCCACACCAACCCACCCAGACCCATTTCCCTCTGACTAATGCACCTAATACTATGGGCAATTTAGTATGGCCAATTCACCTGCACATCTTTGGATTGTGGGAGGAAACCGGAGAAAACCAATGCAGACACGGGGAGAATGTGCAAACTTCACACAGACAGTTGCCCAAGGGTGGAATCCAATCCAGGTCCCTGGCGCTGTGAGGCAGCAGTGCTAACCACTGAGCCGCCATCTTACTGTTGTTAAAGATGCCACGTCAATCCAAGTTGTTGTTGGTAGTCCACTTTTGCCCATTGGCCTAGTTTTAAAAATATGGTCTCCTGTGACTGTTAACATCGGAGTTGGAGTAGGCCTTTCAGCCCACTGAATGTGTAACACCTTCCTAGCCCGTGGCTGATCGATTTCTGTCTCCTGCATTAAGTCCATATCTCTCAAGATGTGGAAGTGTCAATGTTGGACTGGGGTAGACAAAGTCAGAAGTCGCATGACGTCAGGTTATAGTCCAACAGGTTCGTTTGAACTCGCAAGCTTTCAGAGCACTGCCCTTTCATTGGCCTCCTGATTGTCTATCCAAAGATTCCAACGGTAGGTAAGGTCTGACACATGCAGAGATTTTCTTTGGTACATTTAGCCTGGATTTTTGCTGCTTGTCCATTCTGTCTGTTTCTGGTAACCTGTCTTTTATTCTCATTTTTTAATATTTTTTTCTCCTGTTTTCAGTGTTCATGTAGAGGCCATGGGGGGTGCTTTTCTTTATTCTGTGCCTGCTACAAAATTGCAAACCTATTCCCACGGTTACAGGGAATCTACCAGGCAGTGTTTTAAATTTGAAGCCTTTTAAAACAGAATTTGTGTGGGAAAATCTTTCATTCACGTGGCGCCTTTCACAATCTCGACTTTCTCAAGCTTCTCTCGTGCGATGAAGCTCTTTTTGTAGTCTCATCATTTTTGTAATCGAGGCAGCCCATTTGTGTGCAGCACGGTCCTGTAAATGTGATAGTGTGAAAGAGAATGTTAGGTCTCCTTCCTCGAGAAAGGGTGTACTGGCCCTGGAGGGGGTGCAGAGGAAGTTCACTGGGTTGATTCCAAAGTTGGGAGAGTTGGCTTGTGAGGAGAGATTGAGTAGTCTGGGACTATACTCATTCAAATTTAGAAGGATGTGGAGGGAACCTTATAGAAATACACCAATGTTATGAAGGGGGTAGATAAGATGGAAGCAGGGAGGCTGTTTCCACTGGCGGGTAAAACTAGAACTAGGGGACATAACCTCAAAATAAGGGGCAGCGGATTTAGGACTGTGCTTAGGAGGAATTAGTGAGGTTTGAGAAGATTTGTAGCTCAGGTCGGGGTTTTGGATGTAGGTTGCTCACTGAGCTGCAAGGTTCATTTCCAGACGTTTCGTTACCCTACTAGGTACCATCTTCAGTGGTCCTCAGGCGAAGCAATGCTGAAAATTCCTGCTTTCTATTTGTATGTTTGAGTTTCTTTTGGTTGGTGATGTCATTCCCTGTGGTGATGTTATTTCCGGTGGTGAAGTCACTTCCGGTTCCTTTTCTCAGGCGGTGGTAGATGGGGTCTAACTAGATGTGTTTGTTGATAGAGGAACTTCTTCCCCCAGAGGGTTGTGAATCTGTGGAATTCCTCGCTCAATGAAGCAGTTGAGGCTTCCTCATTGAATATTTTTAAGGTGAAGATAGATTTTTGAACAGTAAAGGGAGTAAGGGTTATGGTGAATGGGTGGGTAGGTGGAGCTGAGGCCATGATAAAGATCACCCATGATCTTATTGAAAGGCGGAGCAGGCTGGAGGAGCCAGAAGGCCTACTCCTGCTCCTACTTGTTATGTTCTTACAAATGTCATAGGCACAGTCACAATTGTTTTTTTTAATGCAAAAGCATTTTGCTTTTAAATTGATTTTGAGCTGCCATTGAATCTTTTATGCAACTAAAGTGATGCCTGAGACATGATGTTGTGTCGAATAAAATGCAGGTGTGGGGCACTAATTGGACATCATCTGAACAGATCCAGAGACTCTTCAGTCAACTAGTCCAGGAAGTGAGCTGCGGAGGGAGTTGTTGTATCCGACAGCTTGCACCTCTACCATGGTTACGTCGCCATGGTTACGCCCACAGTGTTCTTGGGCTGGGAGGATGTGGCCCCCACTGATAGGGCTGAGGAGACGGATGGAAGAGAAGAGAGCGATTTGACTGTGATATCTTGCCATAGTGCCATTTCAATTTAAACTTTATTTAGGTTTCATTTGAACCTTGTGGTTGTGTTGTGCCCCTTTAATGCAGTTAACTTTGATTGGTTTAATTTAAATTGGGTTCTCAAAAGACCATATTGAAATTCTTGGCTGTTGCAGTGGAAATGGCCCCACCTCTGAGGCAGGAGACATGCATCATCCCACTTGCTCCAGAGGGAGTGTCTCAATGGGGTTGATCAGAAAATAATCTATAACCAGATCCTTCTCCAAGCTCGGTTGTGATTGAGTTAAGATCTGTGTGCTTGTAATATTCCATTTTTAGATAAATGGGAGACTGAATAAAAATGGCTGCCATGGTACCCTTCAGGTTCTGGCCAATGATGGGATACAAGATGGTGGCTGAGTTTAGCATCTCCCCTACATAATGGTATTGCTGCACTGTCTCTGTGCTGCACTGGGTGTGTCTATGTCAATTATTTTTCTGACTGATGATTGCTGTCGGGGCTGATGTGACCCAGAGCACAAGGAGTTTGGAAAGTTGCAAAGCAAGTCTTTTTAATTCTCTTTTATTTTTCCCCTTTTTTTTGTCAGGAACGTCTTCCCCTCGAACCTTGTCTCGGCAGCTTTTAAATCGGTAAGTTAATTTTTTTCACTCCTTGTGAGGCTGCACTGTTTAACTGGTAATAGATTATTTCCAATTCTCTTTATTATGTTAATGGATAAGTGCAATTTTGAAACAACCACCATAGAGAAAGGAGCATTTTCACTGAGACAGACTAGAGACTGTTTGAGAGCTTAATTCAGCTTATATAGCTTTATTGTACCCTTGTAAAAACATTTGTATCTGATAGGTGACCCTGGACTGTTATCGTTACTCAGTCTGGTCCCTAAGTATCTCCAATCCAGTGTCAATGTGGTTGATTTTTAACTCCCTTATAAACTGGGTTATTTTGATGCAACAAACCTGCTGCTGGCAATTGTCTTGCCAACTCAGGGATAGGCCCATTAATGTTGTCCCTTCCAGTGCAGGCGAAAGTGAGGACTGCAGATGCTGGAGACTAGAGTCGAGAGTGTGTTGCTGGAAAAGCACAGCAGGTCAGGCAACATCTGAGGAGCAGGAGAATCGACGTTTCGGGCAAAAGCTCTTCATAAGCCATCAACTGGAAAAGTGATGGGAAGTAGCGCTGTTTGAGTATAACAGAGATGGACTTCAGACTTACACTGTGATCTCATTCCCATAAACATCATCCACGGTCTCATCGAATTGCAGTTGAGATTCGATGGGCTGAATGGCCTATTTCAGCTTCTATGTCTTTATGATCTTCGCGCCAGAACTGGAAGTGTAGACCCTCGAACTTGCTCTGCCTTTCAAAACTCAACTCCACTTTCCTGCCCATTCCCTGAGAGGCCAAATGTCTACCTACCCCAGCTGTAAATCTATTCAACAACAAAGTACCTACACCTCCTTGGGTATAGAACCTGAAAGATTCACAAACCTTTCAGCAAAGAGGTTTCTTTGCTTCCTCTTCTCAGTCCGAAGTGATTGGCACCTTCTCCTGAGGCAGTACCCAAATTCCTCCCCTCCCCACCCCACCACCAATATTCTAGGTTCCACTCTGTGTCCGACCTGCCAGTTTTCACAAAGGTGAGGGTGACATTGGGAGAGAATTGGAGCACATGAGGGACAATTATCCGCTGGGAGATGGGCTCCTGGTTAGATTACATCACAAGATAGAGAGCTGGGACTGGTGGGAGGTTCAGGCATAGAGAGAGAAAGTTGGATTTGGGTAGAGATTGGAGCGGGGAGAGAGAAAAAGTGAGAGGGAGAAGCAAAAATGGATTTGGGTGGAGATTGGGACATAGAGAGAGCGATGGATTTGGGTGGAGATTGGTACCTAGAGAGAGAGAGAAAGCGATGGATTTGGGTGGAGTTTGGGACATAGAGAAAGAGAGAGCGATGGATTTGGGTGAAGATTGGGACATAGAGAGAGAGAGAGAGTGATGGATTTGGGTGGAGATTGTGACATAGAGAGAGAGAGAGAGAGCGATGGATTTGGGTGGAGATTGGGACAGAGAGAGAGAGCGATGGATTTGGGTGGAGATTTGAACATAGAGAGAGAGCGCAATGGATTTGGGTGGAGATTGTGACATAGAGAGAGAGAGCGATGGATTTGGGTGGAGATTGGGACAGAGAGAGAGCGATGGATTTGGGTGGAGATTGGGATATAGAGAGAGAGAGCGCGATGGATTTAGGTGGAGATTGGGACATAGAGAGAGAGCACGCAATGGATTTGGGTGGAGATTGGGACCTAGAGAGAGAGAGAAAGCGATGGATTTGGGTGGAGTTTGGGACATAGAGAAAGAGAGAGCGTGGATTTGGGTGAAGATTGGGACATAGAGAGAGAGAGAGAACGATGGATTTGGGTGGAGATTGGGACATAGAGAGAGAGAGAGCGATGGATTTGGGTGGAGATTGTGACATAGAGAGAGAGAGAGAACGATGGATTTGGGTGGAGATTGGGACAGAGAGAGAGAGCGATGGATTTAGGTGGAGATTGGGACATAGAGAGAGAGCGCGATGGATTTGGGTGGAGATTGGGACATAGAGAGAGAGAGCGATGGATTTGGGTAGAGATTGTGACATAGAGAGAGAGAGCGATGGATTTGGGTGGAGATTGGGACAGAGAGAGAGAGAGAGCTATGGATTTGGGTGGACTTTGGGACATAGAGAGAGAGAGCGATGGATTTGGGTGGAGATTGGGACATAGAGAGAGAGAGCGCGATGGATTTGGGTGGAGATTGGGACATAGAGAGAGAGCGATGGATCTGGGTGGAGATTGGGACATAGAGAGAGAGAGAGCGATGGATTTGGGTGGAGATTGGGTCATAGAGAAAGTGGGGCTCGGGTGAAAGTTAGAGAAAAGCAAAGATGGGTTTTGATTGAAGAAATAGTGAATGAATTAGTTGGATATTGGGTGGATTTGGAGTTGGTGATAAAGCCAGTTCTTGACTGAATTGGCATAGAGGGACAGGGCGAGATTGACTTAGGTGGAGATGGCCCATAGAGAGAGAAAGTTGGATCGGGTGGAATTGCAACATAGAGAGGGAAAGAGAGAGAGGTGCAAGTTGGGACATATAGTGAGAGCGATAGATTTGCATGGAGATTGGGACAGAGAGTGAGAGAGAGAGAGAGAAAGAGAGAGATGGATTTGGATGTAGATTGGGACACAGAGAGAGCTGGATTTGGGTGGAGATTGGGGCAGAGAGAGAGAGCGATGGATTTGGGTGGAGATTGGGACATAGAGAGAGAGCGCGATGGATTTGGGTGGAGATTGGGACATAGAGAGAGAGCGATGGATTTGGGTGGAGATTGGGACATAGAGAGAGAGCGCGATGGATTTGGGTGGAGATTGGGACATAGAGAGAGAGAGAGATGGATCTGGGTGGATATTGGGACATAGAGAGAGAGCGCGATGGATTTGGGTGGAGATTGGGACATAGACAGACAGAGAGAGAGATGGATCTGGGTGGAGATTGGGACATAGAGAGAGAGCGATGGATTTGGGTGGAGATTGGGACATAGAGAGAGAGAGAGATGGATCTGGGTGGATATTGGGACATAGAGAGAGAGCGCGATGGATTTGGGTGGAGATTGGGACATAGACAGAGAGAGAGAGAGATGGATCTGGGTGGAGATTGGGACATAGAGAGAGTGGGGGAGGCTCAGGTGAAAGTTAGGGAAAAAGAGAGATGGGTTTTGATTGGAGAAATTGTGAGTGTATTAGTTAGATGTTGTGTGCATGTGGAGGTGGTGATAAAGCTTGACTGTCTGTCTGATCAGAATGAATCCTCATCATCGTTGGGTGGAATATTTTCTTTCTGAACAGGCAGTTGTCCTTCTCATTGTGATTGTTGTATAGTTTGTGCAGCTTTATTTGTGTACGAGTGATTCACAAATAGTATTTTCTCCTCAGTATGCTACAACTTACCAGGTCGTCAAATTCTCCAAGAACATCACTGATGAATTTGGAAATATTACAGGCATTGAAGAAAAAGATTTAAAAGTAAGTGGAAAAGAGATGACAAATTAAGATAAAAACAAACTGATCTTCAGCACATTTCTAAAGATGAAATAAAGGAGTGTGGATGCTGGAAATCTGAAACAGAAGTTGCTGGAGAAACTCAGCAGGCCTGGCAGCATCGGTAGAGAGAAAACCAAAGTTAACGTTTTAACTCAGAACATCCTGAGAAAGGGTCAGAGGACACAAAGCGTTCGCTTTGTTTTTCTCTCTCCACAGATACTGCCAGACCTGCTGAGTTTTTAAGGCACTTTCTGTTTTTGTTTCAAGATGTTGCTCTTTGTGGGATCTTGCTGTGCTCGACTTAGCTACCGTGTTTGCTGAATCACAGTGCGGCCAATGATACAAAAAAAAAACTTCAATCGGTTGGTAAAGTGCTTTAGCAAGTCCCAAAGTATAAAGTCCAATCTTCCTTTTTCCTGTTCTCCAGATTCCCATAGGAAGCAGCGCGGATGCTATGAACATCCTGGGGCTGGTTGTCTTCGCCATTGTCTTTGGGATCGCTCTGCGGAAACTCGGACCAGAGGGCGAGAACCTTATCCGTTTCTTCAACTCCTTCAATGAGGCCACTATGGTCCTGGTCTCATGGATCATGTGGTAAGTGGGGTCACCCTGTCTCCGTTTCTTGCGCCTTGTCGATGGTGGACAGGTTTTGGAGGAGTTAGGTGAGTTACTCGCTGCAGTATTCCTAGCCTCTGACCTGCTTTGTAGCCACTGTGTTTATGTAGTAAGTCCCGTTGAGTTCTGGTCAATGGTGACCCTCAGGATGTTGATGGTAGGGGATTCAGTGATTGTAACGCCACTAAACATCAAGGGGTCGATAGTTAGATTTTCTCTTATTGTTGATGGTCATAGTCTGGCATTTGTATGGCAAGAATGTTACTTGCCACTTGTCAGCCAAAGCCTGGATATTGTCCAGAACTTGTTGCAGTTGAACATGAACTGCTGCAGTATCTAAGGAGTCACAAATGGTGCTGAACATTGGGCAATCATCGGCGAACATCCCCACTTCTGACCTTATGACGGAGGGAAGGTCATTGTTGAAGCACCTGTAGATAGTTGGGCCGAGGACACTACCCTAAGGAACTCCTGAAGAGATGTCCTGGAGCTGAGAGAACTGACCTTCAACAACCACAATCATCTTCCTATGTGCCAGGTACAACACCAACCGGACATTTTGTCCCCACATGCCCATTGATTCCAGTTTTGCTGGGGTGTCTTCCTGAAGAAAACTATTTTCCCTCACCAGTTGCTGTAAGTGGTGGCCTTGTATCAGTAACTTAAGAGACAGTGCAGTTAATGTTCCAATCACTCTTTGCCTCCTGAGACCAAATGTAAAGAACCTGGAAAAGAGAGCTTTCGGAACAGAAGGTCCCAATAAGCAAAAGGATCATTTTGGTGAACAGTGTGTATAGTGCTGTCCCATTTTCTTTTCCTCTGCATGAGTGTGCTCACTTTCAGCATCAAACTGTGTCTAAACAGAGAATGCGTGTCATAATCGGTTAAATGAAGTGTTCTCAGATCTTATCTTTGTAACTGAGGAGGAAAATGTCACTGAGAGAAGTTGCCAACAATGTAGCTGTAAACGGAACCACATTGTTAACCAAAACATGTAAACCAAGTAGGAATGAGCCAGATGAACAGGCAGCGCTCTGAAAGCTTGTGATTTCAAATATACCTGTTGGACTATAACCTGGTGTCATGTGACTTCTGACCCTCTGTGATAGTAGGTTCCTCATTTCCATTGCTCTCTACATAAAGAGATTGCTCTCAATTTGTGTTTTATTTCTGACTTAGCTGTTTCGGCTCATTAACCACTGAGCCCATATGACTGCAGGATCAGTTGTGTACACACAAGACTACCTCTCAACTGGCCATTGACAGTGTCACAGTGGTGAGGTCCTTAGGTCAGTAATCCAAAGGCCTGGTCTAATGATCTGGGGACACGGTTTCAAATCCCACCCTGGCAGATGGTGGAATTGAAATCCAATCAATAACTAAGTTCACATAAACTCTTGAAACTATAGTCAATAGTTGCAAAAACCCATCTAGTTCACTTATGCCCTTTTAGGGAAAGGAATCTGCCATCCTGACCCAGTCCAGTCAAGATATTGACTACATAACATTGTAGTCAACTCTTATCTGCCAGTTCACAGGGCAATTAGGGATGGGCAACAAATACTGACCTTACCAGCAGCACCCATGAAAGGAGAGGAAGAAAAATCTTTATTAAAAAAGCTTCAACGTTGCACAGAATTGTTATGGGACAGGAGGAGGCCAGTTGGCCCATTGTGTTTGCACTAGCTGTTTCATGACCCTTACCATTCTCTTTAAAAAAAAAATCTGTTAATTAACTCTTTGTTCAAAACATTGATCTTAAGACTGATCAAAGAGGCACAGCTTTAAGAAAAAAGGACAGGCTAAAAGACAATTAAAATAATTAACAACAAACAATTGTGGACAGAGGCCACTCATAACAGTTACCGAATTTTGAGAAGATTTGTAGTTTAGGTTTGAGTTTCTGGATGGTCGCTGAGCTGGAAGGCTTGTTTTCAGACATTTCGCCACCATACTAGGTAACATCATCAGTGGAGGCTCACTGATTATGTTACCGGGTATGGTGACGAAACGTCTGAAAATGAACCTTCCAGCTCTGTGAGCAAACTTACATCCAGAATTCTTAAGAGTTGCAATACCTTAATTTACAAATCCAAGGTGTTTAATCTATCATCACTATCTAAAGATATGAGCCAAAACAGGTAAGTCAGAAATAAACACAAACTGAGAGCAATCTCTTTATGTAGAGAGCAGTGGAAATGCACAGTCTAGGGTAGCAGTTTAGGTGGATTGGCCATGGTAAATTGTCTGTACTGTCTAAGGATGTAAAGGCTAGGTGGATTAGCCATGGGAAATGCAGTGTTACAGGGATGAGATAGAGGATTGAGTCTGAATGGGATGCTTTTCAGAGGGTTGGTGTGGACTCAAAGGGCTGAACGGCTTACTTCTATGATTCACTTGCTGGGGTATTAACATGAGGCTCTTTTCCCATAGGTATGCTCCTTTCGGTATCATGTTCCTAGTTGCTGGCAAGATTGTGGAGATGGAAGATGTCCTCATGCTTTTTACCAGCCTCGGGAAGTACATCTGCTGCTGCATAGTGGGCCACCTCATTCACGGCTTAATCGTCCTGCCCCTCATCTACTTTGTGTTCACTCGTAAAAATCCTTACAGCTTCCTGTGGGGCATCTTCACAGCCTTGGCTACAGCCTTTGGAACTTCCTCCAGGTAGGCTCGGAAACAATATGGAACCAATGCTGGATACTTTGTCTCTTTGTCAGGGTCTTAGGATGCCTTTTTGCACTTAAAGCGCTTTTTTGTGAGCTGTACTTATTTAGCAAACAGAAGCGTCACTGGACCCGAAACTTTTACCTCCATTTTCTGTCCACAAATGCTGTCAGACCCACTGTGTTTTTCCAGCAATTTCTGTTTTTGTTTGTTTTTTAGTGTGTAGCAATGCATGGAGTAGAGTAGATAAACTTGACCAAGTTTGGTCAGGGAGTGTGATAACAGTAGTGACTGTAATGAGGTCAGCCAGGTGGACCTCATAGAATCTGAGTTCCCTGATTGGGGCTGTTAACCTGGTCCAATCGGGGAGCCCGGGCTGACAGATAGAAACAGGAGTGTCCCCTGGAGTTGTTCAGGGGGAGGTGGGTGCCGCAGGAAGTGGAGTGTATTATTTCCCCCTCCAATTCTATTTTGATTTAAGCCCTGCCCTCCCCTTCACTGTTTGATCACACAGCATTGCCCTTTGATGTGAAGGGCACTGCTTGCCACTGGCCACTCGGGTGTTTCCTTTCTTCCTGGTGGTGGAAATTTGAATAAAGATTCGTGCACCTTGTGTCTCTCACTGTGTCTCACACCTGCACGCACACAACATGGGGGCTGGGGAAAAATTAAGCACTACCGTGGTTAGGCGGTAGTGTGGGGGAGAGAGAAAAAAAGAATCAGGCGTGTCAGGGGTTCTGCTCACTCTAAGAGCTGGCTCTGAGGGAGCTGGGTCAGTGTCAGGGACTCTCCGTGTGTTAATAAAGGGGGATGGGTTACCGGCCTCTGTGGAGTTATTTCATCAGTGACACACTCATCCCACTAAGGATTCATTCCCTCAGTGTTTTTTCATTCTCTCTCTCTCTCTCTATCTCTCTCTCTCCCCAGTTCTGCCACACTACCCCTCATGATGAAATGTGTGGAAGAGAATAACGGTGTCAGTAAGCAAATCAGCCGCTTTATACTGCCCATCGGCGCAACTGTGAACATGGACGGTGCTGCTCTCTTCCAGTGTGTCGCTGCTGTGTTCATTGCTCAGCTCAACAATGTCTCGCTCAACTTTGTCCAGGTCATCGCCATATTGTGAGTACAAGCATGCTCGCTGAAATGCATCACAACGGAGCAAACTGCCTGAAAGGGCTACTTCATTCAAAAGGGAGTTGTATAAAATGCTCGAAAGGCACAATTTGAGGAATGGTGCGGGTTTAATTGAAGGTCCTCTCAAAGATCATTAGAGAGACCCATAACACATGGGGGCAGAGTGGGCCATTCAGCCTATCGAGTCCGCTCCACCATCACGACTGACCTCAGAATCTACCCGCCTTTTCCCCATAACTCTCAATTCCCTTCCCGATTAAAAATCTGTCTACCTCAGCCTTGATCTTACTTAATAACTCAGCCTCAATGGCCTTCTGTGGTAAAGAATTCTACAGCCTCACTACACTCTGAGAGAAGAAATTCCTCTTCATTTCTGTCCTAAATATGCGACTCCTCATTGTGAGATTATACCCTGTGGTCCTAGACTCCTCCACAAGTGGAAACAATCCCTCCACACCTCCCCCTGTCAAGTCCTGTAAAATCTTGCATGTTTCAATAAGGTCACCTCTTACTCTTTTAAATTCCAGTGAGTACAGGCCCAAACTACTCACCCCCTCCTCGTAAGACAGTCTCTTCGTACCCGGGATCAGATGAGTGAACCTTCTGTGCACAATCTCCCCTTAGAGAAGGGAACCAAAACTGTTCATGGTAATTCAGGTGCCTTTTCTCATCTCTAATTCTCGAGTCTTGCGCATGTCCTATTTTAATTGCTTATCCATTAGCAGCCATGCCTTGAACTGCCTGGCTCCTTAGCTCAGGAATTCCCTCACCTCACCTCAGATAATAACACTCAATAAAATCGACATCATTAACTAAACTTTTAATTGTGTTCCTGTGAAGTGTGTTAAATCCTCATGAAAGGTGCTGTATAAATGCAAGTTGTTGAGGTATGAAGTGCACGTGAGATAGATTAAGAGGCTAGCCGTAAGTGGAGTGAAATACCTGCATTCCTATAGCAGCATTCACAACCTTGGAGGACCCGGAAGCGCTTGATTGACAGTTCGATCTTTTTCAAGTGAACAATGTGAGCGAGAAAGCTGCAAAAGCTTATAACAAAATGCTAAACCAAAATTTGTCAATTTTACAAAACGTCATATTTACATAGCAGTTAGTCAAGCCTTGATGTCAATACCCAGACCTTATATCATTATTTCATTTGTATTTTTTAAACTTATCAATGCTTTCAGGATAAATATCTCCTCTCTGGTCTGTTCAAGGCCATCCCGGGAATACTCTGTGTAAAAGATAAAAGGTAATGTTGCCATAGTCCAATCAGACCATAGGGCTGCGCCCATCCCATTAGAGACAGAGATGACTGGTGGTGGTTTAACCTGAGTGTCACCACCCGTTGAGTGAGGGAAGAGGGTGAGATTGAGAATCCTTCACTGTAACCTCAGCCAACGCAGGAATTGAACCCATGCTGTTGGTCTCACTCTGTATTGCAAACCAGCCATTCAGCCAACTGAACTAACCAGCTCCCTACTCTTTATACAACTTCTATCACTGGCCCGCTGCCCGGAACAGGAACTGGATCGAATTGGGGCAGACTCCTCGATTATTAACTACAGGCAATTGAAGGCAATGATGTCTTTCAGAAACACTGTTCCAGAGATGCCAGCCTGCCTCTTGTCATTAAATAAAAGTTGAGTGCTGGCAGGCCACTCAACTGTGGTGTGCATCACACCACGGCCTCATTCTGTCCTGTACACGTGCGCATGTTCTCGCCTGCCCTCTTGACCGAACTGTTGCGATGTAGAAACAGGCCGTTTGACGCAATTTTGTTACCAAGGTGCCCTATCTCGAGCACTGATTCTCTACAATTGGCCTTAACCCCTGATTCATAAAGAAGAACAGTCACTGCTGAACAAAACAACACATTTTATTAAATTTTCAAATTGCATTCATCAGTACAGTTTGCAAGAAGACCAATTCTAGGGGAAATCCACATATATACAACATGAGGGGAGAGTACTTTTGTTTGGCAAGTGCACTTTGACAGAGGTGTTACCATGGAGAATGCACCTGATTGACAGTTAACCGCCAGAAGAGATTTGTTTATTGATATTGTACTGTCATAAAACTGGCTAGCAGTGACCTCTAGATTAGAAATCTGCTATCCTTGTACAAGTTGGGTCTGTATTTGACTCCAGGACAACTTTAAGCCTTTAGTTGGACTCTGAAATGGCCACTTGGATGTATTAGTGAAGTTAGCTCAACCATCCCCTGCCTCTGTGCTACTCAGAACGGGGTGGGAGGGGCGCACATCTGGTTTGGGACCGAAGGTCCACCGGTTCTCTAGTCCCACTCGTCTGAATTGAGCTGGTCCTTCTTTTCCAGAGTGACAGCCACTGCCTCAAGTGTTGGTGCTGCTGGCATCCCTGCAGGTGGTATTCTGACCCTCGCCATCATCCTGGAGGCTGTGGGGCTGCCCACGAAAGAGATATCGCTGGTGCTCGCTGTTGATTGGCTGGTGTAAGTAGCCTTTTGTCCTGGTGCAGGGTGGCAGGTTTGCTGTCCTTGGGAAGATGGTGGTGCAGCTGTAGTTTAGGGCCTCCCATAATGTTGATAGGGAGGGAGTCCCAGCATTTTGACCCATTCAAGGAACGGCAACATATCTCCAAGTCGGGATGGCAAGCGAATCAGAGGGGAGCGTACAGGGGGTGGTGTTCCCATACATCTGCTGTCCTTGATGTTTGGGGAATGGAGAGGTTGTGGGTTTGGAAGGTGCTAAGGGGCCTGGGTAAATTTCGGCAGTGCATCTTGTCGATGGTACACACTGCAGCTACTGACCTTCAGTGGTGGAGGGAGCAGATGTTGAAGGTGGTGGAGACAACAAATGTTGGACAAGTGCAGGTCAGACAGCACCCGAGGTGAGAGAGCAAGAGAACATGTCTTTATCAGTGCAAAAGGAGGTGGAATGGGTTCCTATCAAGTAGACTGCTTTATACTAGGTGTTGCTGAGCTTCTCGTGTGCACCTATCCAGACAAGTGTAGTCTATTCCAACACAATCCTGACTTTTAGATAGACCTTGAGGAGACAGGAGGTGAGTTACTCGCTGCCGGATTCCCACCTTCTGACCTGCTCTTGTTGCCACAGTATTTCTACAGCTGCACTGCCAGTCCGGGCAGGAAAATGGTGTGTTAGTTGTATGCTTGAATCCTATTTTCATACCAAAGTATAAACGCTAATTCTTTACAATCTTGAAAGAATGGCTACAGAGAATAGAGGCACTGAAAACAACAGCTTCTCTCTCTATCTCTGCCCAGATAAGTCAGTAACAAGAAGATAGCAGCCTGAATTCCCACTGACGGATGTTAATCAATAACCCCACCCTCCCTAGGCTCCAAAGAGTCTATTAAGCATATATTCAGACTTAGCCGTGAGGCCTGCTAGAGGCAAATAATCGGCCAAAATTCACCTACTTCTGAGGATTGCTGGTCTCCTTTGAAAACTGGTGCTAAATGTGAACTTCTAGATTTCTAGACTAAACAGAAAGGAAGAGTATTTTTGAAATGGTGGTACATTGGGAAGTATGGATGTATGTCCAGTCAATGAGACAGGCAGGTACAGCAAACGATTGGGATGACCAATGCTGGCCTTCATTGCAAGAGGATTTGAGTTCAGAGGCCGGGGTGGCTTTATCATAGTTACACAGGGCCTTGGTAAGACCAGACTTTCAGTAATGTATGCAGATTTGGTATCCTTACCTCAGAAAAGATATCCTTGCCATAGAGGGAGTGCATTGGAGGTTCACTAGGCTGAGACTAGGATGGAAGGACTGCCTTTAAGGAGAAATGGGTTCGGCTGGGCCTGTCTTCTGAGGGTTTAGAAGCTTGAGAGATGATCTGATTCAATTGTGCAAGATTCTAACAGGGCTGGATGGAGGGAGGATGTTTCCCCTGGGTGGGGAGTCTAGAACCAGAGAATTAGACTTAGGTTGTAGGGTAGACCATTTCGGGATTGAGAGGAGGAAACTGTTCTTTACTCAAAGGATAGTGAACCTGTGAAATTCTCTACCTCAGAAGGTTGCAGAGACCAAGTTACTGAAAGAAAAAGGCATCGAAGGGTATGGGAGTGTTGTGTTAAGTTAGAGGGTCAGCCATGATTATACTGAGTGGCGGAGCAGGCTCGAAGGGCTGAATGGCCTACTTTATCGAGGTTTCCACACCTTCT
Organism: Chiloscyllium plagiosum; assembly: GCF_037043375.1. NCBI lineage: Eukaryota > Metazoa > Chordata > Chondrichthyes > Orectolobiformes > Hemiscylliidae > Chiloscyllium > Chiloscyllium plagiosum. Next base: position 9,469,141 of record NW_028270185.1, on the reverse strand, counting down.
CGCAAGGAATTAAGGGATATGGGGAGAGTGTGGGTAATTGGCATTGAAATGCTCATCAGCTGAGATTAAATGGCGGAGTGGACTTGATGGGCTGAATGGCCTTACTTCCACCTCTATTTCTTATGGTCTTAATGCAAGTGAGGTGGGGGGAGGGAGGGAGCAAGCTGAGGTTTACAATCGAGAGAGACGAGTCTGTGGCAGATCTAACGAGTACATGTCTGTTTGGTTGTAGAGATCGCACTTGCACCGTCCTCAATGTGGAAGGTGACGCTTTCGGGGCCGGCCTCCTCCAGTCTTACACTGACAGGCAGAAATCCAGCCAGCGAGTGGAGGAGCTCACTGAGGTAAAAACAGAAGCAGCAATCCAGGAGAGGCCTGACGAGGAAGGATCGCCACTCATGAAGAAAGACACGAAAGAGCCCTTGAAAAAGGAGAGCGGCTCGCTGGAGAAGGAATCAGTGATGTGAGGCCTAGCTCCGTGGATCGGAGCATCCAGCTGACAAATACCTTGGAACCTCCTAACACACCTGTTCAGAAAATCAGAAAAACTCTCCAACCTCTAGCCCCTTTCCCTCTCCTGCAAAACATGATGAAATTTGAAGAGTGTGATTGGGGTGACATGAGGTTTCCTTTTGCTTTTGAGAAGTCCATGACCACACGAGGCATTATTTTCCCCTTCACCAGGCTCCCCCCACCTCTACGCCACCTACCTGCCCTCGGGGCCTAGAAGGATACGAGCCTGAGGACTGGTGGTTTAGGGGTTCCAATGTTTCACCAATCAGCTGCTAGTGATTCTGAGAAAAGCCTCCTTGGACTATTTTTGGACTAGTTTTGACCTTTGTCTCCAAAGCAAAAAAAATCGAGAAACCAACAGTGTTTTAAGAGTGGCTCATGGGCCCGCTGTATATTGACACCGCCTGTGGCAGCAGTGCCATTTATGTCTTGGTTTTACACCACTTCCAGCAGTTCCTCTCTTTGTCTGCGATGCTGCAGCTGTGCTGTGGTTTACCATTATTTGGTTTTTTTGTGTGTTACAAGTCTGTGCCCCCCTCATAGTTGTTAGGGCAAGGAGGGCTTGGGTGCCAGGGTATATGCCCCATCTTCCTCTGACATGGTTTTGTTTTGCTTGTCGGGGGGAGGTGTGCGCAAGGGAAGAAAATGAAAAACGCACTTGCTTTTATACAACGCCTTGGTATCAGCATCTTCTGTAGTGACTCCCTCTGGCATGCGGGTGGGTTTCTGTACACGAACATCTTTAACCATGGTACAGCTGAACACCACGAGCTGGGAGGATGTAGGTTCAGTCACTTGGGAGCAACGTACAGGTCAACACCCCAGTGCCAAGACTTTGGGGGAAGGAGGTTGCCGCGCTTCACAAGGTATCTTTATTTTCCTTCCCCCTCACCCCCATTGCAAGTGTTTAAACCCCACCCTCCACCCAAGTCAGGTGGGAATGGAAGATTCCAAGTCATGACTCCAAAGAAAAACTAGGGTAGGGAATGACCGGGCTAATATTTATTCTTCCACTGACATCTTAAACAAAAGAGATACAGATGTTCTGTTCATTTACCATACTGATGTTTGTTGGATGTTTGCGTAAATTGGCTGCTGCATTTACTACAGGGAGCGACACTTGAAAAGCCCTTCATTGGCTGTGCAACACTCTTTGGGACACCCCGAGGATGTGAGAGGCGCTATATCATTGCACGTTCTTTCTTTTCCTGGGTTTAGGGTCTTGCTTCTTTTGTTTTGCTCTGGGCTGGAGAGGACTGAAGGCTAAACCTGGAACGTCAGGTCCATTTGGAGTCGAGTCAGAGCAAGCACTCTCCATGAGAAATCAATTACAATTGTAGAGACATCGAGAGGTGTGGAGCACACTACATTGACCACGGGATGGAGGCTGGAGGGGGACAATGTAAACTTGAAGACAAGTTGTTGAATAGATTTTGGCCGTTTGTTGATGGTATTTTCTGAAAGTTTTCTTTTGTTTCAAAAAAGTAAAAATTAAATCTTAATATATGGGACACTCGCGCTTACTTGAACAGATTGAACTGGCAATTGGAGCTCTCTCTTAATCTTGTGCATGTGCACTTTCAGGGAAATGTCATTAGTTATTTTGTTTCGGGAGCTCCTTGGCATTTAGGTTCGAATGCCAACTCTCCAGAATTGCCCTGGAATTTCCCGAGTATTGATATTAATCTTCTGGGCACTGCTGCGGGGTAAAACCCATTGGAAAACTCATAGTGAGGGGCATTTAAAACTAACAGTGGGTTCTTCTTGTTCATTTACGGGATGAGGCCATCACTGGACAGGACACTATTTATTGCCGAGAGGGTAGTTTAACAGTTAACTCTATTCTGGATCAGTGGTGCTGGAAGAGCACAGTTTTTACCTAGTTAACTCTATTGACTGTGGATCTGGAGTAACATGTATACCAGACCAGGATGGCAGTTTCCTTCCCTAAAGACCATTAGTGAACTAGGCGGGTCTTTCCCTGACCATGGATTCATAGTCATTGTTAGACTCTTAATTCTGGATTTTCACTGAATTCAAGTTCCAATATCTGCCCTGGTGGGATTTGAACCCAGGTCCTCAGAACATTACCGGGATTAATAGTCTAGCGATAATACCACCAGCCCATCACCTCCCCATTTGCCATGAAGTTTAAGGAATTGGAGATGGTTTGCTGGGGGGGCAGGGTGCGAAGGAGAAATAGATCATGTGACAAGATCTACAGGAAGTTAGCAACGTGGGATTCAGGGCATAATTTTAGCCAAAGGCTTTGGCTGGATTGGGTGTGTGATAAAGGGGAGTGATTCTATGCGTGCATTGGATTTCATTCTGACGAATACAGATCTGTGGAGTGAGCTGTAGATTGGGTAGGGGGTAGGTTCAAGGGGTCCAGGGATGGGGGAAGGACCCCACCAACTGGGAGATCCAGACTGATTCACCAAAAGCCTGAAAGGCAAGGGACACCTCTTCGGGTTACTCAGTCTCTGGTCCTCATACCTGTTCCAGCTGCTGATCAGCTTCTCACTGGGACTTGAGCTTCCTTCGGTTTTACCACCAACTGATTCCCCTCATCCCCCCGATCCTGGGAATTTCCCACCAGTATTTAGGAAACTGGGAAGGAATCTTCAAATGTTTTAAGTCGGTTCTAAGTTGAACCAGCACAGTACAAAGATAAACATATACTTAAAGGAATACAACTTACGTTGTCGAACATGAGCAAATCTGAAAGTTGTCTGTTGGAGGGGCAGCTTGGTAATATATATGTATATATTAGAAATTCGTTTAACTGGCTTGAAGCAAAAATTAAGGTTAAAGCTATTGATTAGCGGTTTTAGCTAAATTATTGGACCAATCGTTGTTAGACAGCTCAAAAATCATAAAGGCTAAAGAAATGCTGATCTTGATATCTCCAATACAGGAAGGTAGATGTTAAATTTCAGCTGTACCAAACCCTAGTTAGACCACACCTGAAGTACCATGCATTGTTCTGAGCATACATTAGCCACAGTGGGAATGCAGCAAGGATTTAACAAACCGATAGCATCTGTGCAGAGAGGAAAACGGTGACACATTTCAGATCTTCAACCGTTTTAATCAGAACTGGGCATGAAATAGGAATTCAATTTCTCTCTTTGCCAGATGGTGCATGACTGGTTCAGCATTTCCGGCTCTTGTTTTGGATTTACAGCATCAACAGTATTTTTGTTTGTTTTGATGGAAAAGTGTGATGTTTTAAATTGTGCATGTGCAAAATGACGTCTTCATTTGAAGTCTTCATCAGGAGGTTACAACATTGCAACGCAGTCTATCAGTGATGTAGCTGCAATGCAACATTGTAACCTCCTGAGAAAATGTGTGCAGGTTCTGGCAGATGCAGTACTGGTGGGGACAGGTTGGTCGCTGTGTAACACTGGGGTACGGTACTGGTGGGGACAGGTCTGTCACTGTATAACACTGGGGTACAGTACTGGTGGGGACAGGTCTGTCGCTGTGTAACACTGGGGTACAGTACTGGTGGGGACAGGTCTGTCACTGTGTAATACTGGGGTACAGTACTGGTGGGGACAGGTCTGTCTCTGTATAATACTGGCATACAGTACTGGTGGGGACAGGTCTGTCACTGTATAACACGGGGTATAGTACTGGTGGGGACAGGTCTGTCACTGTATAACACTGGGGTACAGTACTGGTGGGGACAGGTCTGTCGCTGTGTAACACTGGGGTACGGTACTGGTGGGGACAGGTCTGTCACTGTATAACACTGGGGTACAGTACTGGTGGGGACAGGTCTGTCGCTGTGTAACACTGGGGTACAGTACTGGTGGGGACAGGTCTGTCACTGTGTAATACTGGGGTACAGTACTGGTGGGGACAGGTCTGTCGCTGTGTAACACTGGGGTACAGTAATGGTGGGGACAGGTCTGTCGCTGTGTAATACTGGCATACAGTACTGGTGGGGACAGGTCTGTCTCTGTGTAACACTGGGGTACAGTACTGGTGGGGACAGGTCTGTCGCTGTGTAACACGAGGTACAGTACTGGTGGGGACAGGTCTGTCACTGTGTAATACTGGGGTACAGTACTGGTGGGGACAGGTCTGTCTCTGTGTAACACTGGGGTACGGTACTGGTGGGGACAGGTCTGTCGCTGTGTAACACGGGGTACAGTACTGGTGGGGACAGGTCTGTCGCTGTGTAACACTGGGGTACAGTACTGGTGGGGACAGGTCTGTCGCTGTGTAATACTGGCATACAGTACTGGTGGGGACAGGTCTGTCTCTGTATAATACTGGCATACAGTACTGGTGGGGACAGGTCTGTCTCTGTGTAACACTGGGATACAGTACTGATGGGGACAGGTCTGTCGCTGTGTAACACTGGGGTACAGTACTGGTGGGGACAGGTCTGTTGCTGTATAACACTGGCATACAATACTGGTGGGGACAGGTCTGTCACTGTATAACACTGGGGTATAGTACTGGTGGGGACAGGTCTTTCGCTGTGTAACACTGAGGTACAGTATTGGTGGGGATAGGTCTGTCACTGTAAAACATTGGGATATAGTACTAGTGGGAACAGGTCTGTCTCTGTATAACACTGAGGTACAGTATTGGTGGGAACAGGTCTGTTATATATAACGCTGGGGTACAGTACTGGTGGGGACAGGTCTGTTACTGTATAACACTGGGGTACAGTATTGCTACCTGTAGATCTGTCATTGTTTAACACGGGACAGTATTGGTGAATAGAAGTCTCACCATTACACTAGGACATAGATCCATTATTATAACACTAGGGTACAATACTACTAATCATAATGGCACTAAAAATGAATAATAGGTCCTTCACGCTAGATTGCAGTGCTTTCAATTGCAGCCACATAGTTCCTCACCATCACTGACAGTGATGCAAGGGAAATGCTAAATTTGCAAGTCGCTGTTGAACCCTCAAGCTTCAGTATGTGGCACAAGAGTCCCTACTGTATCCATAACCGCAGTCTACAAGAAGCCTCTGACAAAGTTATTTTAAGGTATGCAATAGCACAGTGGTTTGCTACAGACCTAGTGAGACTGAGGCCTGGCTAACGATGAGTTCAAATCTCACCTCGTTGACTAAGGGGTTTAAATTTATTTGGTAAAACTGGAATTAGCAGGTCAGTGTGGAGACCCTAAAAGGACTGGCGTGGCAAGAAGACCACCACTCATGGTCTTGAGGAAAGGAAATTTGACCAGTCCTCACCGGTGAATCCAGGCCCTTTGCAGTCACGTGGACTCCTTTCCAGTTGCTCTCTTAAATGACCCAGAAAGCCACCAAGTTATATTCAACAAGATGCCCACCAATGGCTTCTCAAGGGCAATGGAGGGATGTGCAATAAATAGGTGCCAGTGACCCTCCATACAATAAAGTGCAAATAAGCTTTTGGGATCACTGTGCAGTGATGGGTTTGCAGAGGTCCTACTGTATATCCGGATATCACTTTACAATGAAAGTTCAATTTTTTTCGATGCAATGCTTGGCATTGAAAGCACAATATTTTTTAAAGACTTGGTGTTTTTCTAATTTATTTTTCATGTTATAGGTATCACTGGTAAGCCCAATAACTGTTGCCCATCTCAAAGTGTCTTTGAACTGGGTGTCTTGTTGGCCATTTCAGGGGGACGGTTAAGAGCAGACAGCTTCATTCAGTAGATTTGGAGTCACTTGGAGGACAGACCAGGTTCAGGACAGCGGGTTATCTTCCTCAACAGGACAGATGGGTTTTGATGACAGAAACAGAAATTGGTGGAGAAACTTAGCTGGTCTGGCAGCATCTGTGGAGAGAGAAACTGAGTTGACATTCTGAATCCAGTGACCCATCTTCAGAATGACTCGGAAGACGAGTGCAGACCAGACTTAAAATGTTAAACTCTGTTTCTCTCTCCACAATTTTTCCAGCAATTTTGTTTTTTATTTCAGATGTCTAGCATTCGCAGACTGTTGTTGGAAAAACCCAAAAAACAAAACAATTGGTGATAGTTTCATATCACCATGACTACAGCTTTCAATTCCAGATTTACTAATGGAATTTTAAATTCCATGGTGAGATTTGAAAACATGTCTCAGAGCATTTGGCCTTCGAGCCCTGTGATATGTCCCCTTCTTCTCCTTCCTCAGCTCCTAACACTTTGTTAGAAACATTCACAATTCTGGAGATGCTCACCAGAATCTGTAGGAAGGAAGCTAAAGTTGACACTTTAGTGATATTCTCACAGAGATGGAGCCTTTCACTGGATTTCAGTCGGTGCAGGGAAAGGGAAGGTGGAGAGTTCAGAGATGTTTGAATGATGAGAAATGGTAGATCAAACTGTAATAAGGATGTGTTATGGACCAGGCCAGACCCCTCAAAATATTTTAAGAAAGTAGCCCGGACTTTAACTTTCCTGTTGTTTTATGCAGGTGTAAAGTGGGTATTTCAGGAGAGAATAAGCTGGTCAAACCACTTAGTTTTAAAGAAAACAATTTATTTACAAGGTTACTGTATGAAACACAAACGTAACCTCTCCAAAAAGCCAACAGAGGTGACCCTTCCTCAGAGTTCCTTCGAAGGGTCACTGGACCTGAAACGTTAACTCTGATTTCTCTTCACAGATGCTGGCAGATCTGCTGAGCTTTTCCAGCAATTTCTGTTTCTGATTTCCAGTATCTGCATTTCTTTCAGTTTTTTATACATTGTTAACTGGGTGTAGGTGAGGGCAGGCCTGTTAATGAAGCCTGGTAGGAACTATGTGGACTTTAAATATTGACAAGGTGGCTTACAAGCTGAAGCATACTTCTGTTTCAAAAATTCTTTCATGGGACTTGGACATTACTGACAAAGGCAACAGTCAATGCCCATCTTTCATTTGCCCTTGACAAGGTGGCAAGTAATCATTGCCATTGGTGTGGTATAGGTTCACGATGCATCTCACCCTTTGATTTTCATTCTCGTCCACTTGTCCCATCTAAATCTTTGGGGAACTTAGGTGTTTTACCCTCACACCCCTCCCAGTATTGTACCACCCCTTCCCCAATCTTTTTGGTGTTGGCATTCATGTGTGAACTCAAGCTACAATGGGAGCTGCAATTCTTATGGTGTCCAAGGCTTGAGAACCTCAGATTATATGGACCAAGGGTTTTGGATTGGGTCTAATACCGACATTCAGCGCGCTTTTGTGTTTTGTGCTTTCTTAAAAGTGTAAATGTATTTCCTTTTCCTTGTACGCCTGTACATTTTAAATTTCCATTCTGTGGTCACAATGCTCCCTCGTGTCAGTGCTACCAAACTTGAGTGACATTTCAGGAGAGCACATTGTGTGTGTGTGTGTGTCTCTCTCTCTCTCTCTTTTGTGATAGATCAGTTCTGTTGTAGTGTGTGTGTGTGTGTGTGTGTATGTATGTGTGTGATTTTTCAATGTTACCAAAATTGTACAAAGTAATGCATAATTAGGGAGCTGTTTCTGACCCCACCTCCTGCCTCTGTTGCACAAATACACACGTGGGGTTGAGGAGTAACTTCAAGTTTGTTTGGGCTATCAGGCCACTTCATTAAAAATAACGTTGACAATAAAATCATCTCCACATGTGAAATTAAATGGAAAAATACTGTCGTTTATTTTCTTTAAAAGATAGGATAGTAGTAGAGATGGAATTAACACTAAAAACTGACCAAACGAGTTAATCCAATTATGATTCAGAATAGAAACTGACTTTTTCAGATGAGCTCTAAATTACAGCAGCTCGTTATACAAGTCATCAGCTGTGCTTTGTTTGACTGGAAGTGCTGATGGTGTAGTGGTAATCTCCCTGAACTAGTACTCCAAAGGCTCAGGCTAAGAATCTGGGGCATTGGTTCAAATTCCACATTAGTCTGACCTTCTGAAACTCAAAAATCACACCACCACATTAGAGTCCAATATTTTTATTTGGAAGCACTAGCTTTCGGAGCACTGCTCCTTCATCAGGTGGTTGTCAAACTTAGTTTTATAATGGAGAGGCTGGGAACAGACCAGACACAAGGTTAGACTTCATGCTGTGATCAACAGAGCGACACGGAGATCTTTCACTGGATGCTTGAAACAGAAACTTCAGCAGGAAGATTGGGAACTGTTGGAATAGCTGCAATACCGAAAGGACGCCTTGTGCTGGATTTGAAAGGTGGGTGCTATTTTGCTCTTCTGGCTGGTTGGATTGTAGCTACATATTGGGGTGAGGGAAGAACATTCAGCCTATTCTTTCCTATTCCTATACCTTCCTGATTCAGCCCGTTCTCCTGTTCCCAACTTTTGGGAAAGTGTAGTGGAGACTCCCTTTCGATTTGGTTAGATTCCCTACCGTACGGAAACAGGCCCTTCGGCCCAACGGGTCTACACCGACCCTCTGAAGAGTAACCCATCCAAACCCTTTCCCCTACCCTATATTTACCCCAGACTAATGCACCTAGCACTATGGGCAGTTTAGCATGGCCAATTCACCTGACCAGCTCATCGTTGGACTGTGGGAGGAAACCGGAGCACCCGGAGGAAACCCATGCAGACACAGGGAGATTGTGCAAACTCCATACAGACAGTTCCCCAAGGGGGGGGATTCCCTTTTCAATCGCCTTTGAATATTTCCCTCATTTTTCATTAGGAGTAGGCATGAGATCCAGGCAGTGGTGACTTTGCTGTATTTACCAGTTGCTAGGCCTAGCCACATTTGTGTTGGGGGAGGGTTTGGTTGAGGAGTTGGGAGGTCATGTTGCAGCTGTACAGGACATTGGTTGGGCCACTTTTGGAATACTGAATGCAACTCTGGTCTCCCAACTGTAGGAAGGATATTGTGAAACTTGGAAGATTTACCAGGATGTTGCCAGGGTTGAAGGGTTTGAGCTACAGGGAGAAGTTGAATAGGCTGGAATTGTTTTCCCTGCAGCTTCGGAGGCTGAGGGGTGACCTTATAGAGGTTTATAAAATCATGAGGAGCGTAGAATAGGGTAAATAGACAAGGTCTTTTCCCTGGGGTGGGAGAGTCCAGAACTAGAGGGCATAGGTTTAGGTTTAGGCATGAGAGGGGAAAGATTTAAAAGAGACCTAATGGGCAACATTTTCATGCAGAGGGTGGTGTGTGTATGGAATGAGCTGCCAGAGGAAGTGGTGGAGGCTGGTATAATTACAACATTTAAAAGGCATCTGTCTGGGTACATGAATAGGAAGGGTTTACTGGAATATGGTCCAAGAGCTGGCAAATGGGACTAGATTAATTTAAGATATCTGGTCGGCATGGATGAGTTGGACCGAAGGGTCTGTTTCCGTGCTGTATATCTCTATGACTACCTCTGCTGCCCTCGTCACCATCTTGGTTCATAATAAAAAGCCAGAGGTTCAAGCGTTATGTCCACCTCAATCTGACTATCTATTAACTGTCTTATTTATTATTGAGGTGGCACAGTGGCTCAGTGGTTAGCACTGCTGCCCCACAGCACCAGGGACCGGGGTTTGATTCCTGCCTCGGGCGACTGTCTGTGTGAAGTTTGCGCATTCTCCCTGTGTCTGCATGGGTTTCTTCCGGGTGCTCTGGTTTCCTCCCACAGTCCAAAGATGTGCAGGTCAGGAGAACTGGCTATGCTAAATTACCCATAGTGTGTTAGGTGCATTAGACAGGGGTAAATATGGGGTAGGGGAATGCGTCTGGGTGCATTACTCTTTGGAGGGTCAGTGTGGACTTGTTGGGCTGAAGGGTCTGTTTTCATACTGTAGTTAATCTAATGGAAAGAGTTGCGGGGCTGTTGCCTGGAGGATTATGTTGTTGAACATCCTACCCTTCAAACCATCTGAGCGCCTTCTCCCTGCCATCCTGGTCTTGGGATGACCTTCCTTTGCCATATTGAATCCTACCAGCACCAGGTTTATGACATCTGGCATAAAATGTGCTGTGGGGCTGCAGGAAGGGTTTGCCAAACACATGTTTCGAATGGCATGTGGAGGGTTGTCTTCTAATTGTCTTATTTCTTGGAACAAGATGGTTACCCGAATTAGCTGTGATTCCTTATAAGAAGTCAGTATAAAATATTTTCCAATGAGTTGCCTGTTGCTGTCTGTTTCATAAGATCATCTAGAAGGACAATGGCAGCAGGTACATGGGAACATGTACCCCCTTGCAAGTTCCCCTCCAAGCCACTCACCATCCTGACTTGGGAATATATCGCTGTTCCTTCATTGTCACTGTGTCAAAATCCTGGAACTCCCTCCCTAGTGGCACTGTCGCTGTCTGCGGACTGCAGCAGTTCAAGTAGCCAGCTTACCACCACCTTATCAAGGCCAACTACTGATCGGCATTAAATTTTCGCCGATGCAGCGATGGCCACATTCCACAAGTGAACAGCGAAGAAAAGTCCTTCACAGACTCTAGACTTTCCCTAGCCCTTTCTGTTTCTCACTTTGTAAATACAAGTTGTTTTCAAGTTAATCCGCTCTGCAAACCCCTTCTACTGGTTGTCAGCTGCAAGTTCAATTTTGATGTTTAATTCACAGAATCATCACATCCCTGCAGTGTGGATACAGGCCCTTCGGCCCAACAAGTCCACACCAACCCTCCGGAGACTGTCTTACCCTGACCCATTCCCCTACCCTATTACTCTACATTTCGCATGACTAATGTACCTAACTTACACATCCCTGAACACTGTTGGAAATTTAGCATGGCCAATTCCCCGAACGTGAACATCTTTGGATTGTGGGAGGAAACCGGAGCACCCGGAAGAAACCCATGCAGACACGGGGAGAATGTGCAAATTCCACACAGACAGTTGCCCGAGGCAGGAATCGAACCTTGGTCACTGGTGCTGTGAGGCAGGAGTGCTAATTACAATTGGAAGCAAAAACTTACATTTATATAGTTCCTTTTCACCTAATCGTATTCCAAAGTGCTTTACATCTAATAAAAAGCTTTTGAAGTGTGGTCATTGTTATAATGTAGGAAACATGGCAACCAATATGTTCTTAGCAAGCTCTTGCAGACAGCAATGTAATAATGACCAGTTTTTTTTTGGTTTGTTGATGGAATGTATCATTTGCCAGGCTGGCATTTCTTGCCCTAATTGCTCAGGGGAAAACTAAGAGTCAATCACATTGCTGTGGGACTGGAATCACATGTAGGCCAGACCGGGTAGCAATATCAGATTTCCTCCCTAAAGGGCATTAGTGAACCAGATGGCTTTTGACAATAATTGACAGTGGTCACTATTAGAGCTCAGACCTTTTGAGTTTATGAGTTGGGGCATCATGTTGAGGTTGTACAGGACATTGGTGAGGCCTCTTCTGGATTACTGTGTCCAGTTTTGGTCTCTCTGTTACAGGAAGGATATTATTAAACTGGAGAGGGCTCAGAAAAGATTTACCAGGGTGTTGCTGAGAATGGAAAGTTTGAGTTCTAAGAAGAGGCTGGGACTTTTTTTCCCTACAGCTTAGGAGGTTGAGGGGTGACTTTATAGAGGTTTATAAAATCATGAGGGGTATGGATAAGGTGAATGGCAGGTGTCTTTTTCTATGGCAGGAGAGTTCACAACTAGGGGGCATATGTTTAAGGAGAGAGGAGACACGAGGGGCAACTTTTTTTACACACAGAGCGGTTTGTGTGTGGAAAGAACTTCCAAAGGAAGTGGTGTGTAAGTACATGAGCAAGAAATGTTTGGAGGGATATGGGCCAAGTGCAGGCAGGTGGAACTAGTTTAGTTCGGGATTATGGTTGGATGGAAGGGTCTGTTTCTGTGCTGTATAACTATGACTCTATGACCATATTCCAACTGAATTCACATTTTCAATCACAGTGGGACATGAACTCGTTGCACAGACCATGAGCCTGGGATCTGGATTACTAGATCGGTGACATTACCACTACACTACCACCTCAATGACATTTAATGATATTTCTCATGGGATAAATAGCGGTTCGGATTCTGGGATAACTCTTCTGAAAGAGTGAGACTGAATCACTTACATTTACCCATGTCACAACATTGGTCTTTTTACAAGGTTACTATGCCCTTAAGTTTTTTTTCCCAGAGATGGGTAGGAGGGTAATTGGCCAGGCTCTAAGTAGGCTGGGTTTGAAAGGTTTATTGGGGCCCTTTTTATTTACCCCTAAGGCTTTCCTGTCTTAAAAAAAACCCCGGTATAATCAAAGGGAAGCGGCCAGCTAGCTGTGTAGCTCGCCTTCCTTTAGATTAGAGTTTTTGATTCAGTTCAGCAGCAGTGTGTGTAAAGAAAGGCTGCTGGGGTAAGTCCAGCCAGGTACTCTCTAACTTAAAGCTTTTGTTTCATTTTTGCTCTTTTTCTAAGGGATGTGATTTTTGGGATTGTTGCAAGTATTTTCGGAACAGCATCATTATGTCGGGATAGTCTGTCAGGATTTTGGACAGGATAAGTTATCCGGTATTCTATTTTCTGTTCTTTGTGTTTCATTCTGTAATTTTGTAAATAAATTCTGTTTGTTTAAAACTTGGCAGTCAGATCAGCTAATATCCACTATGCACTTACCTAAAACAAATAGCAAAGTTACGGTCTGGGCTACCTGCTTAAATATGTTTAGAGGGGTCATGCTTGGTCCATAACACATGAGGGATCATATGGGACCTTGTATCATACTTCATCTGAATGACAGCATTTCTGAGTGTGCAGTATCCCCTCAGTACTGCACTGGGAGTACTGGGCTATACTAGGTGCTCAAGCCTCCTGAGAAGGATATCTGCTCAGTGTGGATGAGGTGGATCAAAGGGTATGCTTCCAACCTGTACAACTCTATGACTCCATCTTGAACTCTCCCAAACCTCTCACTTAGTAAACCAGCACAAAGATAGATTTGCATTTTTATAGCACTTTTCAGAACCTTACAAACCAGTTCACAGCCAATGAAGTGCTTTTTAAACTACATTGTTACTATATAGGAATCTATGAGGAAAAAATTGGTTCCGCCCTATCACCTCCAATGAATTTTCCCCTGAAGAAGACAAAAGCCAAGATGTCAAAATGGCTAATTCAATTTGTATCCTCCTCCAGTGGGAAATCATAGAATCCACACAACGTGGAAGCAGGCCATTTGGCCCATTGAGCCCTCTGATGTGCATCCCCCCAGACCCAGACTCCAACACTATAACTCTGCATTTCTCATGGCTAATCCACTAGTCTGTACACCCCTAGATACTACTGAGCAATTTAACATAGCCAATCCACCTAACATGCACATTTTTTGAACTGTGGGAGGAAAACCATGCAGATACAGGGAGAATATACAAACTCCATACAGTCAGTTGCCCAAGGCTGAAATTGAACCTAGGTCCCTGGCACTGTGAGGCAGGTGCACTAACCACTGAGCCACCATGCTGCCCTTGGAAATGGCTTATCTCAGGAAGGAAATGGGGAGCTGCACCTTCTCCCAAACTCTTTTGGGATTGACAGCTTTGAAAACTTGGTCTTTTTGAGAGAAAATGCATTAGCAGGTGATCATTTCACAAATGATGCAGACAAATCTTCTTTAAAAATGCATGCATTTGTCTGCTCCACAGATCAATGATGCATCTTATACAAAGTATAAGGGGATTGGAACTGAATGCACAGCTCTTTAGCAGAGGTGGCACAGTCACTCACAACACCAGGGTCCTGGGTTCAATTCCACCCTTGGGTGACTGTGCAAACTCCACACAGATATTCTTCCCATATCTGTGTGGGTTTCCTCTGGGTTCTCCAGTTTCCTCCCACAGTCCAAAGATATGGATTGGCTGTGCCATATTGCCCATAGTAAATCCCCTATGGGAAATGCAGGGATGGGGTAAGGGGGCTGAGTGTGGGTGGGATGCTCTCCAAAGAGTTGATGTGGACTTGTTGGGATGAATGGCCTGCCCCAACACTGTAGGGATTTCTATTCTATGAAAAGAGTTAGCACAGGCCAAGGGTAACTGAATGGCTCTTTGCTGTAACCACTGTGTGTTTCTCCCTTTCAATTCACTCTTGGGAGCAACAGCTGATCCTGAAGTAGGCCATGTATGATAACTCCCTTATGAGATGTATTTATAAGTTTACTGCTTATGTGAGTTCAATTTGTTAGCCTTCCAATCATTCCTATTTGTTGAACAGCAGCCAGTTGTTAAGATGGCGATCTGGGTTATAATAAAACATGTTGTCCCTGGCTGAAACAGCAATAGCAAATGTTTTCCTCCAAGAGCCCTCTTCTGGCCAGTCCATGATGAGATTTTCAGAAAATGTTTTGCAATGTGTTTCTTTCAGTCTCTCAAGTGTTCATTCCTATAATGTAATAAGTATGGGTATTTTTAGCTCAAAAATTAATCTTTGTCAATGACCCCAAGTCTGATGCCCTCTCCTAAAGAAACCTGTAGTAGGGGTGTGTGTGCACCATCCTAGTTTGTAGTTCATAGAAAGTAGGCACAGGAATTTTTTTTTTAGATTAGATTCCCTACAGTGTGGAAACAGGCCCTTCAGCCCAACCAGTTCACACCGACCCTCAAAACAGTAACCCACCCAGAACCATTTCACTCTGACTAATGTACCGAACACTATGGGCAATTTAGCATGGCCAATTCACCTGATCTGCACATCTTTGGACAGTACGCCATTCGGCCCATCGAGCCTGCATCACCATTCAATAGGATCATGGCTGATCATGCAATCTCAGTATCACGTTCCATCTTTCTCTCCATATCCCTTGATCCATTTAGCCGCAAGGATCACGTCCAGTTCCCTCTTTAATGTATCTGATGAACTGGCCCCAACAGCTTCCTGTGGGAGAGAAGTCCACAGGTTCACGACTCTCTGAGGGAAGAAATTCTTCCTGATCTCCGTCCTGAATGGCATACTTCTTATTTTTAGACGGTGATCCCTTGTTCTGGACTTCCCCAACATCGGGAGCATTCTTCCCGCATCTAGCATGTCCAGTTCAATCAGGGGTTTATATGTTTCTATGAGATGTCCACTCATTCTTCTAAATTCCAGTGAGTAAAAGCCCAGTAGATCCAGTCTTTCTTCATATGTCAAATTATTGTTCCTGCAAATATTTACTGTTAACAGTCTACAGGCTCTATACGTGTAAGATGCCCCACATTATCTCCCTCAGGTGGCTCTTCTTCAGACAGTGAGCTGTCTATGCTGGGGGAGGGGGCTTCATCACCATGTCCAACTCTGACCCCACCAAGTGCCTGAATATCACGTGCCTTCAGGTTTTGGGTACCCTAATTCCCCTCAATCATTACCAGCCCATTCAAACTGTTGCTCTGGCTAGTCGTTAACTCAGAATAGTTAAAGAGATTGAACCATGGACTGAGCTAGTTTGGCACAGCTCAGCTCTGTACCAGACAGTGTAATTACCAACTGACCCATGAGAGGCACTTGGACATTTAAATGAGTATGAACTCCCTTCACTGATTTCTAATTTGTCTCGAGGTTCCACCTCCCCATCCACTTTCAGATTTTAAAGGCATTACAGGGTATAGGGAGAAATTGGGAATATGGTGTAAGGATCAGATTGAATGGCATATCAAGCAGAATCCCTACATGTGGAAACAGCCCAATCCACCAAATAGCATCTCACTCAGACCCACCTCTCTTCCCTATCCCTGTAACCCTGCATTACCCATGGTCAATCCACCCTAACCTACACATCTTTGGACTCTTGTAGGAAACCCACACAGACAGAGGGAGAATGTGCAAACTCCACACAGTCACCTGAAGGTGGAATTGAACCTGGATCCCTGGCGCCGTGACTCAGCAGTGCTAACCACCGAGCCACCCCGTCAACAGTCTATGCCAGTTCCTAGTTTCTGTGTTTCCTCTTCTGTTTGCTGTTTTCAAGCTTGTCAGGACAGCTGGTTTCATTTGGCCTTCAAACACATAAAGTAGTTGCCAAGATGTGACTAGTGTGGTGTCTTGGGGTTCTGTGGCCTCAGCTATTTATTTTACTGATGTTGATGACAGAGTCAGAAGCTGATCTGGGGGAGGACACAAAAAAACTGCCAATTAATTAAGTGAGTGAAGAATAAAATGGCAGATGGAGTATAGTACGGGGAAGTGTAAAGTTATTCACTTTCATTGTAAAAATGGGAAAGCTGAGCATTTCTGAAAGATGTCTTGAGATCACAATCAGATTGAATGGCAGCGCCATTTTGACTACTCCTA
The DNA here is from genome assembly GCF_037043375.1 of Chiloscyllium plagiosum. Lineage (NCBI taxonomy): Eukaryota > Metazoa > Chordata > Chondrichthyes > Orectolobiformes > Hemiscylliidae > Chiloscyllium > Chiloscyllium plagiosum. Next base: position 9,452,455 of record NW_028270185.1, on the reverse strand, counting down.
TTTCTATTTCTTGTAAATTTAGTAAAGTGTCTCCTTGGCAACTGTGGTTGACAGAGAAATCCACAGATGTTTGTAGATGAAGGAAGGTACATGCTGAAACTGAAATGTTCCAACTTGTAAATCTAATGACATATGACTGACTCCCAGGTGACCCCTTACTCACCAAAAAATGTTTTCACTGTCTAGTGGAACGGAATGTGAGCCAACACTGGAATGGGTGAGGAAAGAAAGTGTGTCTAGCAGCCACAATTGCAAGTACATAAACAGAACACAGAATCCCTACAGTGTGGAAAGAGGCCATTCAGCCAAAGTCTGCATTAACCCTCTGAAGAGCAGCCCCACCCAATTCCCCATACCTTGCATTTACCTTGGCCCTGCACACTATAGGTAATTTAGCATGGCATATCCGCCTAACCTGCACTTTGGACTGTGGAAGGAAACCAGAGCACCCAGTAAAAATCCATACAGACACAGGATTGACGTGCAAATTCCACACAGACTGTCACCCAAGGCTGGAATCAAACTGGGGTCCCTGGTACTGTGAGGTGACATGCTAATCGCTGAGCCACTATGCCACCCACAAGTTAATAAATTTAGGTGCCTTTAACTAAAAAATACTTCCAGGTTTACAGAAGACTGATCTTGTTAGCAATGCTCATGAAGAAAATCAAGTCCAAATGCAGACTTCAGGTGAACTGTAGATTAGATTAGATTAGATTACAACTGTGTTGGGGTCGGGTGTGGGGGGAGGATTGTGAAGGGTAAAGTTGATCCAGGATGCACAGATGTAAATTCAGAGCTTGTTTTAAAGTAATATCTTCTGTCCTTTATCCATAAAATCTTACTCTAAGTTCCAATAAAGTCTACACATTGAATACAAACTGCTTATGGAGCTTTGTTTAACTGTAACTTCAGCTTCCCTTTGGGGTGATGCCTCTATTGGCAGGAGGATGTAATTACAGACAAACACATGGTCAGAATGAAAATTTCCTCAATGCGCATTTGAGGTGGGGTGTTTTAATGGAAGGCAATCAACACAGCAAATACAAGCAAATGTAAGTTTTAACATAGTACAACATTTATATAAAGCTTCTCAATGTGTAGTGTTTCGTCACTACTGGGTTTCTGGATTGTAATCTGAATGTGAAATGTTTTTCTGTTTGGAGTATATTCACTGTGAGTTGAGTAAATTGAATGTTGATCTGTTTGTTTCTTGCTTTGTTTAACTTCTGCCCTGCGACAATGTAATGTTAAACAAATTTTAACTCTGTGAAGTTAAATGCTCATGATGCATTCGTTAAAAAAAATTAATAAAAACTAGAGTTCACAGAATGTAGCTTGTCAAGTATGTGTGCATGTTATTTGTCAAGTAAGTTCCTTTGTCGTGGTTCACTGGCTAGCACTCTTGCCACTGAGTCAGAAGATTTGGGTTCAAGGACCAATCCAGACCATTAAGCACATTATCCACACTGAAACCAGGGGAATCGCTGCACTATCTGAAGACCAGCCTCTTAGAGGAAACTATAAATGTGGGTCCCATCAGGTGGCAAAAGATTCCATGGCACCATTTTCCTTTTTTCTTTCATTCATGGGGTGTGGGTGTTACTGGCTAGACCAGTGATTATTGCTCATCACTAGCTGCCCGTGAGCACTCTCCTTGACCCACTGTTGTCCAGTTGGTTTAGGGACACCCACAGTGCTATTAGGGAGGGAGTTCCAGAATCCTGATCCAGCAACACTAAAGGAACGGCAATATAGTTCCAGGTCAGGAAGGCAAGTCTCTTGGAGGAGAAATTCTGAGTGCTGTTCTTCTTGGTGATGGTCAAAAGGCTGGAAGGCCCTGTCAAAGGAGCTAGGTGAGTTGTCATTACATAGACAGTACGCAGAGGTGCCACTGTGTGTTGGTGGAGTGTGCGAATGTCAAAAAAGAATTTTGAAGAGGACCAGGACATGGATCTTGTTGTCCTGATCAATATTACCCCACCTCCAACAACTTTGATTGATCTCTTAAGAGTCATAGAGATGTACAGCATGGAAACAGACCCTTCAGTTCAACCTGTCCTTTTTCATTTGATGATATTGATAGCTACTGAGGTTTGGTCTTGTAGGTACCTTGACCAAGCAGTGAGTTTATAGATATCACCATGATGTTTCACTAAACCCCTATTCTGTTTGTGGTTTGCTTTACTCCTTCATGTCACCCAGTTGCCCATCCTTAACTCCCTTGAGAAGGTGTGGCCTTCGTGAACTGCTCTGACGTATCTGGTGTAGATACAGCCACAATACAACTGGAAAGGGAGCTCCAGATTATTGCAGCAGCAAACAAATAATGCAGGAAAGATGGTATTTTGCTTCTAAGCAGAATCTGGAGATGATAATGTTCCCATTCTTCAGAGATAGTAAACTATTTGATCCGTGATTAATGTGCAATGCGCTATCTAATCCCTATCATTCACAAGGTTAAACATGACAATGGTTTTACAGGCATTAACCATGGTTAAATTATAGCCTGCCATTCCACAAATTATTTTTTTACACGTATAACATATACTTAAATCAACTTCACCATAATTCCAGTAATGCTGTAGTTCTTAATGATAATGTTGGTGGAAGTTGGTCTATTCAATTTACACATTAACAGAGATGGTGCATTAGCGATTAACTTCTATCCTTGCAGAATCTCTCTGTCAACATTCATATGGGCTCTACAATGCTGTATATCAAATTTTTCCATGACTTCATTGTGGTCTGAGCATGAAGTCTTTTCTGGTTGGATGTTCCATGACTCTCTGAGCACTTGTTGTTCATCTCACTAACACAAGTTCACTTTCCATCACCATTCCTTCCCCATCACATTGAAATCCTCCCCAAAACGAATGTATCTTGTTAGGGTGACATTGTGTCTCAGTGGTTAGCACTGCTGCCTCTTAGAGCAAGGGACCTGGGTTCAATTCCACTCTTGGGTGACTGGCTGTGTGGAGTTTGCACATTCTTCCTGTGTCTGTATAGGTGTGCTCCAATTTCCTGCTGCAGTCCAAAGATGTGCAGATTAGGTGGATTGGCTATGCTAAATTGCCCACAGTGTCCAGAGATTCGTAGGCTAGGTGAATTAACCATGGTAAATACAGAGTAGGAGGGGGATCTGGGTGGGATGATCTTCAGAGGGTTGGTGTGGACCTGATGGGCTGAATGGCCTGCTTCCACACTGTAGGAGTTCTATGAAAGAAAAACCTTTTTAACAAATCCATTTAGAGATACCAACCCCATCCAATATAACTGGCAACAGGATTGGGCTAGTTTCACCCTTTGCCTTCTGTCTATTATAATGCCCATCAGTCCCCCTTTCACCCAATGACTCTCACTCCTGTCTGTGGATCTATCAAAACACATTCCACTCAAAAGTATCGACAACACTGGTGCCTAGAAATATGTGGATTTTCCCCAATGAGACAAATGGTCCTTTTGCAAAGTGCTATTTTGCACAGAATTATGTCAAATTTGCAACACAAAACACATTCCTGTGTGCTTTAACAATGCTGCACACTCTCAGTCCTGTAGTAGTAGCATCAGCTTGGATTACATGTGCAGGCTTCTGGAGATTAATTGGAGCTGATTAGAATTTGCTCTTGCCCTTTTAAAGAGAAAAATGTCACAAATTGGTAAGTCTCCAGTAAATAGTTAAGATTTTTCCTATTCTCAGCATTATCAAATTGGTGGTAAGATTCAACTAAAAATATAAAAATCAACACAGATAAGTGAATAATATAAATAAATTGATTAAAATTAATTCATGATTGCAGGACATGATGTGCTGAGACTCTTGAGTTTAATCTTTGCTCAGCTGATGCGATCATTAGTTAGTCTTAAATCCTTTGTATTTATGAGGCAAAAGTCAATAGAATTTCCACGTCTCCTGAGCATGCTCCTTGTTGGAAAAACTGTGCTTTCCAACGGGTGAGGACACAATGCGGCTAAAGTATCAATGCCCTCCATAGCTTTCCGAACCTGCCTGACCTTCTTAGTTTTTCCAGCAATTTCTGATTTCGCTTCCGATGTTCACTGTCTACAACAGTGACTATATTTTAAAAATACTTTATTAGTTGTAAAGATCATGAAAGGCGCCATTTAAATGCAAAGCCTGGATGAAGTGGTGGTAGACAGCTGGTGCCTATGGGGAGGGTGTGTGTCGTGTGTGTGAGAGAGAGAAGTCAATTATGTAATTGTAATAATGCAAAGCCAATTATGTAATTGTGATAATGCAATGTCATTTTCTCCTCGCAACAGCAAAGTGTTAACATTCACCAATTGATCTTTGAGGGGAAATGGTTGAGATTGTCTTAATTCTTGGACTGAGAGTGTGGGCAATGAGAGACAGCTGACAAACATGAAGGAGTTTGCCAAGAAATTTTGCAGCCTGGATCGGAACAAAAGGGGCAAAATTACTGTGAGGCATTTAGTTGTTTGTAATTTGTTTCGGTCAGAACAGTTCACAATTATATCCATACAATTAGACGTCTAGTATGTACTGCTGTGTCTCGGCAAGAATTTGATTGCAGCTCATGGATTGCCAGAGAAAGCAACTCGTTTGCATGGTGCTGGATGGAAGGGCTGAGCTCTAGTTCCAGTTTCTGTTAACTGATCACAGCCAGGATTTCAACAGAGTGGAGTACTTGAACTCAGTAGCTTGGGAAAGGGAGTTTTGAAAATAAAACTCACCTAGATTTCCCGTTTGTGATCAGGAACTTTGATGTAGAACTCCAGCAAAGAAGAAATTGCACCTGCATAACGCCTTTCACAACCTCAATATGCTTCAGTCTTCACAGCCATTGAAGTATTTGGAAGTGCAGTCACAGTTGTAGTTCAGAAAACACTGCAGCCCCATATGAGCACAGCGTGCTTCCACAAATAAAAATGAGAGACTAACAGATAATCTTCCAAATGTCGGCCAGAACACTTCGAAATTTCCTTCATAGAAACGTAGAAATTAGGAACAAGAATAGGCCATTGGCCCTTTGAGCTGGCTCTGACATTCAATAAAATCGTGGGTTGATCTTCCAATCTCAATACCATTTCCTGCTTTCTCCTCATACCCCTTGATAAATTTAGATCTGAAAATTTTATATCGTCAGTTGACCTAGCCACCATAGCCTTCCAATACAGTGAATTCTGCAGGTTGATCATCCTCTGAGTGAAGAGATATTTCCTCATTTCAGTCCTAAATGGCTAACCCTATATCCTGAGACAGTGACTCCTAGTTCTAGACTCCCCAACAAGGGGACGCATCTTCCCTGCATCTAGTCTGTACAGCCCTGTGAGAATTTTATGTTTCAATTAGATCCTCTCTCATCCATCTCCATGCTAGTGAAGACAGACCTAAGACAGTCCTTCCATCCCCACTACCAGCCTAGTGAACCTTCACTACACTCCCTGTATGGCAAGTATATCCTCTTAGGTAGGGTGTGCAAAAAGGTACACAATAGTCCGGATGTGATCTCACCAAGACCCTGTATAATTATCAGAAGACATTCCTATTTCTAAACTCAAATCCTCTTGCAATGAAGGCCAATATACCATCTGCCTTCCAAATTGCTTGCTGCAATCACCTGTTTACTTTCACTGGCGGTCAAGGACACACAGATTCCTTTGTGTATCCACACTTCCCAACATATCACAATTTAGATATCACCTGGTCTTTCTGTTTTTCACACCAGTGTACAACTTCACTGTTGTGCTGCATATGCCATGCGTGTTTGCCCACACACTGAAATTGTTGAGATCACTCTGAAGCTCTTTGTATCCTCCTCACAATCCTGCCTAGTTTTCCGTCATCAGCAAATTTAGAAATATTGCATTTGGATAATTTACATATAATTTACATATATCTTGAAGAGCAGGGGTCCAAGCACTGACCCCTGCGCTACATCACTAGACACTGCCTGACATTCACAGAAAGACCCATTTATTCCCATTATCAGTTTTCAGTCTATCATCCAATTCTGAATCCATGCCACCATATAACCCCACTGCCATGTGCTTTATAGTTGCTCACTACTCTCTTATGTGAGACCTTATCAAAAGCCTTTTTAAAATTCAAATTAATCACATCCACTGGTTCTCTGCTATCTATTCTACTAGCTGTATCCTCAAGAACTCTCCAGTAGATTAGTTAGGCATGATTTCCCTTCATAAACCCATGCTGATTTTGTCTAATCCCATTAATGCTTTCCAAGTGTTCTGTTACCATGCATTTAAAGCAAACTCTAGTATTTATCTCAAACTCATGTTGGGCTAACTGGTCTATAATTGCTTCTTTCTCTTCCTCCTCATTTTAACAATAGCAGGGTTACATCTACCACACTCCAATTTGTAGGAACTGCTCCAGAGTCTGCAGAAATTTGGAAAATGACAATCAATTCATCCAATATTTCCAGCTCACTTTCTTTATTCTCAGGGATGCAGATTATCAAATTCTGGGAATTTTCTTCAAAAATCTGCTCAAGGGATGTGGGCATCACTGGCTAGTCCAGCATTTAAAGCCCATCTCTAATCACCCTGAAGACTGATACCAATCAATCACATTGCTGTGGGTCTGGAATCACCAGACTGAAAAAGGATGCAGATTTCCATCACTGAAAAACTTTCACGAATTAAATGAGTTCTTATGATAATAGAGTTCAGACTAGTATTTTTATTCCAGATTTGTATTGAATTTAAATTTCACCATTTGCCAGGTTAGATTTGAACATAAGGCCCCAGAACAAGGGTGGCATGGTGGCTCAGTGGTTAGCACTGCTGCCTCACAAGAGCAGGGATCTGGGTTTGATTCCAGCCTTGGGCAACTGTCTGTGTGGAGTTTGCACATTTGGCCCATGTCTGTGTGGGTTTCTACTGGGTGCTCCAGTTTCCTCTCACAGTCCAAAGATGCGCAGTTTAGGTGGATTGGCTATGCTAAATTCCTGACGAAGGGCTAGGGCTTTTGCCCGAAACGTCAATTTTCCTGCTCCTCAGATGCTGCCTGACCTGCTGTGCTTTTCCAGAACCACCCTAATCTAGACTCTGATTTCTAGCGTCTGCAGTCCTCACTTTTGCCATGTTAAATTACCCATAGTGTTCAGGGATGTGTAGGTTAGGTGCATTAGCCATGGGAAATGCAAGGTTACGGGGATGGGTCTGGGCGGGGTGCTTTTTGGAGGATCGGTCTGGACTAATTGGGCTGAATAGCCTGTTTCCACATTGTGTGGATTCTATGGAACATTAGCTTAGGGTTCTGGATTATTAGCTTAGTGACACCACTGTTTCCCCCATTATCAGCCTTTAATCCTATTAATTCCTCAAGCACCATTTTTATTTCACCAATACTGATTTTCTTCAATTCCTCCGTTGGTTTTTGGAAATTTATGTTTTCTTTGGGGAAGACCGAAACAAATCTCAGTGTTCAGTCTCTTCAGCAGTGCTACTGGTTACTTTTACACCTACCCGAGAGAGCAGACCAGACCACACACATCATGTATTCCAAAGTTCAGAGTGCAGCTTGTGACTTCTAACTCACAGACAAAATTGACAATGCTGAGCCATGAAGATTGCAACAGTGGAATATGGTGAGGTCATAGTGGGTGCTGCTAGTTTGGCATTAATACATCAAGGATTGGAGAATGACAATGATAGCACGGATAAGATACCAGCCTTAAACTACTGGATGAGCTAGAATTTGTGTCTGGGATTTTGACCCTGAAAGTACCGAGCTGAGAAAGGCTTGGATTGCTGTATAAACCAAAGGAATAACTGAGGCCAGGATAGGAGGTTTATTAAATTGGCAGTAGTGTAGTTCATTGGAATTTCAAAACATGATTTTTCAGAAAATATATCAATAACTTAAACATGGCATGGATCACGTTTTAGTTCAGGTTCTGAAGGGTCACTGAGCATCTTCTAGTACTCTGCATATTTTTAAAGTTCAAATTTTGCTTGCACATAACTCCAGATAATTTAATTGATCTCATATCAACTGGATTTATAATTCTGTAATTAGGAGTTTGAGCGGTACCTCTCAAAATTTGAGCATTTCTGAGAAAATTTACATCCTGTCGTCTCATATATATTTAAAGCTATTGTATATTAAAAGGAATGATATTCCCACACTAACTTTGCTTGATAGGTTAATGGTAGTTTTCTTTTCCCTAGCATGGGGGATTTCGAGAGTAAGGGGCATATTTTAAAAGGCATTTGGATAAGTAGGTGAACAGGAAAGGTTTGGAGACATATGGGCCAGGAGAAGGCAGGTGGGACTAGTTTAGTATGGGATTATGGTTGGTGTAGAGCTAAAAATGTGTTGCTGGAAAAGCGCAGCAGGTCAGGCAGCATCCAGGGAACAGGAGAATCGACGTTTCGGGCATAAGTCCTTCTTCAGGAAATCTTTCCTGAAGAAGGGCTTATGCCCGAAACGTCGATTCTCTTGTTCCCTGGATGCTGCCTGACCTGCTGCGCTTTTCCAGCAACACATTTTCAGCTCTGATCTCCAGCATCTGCAGACCTCACTTTCTCCCATTATGGTTGGTGTAGACTGGTTCAACCGAAGGATCTGTTTCTGTGTATGACTCTGTGACCACATGGTGCAACACTGGAGCTAGGACAAAAGGTCTCATGTTTAATCTGTCTGTGGTCAGCTCAGGTTGGTTGGGGATAAGATCATCCAGGTTTCCAGATGCTGCAGTGATACAGCACTACCTATTGGAAAGGAAGTGAGTGCGGATATCAAGGAGTAAAAGTCTCCCATCTTCCACTGATTTCCTCACTATCTCTATCTGAATCCCCAGATAATGCCACCATAATTCCTGGAACTATCTCCCAGGAAGATGCAGTGTCTTCAGGAGAGAAAATGGGGAGGAAGAAATAAATGTGGAACAATAATTATCTGTGATATAACATTTCAAAGGATTCTACCAGTCCTTATTGCTAATTAATATCCTCTGCATTTAGTCCTTCCTCTCTAACTTTTTCCTGGCAGGGTTTGGGTACTCAGGATTTTCGATGGCACCCTCTCCAAATTTCAATTCTAGGAAGCGCCTGTGATTGTTGGGTGCAAGAGCAGTTATTCCAGCAAACTGTATGGGGACCAGTGGTTTCAGGAAGTGCTCTGGGAACTCCATGTCCTGTTTGTGGTCCATCCACGTGTTTTTGGTCATGATTCCATCTCTGGCATAGAAAGGCCACAAGTCAACATGCAAGTGGTTGCTTTCGCTGTATTGCACACGGTAGAAGTCACCTTCCACTGCCTTTTCCCACACGTAGCCATTCTCGTCGACAACCGATCCAGAGTCCAGGCTCCTTAGAAATTCGCAATTTTCCACGTCATCCAGATAAATCCCAAGGTCCACGTCATAGTCCCATGGAATGATGTCCTGGTGACGGACTGCTCCCAGAAGAGTTCCGCCCTCCAGCCAGTAGCGGACACCAGAGGACTCCAAGATGTTTATGACATACTTGGTGGTCTCGCGCAAGGCTTTGAGGCAACAAGGTGGAGTCCACCTGTTTTCATATAGGTACTCAGGCGTGTCATCATGCACCGTCCTGAAACAGCGAGGAGTGTCTTTGTTGCAGCCATACCACTGCTCCTTTCCATTGGGCTGCACCACATGCTTCATGCCGAAGTCTTTGAAGAGTTGGGACAGCCTTGCTTTTGTGTTGATGTCTGCCTTCCAACGGTTATGGGCTGACATGAACAAAGAGCGGTGGTACGACGAGAACACCACATTCTCTGCCATCTTCACCTTCCAGCCATGCAGTGAAGACTGGACAAAGAGGGATGTCAAGAGCGGCCTTGTCATGGGCTGAGAGAAGTTGAACAAATCCTCGGTTCGAAGAAGAACCACTGCATCTCCGTCAATGGCATCGCAAACCTGGGCAGGAGAAAGCTGATAGACGGCAGTCCACTCCTTAAGACTAACTCGCAGGTTTTGACAGTGGAATGTTTCCCCATTCTGAATAGGAGCTGCTACCATCTGAACCTTTCCTTTGTTGGCCTCAAACTCCTGAAGAAGATGGTCAAGCTGTTGGGTTGAGTCCAATTGCACCCCGTCAGGCACCAGAAGGGTGTACTCAGTGTTGATGTAGAATTCAGGTCTGGTGACATAGTACGGCTGATCTGGAGATGCCTTCAATAGCACGACCTGTATGTTCTGCTTATTGGGCAGGTCCAGTGGTGGGTATGGTAGTTTGTCAGCCACCACAACAATGGGCTGGTCTGGTCTTTGCTTCAGGAAAGACTGCACCACACCTACTACCCAATTCTCAAAGTCTTCAAACTCTCGTATTAGTACAGTGATCCCAGTGACTCTTGAAACTGCTAGTTTCCTGGAGGCAGCCTTCCCTGGGACTTTGTGTTTCAGCATTTGCTGCTGAGTTCTGGAGACATAGTAGAGAACGACGAGATTAATCATTATTGCCCCAGTCAGTAGCATCTGGCAAAAACTAACCCGCATTGTGCTTTTTAATAATTCAGTAGTGTTGATAATTAATTTGTTCACGTTGCAGCTTTTCTTGAATTATCTCTCATTGTCTTTTAAAATTGCAAAAATGACCAATCACATCAAGATCCTGATTCATGGTCAACTAATAGTTGCAATTAATTCACCAGAAACATACAGTCTTCTTTGGATCTAAAAACAAAAATAGAGACATTATTCTGCGAAGAGATAAAAGTACTCATTAATTGATGACTACGTGCAGAATGGAATCTCCCCAGTTTGGTATTCCTTTAGAGGTCAGTGAATACATTGGACTTGTTGACTATTAACAAAAATTAAGAAATAGGAACTGGAGTAAATCTTCTCAAACCTTCCATCATTCAACAAAGTCATGACTGAATAATAATAGCAAGCATTCATATAAAATGTCCCAAGATATTTCACATGAGCCTCAGAAACAAAGTCTGATACAGAGATATATTAGGAAATATTAGAGCAGGTTATCAAAAGTTTGGTCAAAGAGTTGGTGAAGGAAACATCCTCTAGGAAGAAAGAGGCCAAGTGGCAGATAGATGTCTGGGCTTATGGCCCAGGCAGCTGAATGTATCATCACCAAATGCTTCAAGCCAGATACTTCAAGCCAGAGATGCTCAAGGGGCCAAAATTAGAGAAGCACAGATATCCTATAGGGTTGCAGATTTGAGGAGATTTGAGAGATCCAGAAGAGCAAAACTACGGAGGAAGTTGAAAATAAGAATGATAATTTTAAAATGAAGGTTTTTCTTAACCAGGAGGCAAGGGAGTCACAGGTGATGAGTGAACATGACTCTCTGTGGATTAGGATATTTCACAGGAAATTAAGTAGGGAGGATTTATTAAAACTATATCAGGTATTAGTCAGACTACAATGGAATGCTGAACAGTTTTGGATGCCTTATCTAAGGAAAGATACATTGGCATTGGAGACAGTCCAGGGAAGGTTCACTAGTCTGATACCAGGTATGGAGGGACAGTCTTATGAGGAGAGGTTGATGAGGTTGGGACTGTATTTGTTGAAATATAGAAAAATGAGAGGCCATATAATTGCAACATACAAGATTCTTGGAGATTAGATGGGATTAATCAATAACAGTCAGCATGGTTTTGTTAAGGGGTGGTCACATCTGACCAATTTATAGAGTCATACAGCCCAGAAAGAGACCCTTCAGTCCAATTCATCCATGCCAACCATGTAACCTAAATTGTATTAGTCGCATTTGCCTGCACTTGGCCCACATCCCTCTAAGGAGAAAGTGAGGTCTGCAGATGCTGGAGATCAGAGCTGAAAATGTGTTGCTGGAAAAGCGCAGCAGGTCAGGCAGCATCCAGGGAACAGGAGAATCAAGAAGGGCTTATGCCCGAAACGTCGATTCTCCTGTTCCCTGGATGCTGCCTGACCTGCTGCGCTTTTCCAGCAACACATTTTCACCCCACATCCCTCTAAACCTATTCTATTCATGTACCTGTCCAAATGTCTTTTAAATTTTGTCATTGTACCTGCCTCTACCATTTGCTCTGGAAGCACATTCCATACCAGCACCACTTCAGGTCTCTTTTAAACCTTTCTCCTCTCACCTTAAACCTATGCCCTCTAAAGTCATAGTTAGAGCTATAAAGCACTGAAACAAACCCATCAGTGCAACTCGTCTGCCGCTAATCAGACATCCTAACTTTACTTAGTGACATTTGCCAGCACTTGGCCCATATTCCTTTAAACCCTTCCTATTCATATACCCATCCAGATGCCTTTTAAATGTTGTAATTGTACCAAACTCCACCACTTCCTCTGGCAGCTCATTCCAAACACACACTATCTTCTGCGTGTAAGTTACCCCTCAGGTTCCTTTTAAGTCTTTTCCCTTTCACCTTAAACCTTTGCCCTCTAGTTTTGTACCTCACCTACCCTGGAGAAAAGACCCTATCTGTTTACGCTATCCTTGCCCCTCATGATTTTATAAATCTCTACAAGGTCACCCCTCAGCCTCTGATGCTCCAGAGAAAAAAGCTCAAGCCTATTTTGCCTCTTCTTGTTACTCAAACCTTCCACTCCCAGCAAATCCTTGGAAATATTTTCTGCACTCTCTCAAGATTAACAACGTTCTTCCTATAGAACTGTATGCAGTGTTCTTCTTGAAAGCATTCTATGTTTTGGCTTCAACTGCTTTCTGTGGCAGAAAATTCCACAGGCTCACAACTCTCTGGGTGAAGATCTTTCTCATCTCAGTCCTAAATGATCCAATTCTATATCCTTAGGCTGTGACCCTAGCCCTGGATTCCTCGGTCATCAGGAACATCATTCCCGTGTTTAAGCCAGTCTAAATCTGTTAGAATTTTCTATATTTCTACAAGATTCAACCTCCCTCCCATTCTTCTAAACTCCAGTGAATATGACTGTAACTGATCCACTCTCTCTGCATACATCCGTTCTGCTATCCAAAGACCCAGTTTGACAAACCTACCTTGTACTCCCTGTACAGCAGAACATCCTTCCTCCAATAAGGACACTAATACTGCGTGCAATACACCAGATGTCATCTCACCAAGGCCCTGTACAATTGCAGCATGACAGCCGTGCTCCTGTACTCAAATCCTTCCACTATGAAGAAGGTCATCCAACCGTTTGCCTTCTGCACCTGCATACTTACTTTCAGCAACTGCTGTACAAGGACACCCCGGTCTCGTTGCACCTCCCACTTCACAATCCTTCGCCAATTAGATAATAATCTGCCTTCCTGTTTCTGCTACCAAAGTGGATAACCTCACAATTATCTGTATTGTACTTCATTTGCCATGACTCAACTTGTCAACAGACATGAATTGAATTGAACTGAATTGAGTTTATTGTCATGTGTACCGAGGCACAGTGAAAAGCTTTGTCTTGCAAGCAACACAGGCAAATCACACAGTTAAGTAGCATAGATAAGTAAATAATAGGTAAACAGTGGCAAAAACAAAAACACAGGTACAAGCGAATGTTAAGAGTTTGTGAGTCCATTCAGTATTCTAACAACAATAGGGTAGAAACTGTTTCGAAACTTGTTGTGTGTTCAGGCTTTTGTACCTTCTCCCCAATGGTATAGGTTGTAAAAAAGCATTGCCAGGGCGGGATGGATCTTTGAGAATGCTGGCGGCCTTTCCTTGACAGCGTGCTTAGTAGATGGATTCTATAGATGGGAGGTTGGCCTTTGTGATTGTCTGGGCTGAGTAAAAGAAATGTTTGATTTTCTTTACTTGGAGCTCACAAAAAATCCTGATTAACCATTCTATTTGCCCTGAAAACAGCAACTCTCAAACTACTCATGACTCACTACTTGAGCACCAGTTCTTATATCAACTTACACTCAGAATCCTAATGATCAGTGTTTGACTTTATCAAAGAACATCTCCCCTCTCAGACAGACAGACTGGACAGCCTATGTTCTCTGTGATTACAATTTTCGTCCCCTTATCGAAGGAAAGATATACTGGCATTGGAGACAGTCTGGAGAAGTTCTGCTAAATTGATTCTGGATTTAGAGGGAATTTCTTACAAGAGGAGGTTGAATAGGTTGGGCTTGTACTCATTGGAATGTAGATGATGTAAAGGAAACCTTAGTGAAACATACAATATTCAGAGCGGGCTGGACAGGTAGCTGTGGCTCTAGTTTTGAACTCCCCTACCCTTGGAAAAAAACCTTGACTATTCACCTTATCAATGCCCCTCATGATTTAATGAACCTCTATAAGGTCATTCCTCAGCCTCCAATGCTCCATGGCAAGAAGTCCCAGCCTATCCAGCCTCTCCTTAACTCAAACCCTCCAGTCCCAGCAACATTCTGGTAATCTTTTTCTGTACTCTTTCTAGTTTAACAATATCCTTCCTAGAGCAGGGCGACCAGAATTGTAAGCAGTATTCCAAAAGTGGCCTCACCGATATCTTGTACAGCTGCAACAAATGATGTACTCAATGCTCTGACCAATGAAGGCAAGCATGCCAAATGTCTTCTTCACCACCTTGTTTACCTGCCATGTCACTTTCAAGACACAATGAACCTGCACCTCTAGGTCCCTCTGTTCAACAACATTCCCCATGGCACTACCATTAACTGTGTATGTTCTGTCCTGGTTTGTCTTACCAATATGCAACACCTCATTTATCTAAATAAAACTCCATCTGCCACTTCTCAGCCCATTGTTCCATATTATCGAGATCTTGTTGTATTCTTAGATAACCCTCTTCACAGTCCACTATGCTACCAATTTTGGTGTCATCCGCAAACTTACAAACTAAACCTCCTATATTCTCATCCAAATCGTTGATATAAATAGCAAACAACAGTAGACACAGAACTGATTCTTGTGGCACACTGCTGGTTACAGGCCTCCAGTCCAAATAACAATCATCTACCACCATACTCTGTCTTCTACCATCAAGCCAATTTTGTCTCCAATTGGTTATCGCTTCCTAATTCCCATGTGATCTAACCTTACAAACCAATCTACCTTGCGGGACCTTGTTGAAGGGCTTGCTAAAGTCCATGTAAACGCTTTGCTTTCACCTATCTTCTTGGTAACCTCTTCAAAGTATTCAATCAAATTTGTGAGACACAATTTCCCACACATAAAGCCATGCTGACTTTCCTTAACCCGCCCTTGCCTTTCCAAATGCATACAAATCCTATCTTGCAGAATCACCTCCGACAAATTAACCACCACTGAAATCAGACTCACCAATCTATAGTTCCCTGGCTTTTCCTTAAACAATGGCACAACATTAGCCACCCTCTGGTTTTTTGGCACCTCATGCACAGCTGTCGATGATACAAATATCTCTGCAAGGGATGCAATCTCTTCTCTGGCTTCCCATAATATTTTGGAATACACCTGATTAGGTCCCGGTTATTTATCTACTTTTACATGTTTTAAGAGGTCCAGTACATCCTCTTCTGTGACGTGGAATCTTTTCAAGACATCACTACTTATTTCCCCAATTTGCCTGGCTTCCATGTCATTCTCAACAGCAAATACTGAGGCAAAATATTTGTTTAGTATCTCAATCATCTCCTGTGATTCCACACATAGACAGCCTCATTGACCTTTAACGGGCCCTATTCTCTCCCTAGTTATTATATTACCCTTATTGTACTTGTTGAATCTTTCAGGATTCTCTTTAACTTATTTGCCAAAGCTATCTCATGTCCCCTTGTTGCCCTTTTGATTTCCCTTTTAAGTGTACTCCTACTCCCATATACTCCTCCAGGGATTCACTTGATCCCAACTGTCTATACCTGTCATTGCCTCCTTCTTTTTCTTCACCAGAGCATCAATATCTCTAGTTATCCAGTGTTCCCTACACCTACCAGCCTTGCCCTTCACACTAACAGGAACATTCTGTCACTGTACTCTCATTATCTCATGTCTTTGCCTATGAACAGCCTCCCTCAATCAACCTTTGAAAGTTCTTGTCAAATATGACCAAAATTGGCCTTACTCCAATTTAGAATTTTAACTTTCAGAAAAAGGCCTATTCTTTTCCATAATTATTTTAAAACTAATACAATCATGATCACTGGTCCCAAAGTGCTCCTCCACTAACACCTCAGTAAATTGCCCTGACTTATTTCCCAAAAGAAGGTCGGGATTTGCTCCTTCTCTAGTAGGTACATCCACATATTGAGGAAGAACATTTTCTTAAACATGCTTAACAAATTCCTCCCTATCCAAGCCCTTTACACTACGACAGTCCCAGTTTGTTTGGAAAGTTAAAACCCCCTATCATTACAATCCTATTGTTCTTTCAGATATCTGAGATCTCCCTACATATTTGCTCCTCAATTTCCTGCTGACTATTGGGGACCATGCAGTACAAGCCCATCCAGGTGATTATCCCCTTCCTATTTTTCAGTTCCACCATATAACTTCATTGGATGATCCCTCAGGAATACCCTCTCTAAGTACAGCCGTAATGTAGTTCTTAATGAAGAGCTGACCAGGTGTGTGGATGATGGCAATGCATTTGATATCATCAATTTGGACTTTAGCAAAGCTTTTGATAAGGTCTTGCACGGAAGACCGATAATGAAGGTAAGTCCCGTGGGTCTAAGGAATTTTGATTAAATGCATTCAGAATTGGCCGAGTGGCAGGAAACAGACGATGATGGTTGAGGGGTGTTTTTGTGACTGGAAGCTTATGTGTAGTGGGTTCCACAGAGATCAGTGTTGGGACCTTTGCTGTTTATGGTATACATAAATGATTTAGGCCTGAATGTCAGATGGTTGAACAGTAAGTTTGCAGATGATAAGAAAATTGGTGGGGTGATACATAATAACAGAGAGAGTCTTAGATTATGGGAGGAGATGGACTGTGGCAAATGGAATTTAATCTGAGTAAGTGTAGGGTGATACATTTGGTCAGGACAAACAGCAAGAGAATACAGGATAAACAGTAGGGCCTTGGGAAGCACGGAGGATTAGAGAGATGTGGACATGCATGTCCACCGGTCCCTTAGAGTAGCAGAACAGGTAGATGAATTGGTTATGCAGGCATATGGGATACTTGCCTTTCTTTATTACCTGAGGCATTGAGTTTAAGAGCAGAGAGGTTATGCTGGAATATTTTAAAATGTTGATAAGGCCAAAATTGGAATATTATGTGCAGTCCTGGAATCCACATTATAAGAGGGAGGTGATTGCACTGGAGAGGATGCAGAGGAGTTTCATCAGGAGGTTGCCTGGGCTGGAGGGTTTTCGTTATGAGGAGAAGTTGGATAGACTGGCATTGTTTTCCTTGGAGTGGGGAACACTGAAGGGGTCATGATTGCATTGTATAAAATCGAAGGGCAGAGAAAGGTAGATAGGAAGGAGATTTTCCTTTTGATAGAGAGATCAATGACGGGGGGCAGAGATTTAAAGTAAGGCGCAGGAAATTTAAGAGGGGATGCAAGAAAAATATCTTTTCACCCAAAGGAGGGTGGAATTCTGGAACTCACTGCCTGTAAAGGTGGCGGAGGCAGAAACCCTCATAAAACCACAGAAAGCTGCAACACAAAGGGACTCGGAGCTACCTGGGCATAAAACACAGAAAGCCAGCACACAGGTCCTCAGGTAATCAGGAAGGCTAATGGAACGTTGGCCATTATTTCAAGGAGGTTGGAGCATAAGAGTAGGGAAGTCTCATTGCAACTGTACAAGATGCTTGTGATACCACATCTGGAATACTGTGAGCAATTTTAGTCCCATTACTTAAGGAAAAATATCATAACAGAAAGTTATAACAAGGATGATCCCCAATATGGAGGGATTGTCTTATGAAGGTTGAGCCAGTTGGGATTCTACTCATTGGAATTTTCAAGAATTAGAAGTGATCTCATTGAAACATATAGGATTCTTAAGGGACTTAACAGGATAAATACTGAGAGATGGTTCCCCTTGAGGGAGAGTCAAGGGCCAGAAGGCATAGTCTCAGAGTAAAAGGTGCACCAATAGAAGACTGAGATGAGGAGGAATTTCTTCTCCCAGATGGTTCAGAGTCTTTGGAACTCCTTACCATAGTGAACTTAGGGGGCAGAGTCCTTGTGTACATTTAGGACTGAGATAATTGATAATATGATCAGTAGGGGAATCAAGATTACAGGGAAAGGGCAGGAAACTGGATGTAAGGGATATCAGAATGGCAGAGCAGGCTCTGTGACTCTATAACACCTCTTACATTACATGTCTGTAACAGCAGCAAATTTTCAAACTTCTGCTTATTTTCAAAAATGAGGAACATACACAAACACTTCTATTTTTCAGCAACTGATCTGGGAGAACAGGAGTTCACCTCAACATATTTGGGGAATGGTCAAATCCCATCACTTCCTAGTTCCATGTTGTGCAGCAGCACTTACACTGAAGGTTTCATTGCAAAAATAAAAGACATCCACTTAACTGTGGCTCAGCTTTCAGCATCTTCACTCCTGAGAACCAAAAACAGTACATTTCATACTCTCAGCTGAGTCTGGATTGTCAGCCTTTTTCTCATGACTCCAGGCTCCACAAGGAATCAAGGTCGCAATACAGCAACGCAATCATGACCCCTTCAGTGTTCCCCACGCCAAGGAAAACAATGCCAGTCTATCCAACTTCTCCTCATAACGAAAACCCTCCAGCCCAGGCAACCTCCTGATGAAACTCCTCTGCATCCTCTCCAGTGCAATGTCTCCCTTTGCATGGCATTTAAACAAACTTGAACAGGGCAGCAGTAGGGTCCTTGCCTCAATCGATCAGGGAGAGACCTGAACACAGATTTTTATCGTAAAGGGAATCAAGTGTTATAAGGATAAGGCAGGAAAGTGGAGCTGAGGATTATCAGATCAGCCATGACCTCATTGAATGATGGAGCAGACTTGATTGGCCAAATGGTATGTTTAAGCTCTAGCATCTTATGATCTTACTACTAAGTGACAAGACACTTCAGGTTCAGCTAAGGTACCCTCTTCCCAAAAAAGTGAGAACCGAGACACTATGGGCAACTTACAATCCCTGGAAATTATACTAAATATCATTCCATAATGTTATATCATTGTCTGGACTTGCTCCACTGCAACAGGGTTAATACTACTATATCCGAGGCAAGGAATATGGAGTCATTAAAAAAAAACTACTATATCTACAATTTGAATGTAACTTATACTTTACTTTAACTTGCATTTCAACTTAAATTTGTGGTCAAACGGGTCAGTACAAAAGATAACACATTTGTAACTCAAATAATACCTTGTTTTCAAAGTTGTTGGCTGCTGAAAAATAGATTGAATCCAGGCCAGCATACTCTCTCATACACTTGCTCCTCATTGACAGGAACTGCGCTTGCAGGTGCAAGTTGGTGTGTTCCATTCATGAGCAAGGTTTCCCATTTTTCCGTGATGATCAGGTGTCTCCAGGAATTGCAAATTTATCCTCCAGACACTGTTGCAAATACACACTGGAGAAAAACCATTAGAGTATTTTAAATTTTTCTTTGAATACCCCTGTTTATTGGTTATAAAAGCAATAAAGATGGGAGAAGATCATCTGTCAAGGATAGCATGGATTAGTGGAGCAGGTTGAAGCCTGAGTATTGATGGAAAAGTATGAGATCAGGGGTCATTAATACAACATAGTTACTAACAAATTCAATGGGTAAATGAAGGGAAATTTCTTCACTCAAAGAAAGGTTTTAATGTGGAATGGTTGTGGCAAATAGCTAATATGTTTCCAACATGTAATTAGATGAGTACATGAGAGAAAAGACAGCAGAAAGATATGTTGAAAGGCTGAGATGGGGTAGATGGAATAGAGGGCACTTGCATGGAATATAAGCATCCAATTGGGCCAAATGGCCTGTTTCTGGGTTGTAAATACTCTGTAGTCAGGAATCATCCAGTTAAATAATGCAGGGTCTTTTGGCTTTCCAATTGGCCATCAGAGGACAGGGGGTCATAAGGATGGGCATCCTTTTGTGTTGTATGTTTCTATGACTCTGTCAGTTGACCAATGGCAGGAGCATTGGGGTGTATCAATGGACACATGCTCATTTGAGATCTCCAGGAATACATTCAACTAGAGTTAATAAACGTGTTCAGGAATCACTTCATAATCTTAGATGTACCGTTACTGATCTACGTAACTGATTTTTCTTCACAGTGATTTTCTCATCTTGGCTGTGCTTTTGTGATGGCCAGATACTCCAAAAAAAAACCAACTGGACTTAACCAACTGGGTGGCACAGTGGTTACCACTGCTACCTCACAATGCCAGAGACCCGGGTTTGATTCCAACCTCGGGCGACTGTCTGTGTGGAGTCTGCACATTGCCCCTGTGTCTGCATGGATTTCGTCCGAGTGCTCCGGTTTCCTCCCACAATCCAAAGAGTGCAGGTCAGATGAATTGGCCAAGCTAAATTGCCCATAGTGTTCAAGGATATGTAGGTTAGGTGCATTAGCCAGGGGTAAACATAGAGGAACGGGTCTGGGTGGTTTACTCTTCGGAGGGTTGGTGTGGACTTGTTGGGCCGAAGACCTGTTTCCACACTGTGGGGAATCTAATCTTAACCTACTAATGGCCATATTCATTCTTGATCTAACAAGTAATACAAGAAGGAACTTTTGACATGCCCACGCTGCAATGGCTTGTGGATTGGAACCTCCTTTTTTCGCATCGACCAGTTCTAAAATTGTTCACTTTACTGCTAATTAAAATTCTGGTTCAGCGGGGAGCACTCTTGCTTCTGAGTCAAAATGATTTGAGTTCAAGTCCCACTCCAGAGGCCTCATGCAATTTAGCCTGACACTCCCAATGTACTCCTGAGAGAGGGCTGCAGAGTTGGAGCTTTTGTATGAGATTAAAATTAAGTTTATTGTGTGCAAGAGCTTGGCACTAGTTGACAAAGAGCAAGGGAGTACTCTCTGCTGTCTCAATCAATATTCACAAGGGAACGGTAGCAGAATGGTTATGTTACTTACTGGATTAGTAACTCAGGGGCTTGGACTAATTATTACACTAATGGACTAAGATGGTAACCTTCTTGAAATATATAAATTGATAGGTTGAATACTGGGAGGATATTCCCACATTTAGGAGAAATTAGAAAGAGGTGATGCAGGTTGGAAGTAAGGGAACTCCTCTTTAAGACGGAGATGTGATTTTTTTTTTTGTTTAGAGGGTTATTAGTTTGTGGATTTCTCTGTCCCGGAAAGTAAAAGGCTGCGTCTTTGAATTCATTCAAGGCAGAGTTAGATAAATTTTTGATAGACAAGGCATTACACAAATGTAAGTCAGCTCCTGCTGATTTTGCAAGCGTGTTATTAAATTGTATTCAAGACCTTTTTGAGAGCAATGAGGAAAGGGCAATAAATGCTGGCATGGCTAATGATGCCATCACATGAATAAATTTTAAAAATGTTGGGATGATCCCAAGATTCATGATATTGTAAATATCAATGAAATCAACACTTACCTCTTCTATTTTCTTACATTTTACTGATGGATGAGTTATATTTTGGTTGAACATTTACTGGCAATATTAAGTAAGTATCAATATTATGCATATGGTTGTTGTAATAAAAGGTTACATTAAAAAATCTTGAGGCAAGGGAAAAAGAATGGAGCTAGGTTAGATGGAGAAAAACATTGATCCAATCTTGATTGTGCTGAAATGTTACATTTGTATGGAGAAGACACACTGGCAAAGCAGTTTTGTTAACATCAAAGCAGGGTGGGCTTGCATTATTAAGGTAAGCTTCAGTAAAGTACTATCACAGTGATAAACATAACCTTTGGAACACTAATGGTTGATTGTGGGTCACAGTGTATTACATAAGATTGGCAACTCTTCCGGGATGTATTGCTGGAGATTTGGTCATGTGATATCTGATTGCATAGTGCCTGGTCACAAGACATGTGCTGACAGGTTATAAATGCTACTGTATTTATTTTATAAAGGTCAGGTCTCTTGTAGTCTCTTATTAATGCTGCTGCTGATCCTGAGCTGAGAGCCAGAGGCTTTCCCTATGTGGACAGGAAAGAGTGCAAAGCTCTACCTTTTTCCACAGCAATGTGAAGAAACCAACTCCCAGGTCTCCCAGGCAGTTGGAAAGATCTGGCTCATTTTGGCAGAGATTGAAATAAGTACACGGTGCATAGTGAAGAAAAGATGATGCTACAAAAGAAATTATACAGTGCCTTTCACAATGTCAGCACATCCTGAAACTCTTTACAGCAAACCAGCAAATGCGATAATAACCAGTCAATCTATTTCACCAATGTTGCTGGATGGATAAGTATTGGTTGGGACACCAGAGATTGCTCCCTTGCTTGTTGTCAAAATTGAGGCAGCTTTTCCATCCACCCGATAGGGTAGATGTGACCTCATTTCAAAATCTGTTAATGAGGCATTGCATTAGGAATGGCAGCCTGGACATGTATCAGCTGCGACTCAGTTAGGAACATGCTTGCCTCTGAGCCACAAGACTCCACTCCAGGATTTAAGAATAGAAATCAAGATTGACACTCCAATATAGTAGTGAAAGCTTTCTGTCAGATGTGTCGTATTTCAGATGAGATGTTAAACCAATGCACTGTCTGGCCACGCAGGTGTATGTACAAGATCTCAAGCCATTACTTTAAAGGAGGACAGGGGTGTTTTCCCTGGTGTCCTGGCTAAAATTTATTCATCAATCAACATCACAAAAATATAGAATGTGTGGTTCTTTCTGTACTGTCCAGATTTACCAGATTAAATAATTTCAACGTATTTAAAACAAACAACCAAATATTGCCAAGTCTGCTGTTTCAGCCTTCCACTTCAAACACTAACTCAAAGACCAAGGAAGAACATTAAGACCAGTACTGTGGCTGACCACCATAAAGAGTCAATGCCAAAATACCTTGATATTACTCTTGACTGTACCTTGATTGACTGATAACATCTCCAAAACTCTGGAAAAAATACCCAAAAGAACTGTGGATGCTGGAAATCAGAAACAAAAACAGAAATTGTTGGAAAATCTCAGCAAGTCTGGCAGGATTTGCGGAAAAAAATCAGAGTTAACATTTCAGTCTGACATCCTGAAAAAGGGTCACTGGACCTGAAAGATTAACTGATTTCTGTCCACAGAAGCTGCCAGACCGCTGAGATTTTCCAGCAATTTCGGGTTTTGTTTCCAAAACTCTGGAACCTAGGTCAAGACAAGAGTGAATCTCATAAAGAAACTGGCAGGTACCACCTGGCGTAACAGAACCAACACACTATGCACTGCTTTTCTTGCCCTAATCTATCAAAAGCAGATTCTTGCTGCTCAACAACGACCACACAAACATCTCCAGAAAGACGTGAACATTGGGACCAATATAGTTTAGGGTGACTGAATTCCTGTGCTAACAAATATTGAACCTCCATATAGAATAATCCTCTTTAAAGAACACCATTGACTAAGAGCAGTCAGAATTCCTTTAACACGAGACCTTCGGAAAAAAAAGCCACATTCTTCACTTCATCCCATCTGGTTCACTAATATCCTTCAGGAAGGAAACTGTGATTTTATCTGGCAATGGTCTAGATGTGACTCCAGACCACAGCAAAGTGGTTGACTCTTAACTGCCCCCTGGGCAGTTAGGAATGGGAAATAAATGCTGGCCTAGCCAGCAATGCTTTCATCCCACGAATAAAATAAATTCCCTGATGTTACGACACGGTGGTGAGCCTTTCTGCTAATTAAACCAAACACCCAGAAAAGCTCACCTCACCTCATAGTCTGGTTAAGTATGAGTGACAGAGAGCTCCCCAAATTCCACTATTTAAAGAAAAAATATCAATTTTATTCTTTAACTCTAAATGTGAACATCAAACAACAACTATTTACAACCCTAAGCCTCCTTTCTCTTAAAGGTCGGTTATCTATCTCCAACTCTATAACAATATATTGATCCAATAAAACCCCCTATTAAAATTACAGGTCAACTTAATTTTCAAAACCAGACATGTGGCTGTCATCGTCGGCATCTGTCTTCTTCTGGACGTAGATCTCCCTGGTTGTCTTTGGTCTTTTGCTGCAAAGATGTTTCATATGGAAAAGGTACCTTTGATTGAGGGTGTTTTGAATAGCAGTCTCTTTCTCACTGGCTAACTCTCAAAATGCCAGTTACTTTATACCCTAAACATTGGATTGACTCTTTGGTTTGATGTTGTTAAAACAGTAAAATTCAGATTTTAGTATCCTGGGGCATAATTTAAACTGATTGGTTAAATTAAATGGTGGTCAAAACAACTGAGGTATCTAGTTTATGGTCAAATTTTACGTATTTTCAATTTTCCAGTACACTGTGAGTTTGCTAGTCACATGACAGTTACTTGCAAACTCTCACTGCCAAAACAGCCTTCACTCTCTCTTAAAGGAATAATACACACCTTCAACTTCATAACACCTCGCCTTAAAAAAACTCATCATAATGAAAAAATGGCTTTTTTTCTTAACCCCATTACAATGAAATACACATATATAGAACATCTGTTCAATCTTATCCATACTTTATCCACACCCTACCAATTGACGACAGCCCCACTGTTGACTGCAAACATCACCGAACATGACCTGCTATCTGACCCAAGCAATGAAGTTCAGATTACACCCTTCCACTGAAAATCTGGAGAAGCTTCAACTACTTGAGGACAAGCATGGAAAATGTTGGCCATATGCTCCAAAGGTGCACAAGTTCAAATTGTGGCATGCAAGTTGAACCATCAACTATGTACTGCCGGATAAATTCCTGGAAACATCATAACCATACACACTGCATCAGCCATAGGCATTTGGAATGATATGTTCAACAATGAACTATCAATGCTTCATGAGTTAGCATTATGAATTTTAAAAATCACTCTGATGTTTGCTTTGCTGAGTGAAAATTAGCTACTGCACTTCCTATATTGCAGCAATGACTGCACTCCAAAATGTCCTGCAGTGGTTTGAGATGTCTGGTGGTTGTGAAAAGTGTTATGTAAATGCAAGTCTTTCTTTCTCTCTCTCTACAGACCTCCAACCCACACAACTTGTGAGTCAGAGTGCTACGCACTGAGCCACAGCTGACATTTGCAGTTTTTTTAAAAATAGAAAGTAGTTAATTAACAAGATTATAGCATCATGTGCCACAGATGGTGCCCTGTGCTTCCCTCAGACAGACACACACCGACATCCTTTCTTCTCAATGAATGACTCTTGACTGGAGTGTAGGATGTTGTGATGCACATTATTTGGCAGGAAGTCAGCCCGCGTCCGTGGCTAGGGCGCATGCGCCGCCCGTTCAGGCCGACGGGGACCTCACTATCTGGCAAGGGGACAAGGACGAGGCGGCCAAGAGATGGAAGGGCAGCCAGCCGCTATGGCTTCGGCGCTCGGCGGCGCGGGCTGTCCGAGCCCGGCGACCCCACCAACCCTGGAGAAAATCACCTCAGAAAACTCCCCGGAGCCGGATTCCTACACGGTGCCGGGGATTTTACACTTCATCCAGCACGAATGGACGCGGTTTGAGATGGAAAAGGCGCGATGGGAAGCGGAAAAAGCCGAACTGCAAGTAAGTGAAGCAGCCGGAAAAAAAAAGGGGGCAGACGGTGTCGGAAAAAAAAACGAAATCCCAAATTCCGTTTTCATTGTTCCAGTCGGTTCTTTACGTTGAACGCTATCGATATCTGAGGAAACGCGAGTGCGAAAACGTGCTTCGTGGGAGAAAAAGAGGTTTTTCTCAGAAAAAATTACCTTCTATTGTTGCGGAGGGTCGGTGGTGCGCAGCCATCTTGGATTTAAAGATGGCGGATTGTGGTTATGTCATGAGCTCAAAAAAATCCTACTCTCGAAATTGCAATTATTTATGCTTTTTATAACCCTTTGCAATGTGTGCTATTCATACATTGTACCTGCAACAAGCCTGACATTGTTTTAAACGTTTGATAGGCAAAGATAGTGTATCTGAGGGCTAAGTGGAGTTTCCTCTCCAAATGTCAAAGATTCCTCTTACAAATGCTGTCTCCTAAGAATTTGTCTTTCTTTCGTCCTGTTTATTAGGACGTTCAATAATTGAAGACTTGTTCAGTACAGCACTTGTAACTGTCACACCTCGTAGATGTCTAGTCTGCTTTAGAATCAGCAAAGTGGGTGATTTTGAGTTGTAGTACTGTTATGAGAACTTGATTTTTGCATTGATCTGTATGGATTGGAGACCTGCCAGAATCCCTGAAACTAAATTTCACTGAACTCACTAAATGGGAAAAGTGGATCGAATTCCAATGCTTTCATTGTACAACACAGAGGAAATTGATGTTCTTTTTACAGCTGACTTTGCATTTTGAATTTCTAAATTATTTCAGCTTCAAGCTAATTTAGTTTATTTATTTCTCCAAGGGTAATGCACCTTATAATTTATTGTCACCTGGTTTGAGAACAATAATGTGGTCTTAAACATAGAAATAAATGGTCAGACCAGAATGTAACCAAATAAAAGGTTAGTGTTCATCTGAGTTCAGTTATGACTTCTCTTTATGGATTTCTTTCATGAATCTGACTTTGTATATGTATTTAATGTTTTCCTTTGTCTGTTCCTTGCTGCATTGTAGCTGTTGAAATATGATCTGCAGTCTTTCTTTAATCATTTTCTACTCTCCACTGATAGCTGTTCATATAAACCCAGAGCCATTTCTAAACTAGGACACAGAATCCTAAATTTGGAGCAATGAATCACAAATTTTTTTAATGTTTAGACTTACCTTTGTTATAAATCAAATTCTTACCATTCGCTATAAATATATTTAGACCAGTTCAATTAACAGCTTAAAAAATATTTATGACACTATAGAATGGAAGCTAAAATTGGGATCAATTTGGAAAAATTAGTCCACCTGATGCAACAATACACATATGTGAGTGAATTTCTCTGAAAGGCAAGCATAAAGTAAGGTTTTATTTACTGAATGGCTATAAGTGTTGTCCAACTCATCCATGCCGACCAGATATCCCAACCCAATCTAGTCCCACCTGCCAGCACCCGCCCCATATCCCTCCAAACCCTTCCTATTCATATACCCATCCAAATGCCTCTTAAATGTTGCAATTATACCAGCCTCCACCACATCCTCTGGCAGCTCATTCCATACACGTACTACCCTCTGCGTGAAAATGTTTCCCCTTAGGTCTCTTTTATATCTTTCCCCTCTCACCCTAAAGCTATGTCCTCTAGTTCTGGACTCCTCCACCCCAAGGAAAAGACTTTGTCTATTTATTCTATCCATGCCCCTCATAATTTTGTAAACCTCTATAAGGTCACCCCTCAGGGTCTGTTTCCATGCTGTACATCTCTATGACTCTATAAATAAGAACTGATTAGGTGTTTGGATTATCTGTGCTACTTGATCTGTTTTTCACAAAATATTGAAAGAGGGAGAAGGGAATGATAGAATTGAAAGTGTGACTCTGATCTTTATCCACATTGCAGTGTAGCTATTGAGTTGAAAGTATATGATATTATTGCAGGATAGCTTGACTATGATTCTTTCCCCTGTTTGGTCTCCCCTCATTTATCTCCATATTAAGGTTTCCAATATGCCACATGTGAATACCATTGTATATGGCTGTCCAAACTTTACAATCAGCTTCAAATAAAGATCCAAGTTCTCTTGAAAGAGAATCAATGGAAAAAGATGCCTGTTTTTTAAACCTTCAGGCAAAGGACCAGCATTTCCCTAACGTTTTTTTTTGTTATTGACAGATTGACACGGTGTCAAGACCTGCATTTATTGCCTATCCCTAGTTTCTTTCATAATGATTTTTGAATTGTAGCATTCCTGCAGTAAATATGTTCTTTCAGTACTGTTAGGTAGGGAATTTCTGTATTTTGATCCAGTGATAATGCAGGGTTGATTATTATTGGTGTGTAATTTGGAGGGGAACTTGAACATAATGACATTTCATCTGTCAGCCACCCTTGTCCTTGTGAGTGGGAGTCTCCAGTGGAAGTTTGGGAGTTGCTGCTGGAAAATCTTTGGATAACTGCTGCAATAGATCCTGTAGAAAGTAGACATTGCTTTCTCCCTTTTGGTGTTTTGGGTATTTAAGAGTGATGAGGTGCTGATCAAGTAAGTGCTGAGCCCTCCGGGAAAGAGAATTCTGTAGGATGTAAAATCCTATGAGAGAAAAAAAAACAGTCTCCTCTTCTCTTTCTTAATTGGGAGACCCGTTATTGTTAAAGTGACCCTTTGTTCTAAGCTTTCCGAGAAGGGAAATGTCCTTTCAGCATCCATTCTGTCAAATCCCTCACGATCTTATGCATTTTAATGAGATCTCCTCTCAGTGTTCTGAACTCCAGTGGATACAGGCCTAACCTTTCCTTATAACACCCTGTTCTTGTGAATTAGTTGAATGAACATTTAGTAAACTGCTTCTAATGCTTTCCTTAATTAAGGAGACCAACACTGTACGCAATATTCTGATGTCATCTTACCAATGCCCTGTACAACTGTAGCAAAAGTCCCTCTTTTTTAATCCATTCCCCTTATGATAAACAGCAGCATCTCATTTACCTTTCCAGTCAGCCACTATACTTGCGTGCTGACATTGAGTCATGCACCAGGACACCCAAATCCCTCTGTACCTCTGAGTCCTATAATCTCCCTCAATTTAAATAATTGCATCATGTTTCTTCTTCCTGCCATTTAAATACCTGGCCTCTCTATTGTTGAAATAGCTACATATCTGACGTTGTTCCTGGAATATCAAGGTGGCCCTTGGAATATCAATAATAGAGCAACCTGGTGACAGTAATGCCTTTGATATTTCAGCAATATATTACATCACTTCATTAATGTAAAACAGGTGGAAAAGCCACAAATTTGACTCTAAAGAGAGCTTAACACAGTAGTTTGAGTATCTGACAACTTGGCTTCCAGTTAAGAGCTCAGCAGTTCAGATTCTGGGATTGTGAATGTGCAGTCATGATTTTTTCACATCTTCTCTGTGGTTGTTAATTTGGGCACAAATCGGGGATCTTCTCATTTGTGTTGCTCAGTTAAATTCTACAGCAGTCAACGAAATCATCAACGCAGTTTTGGGTTTATTTTTAAAGAAATGTCAGAGGGGCAGATGAGAGTGGCAAGCTAGCAGTGTCACTTTTATGTTAAAGTCAGTGGTGTCTAACGTGTCACAAACATGATTTGAATCTAGCCACATAATGGTCAATGTGGCTCAATTTTTAAATAGAGTGGAAGTGAGAAAGATAGGTTCAAAATGGTCTGTGCAGGTGCCTAGTCTTTACAAGCTGGTGGATAACTGACTTGGACAGGAGAAAGCTACTGAATGGCAACATCTTCCTTTGTCAAATGTTCCCTCAGTCTCACGTTATTAATTAACTTTAGCTTAGCGGGATCATCTGCTAATTTATTGAGTTAATAAAATAAGTAAGCAAAGATTTCAATTTTAATTAATTATGCCCTTGGTAAAACAAAGAAGTAAACTAAACAGGCTGAAACACAGTCAATGAGGCACAGAAATAGGATTTAAGTAGTGAATTTTCTGCTATGGAGAGGTTTTCATTGACTTATAGAGAATACTTAATTTGTACTTGCTGAAAAAGGATGAGTGAGTTCCCTTTAGTGTTCAGGCAGGCAAATCAGAAAGCTGCCAGGCTGAGGCCACAGCTAATGAAGCTATGATTATATTCAAAACTTTTAGGTCACAGGAGAATGTTGGTGAGATTTCCTATTCCTTATTACTCTCCCATCCCCTCCTAGTATGTGTCTGCGTATGATTAATGAAGCATGTTTTGGCACAAATATAGACCACCCCAACTTTGCATACCATGCCAGCATCCTGTCTAGGCTTGTATATGAAGAATGATAGATGTGTGGCAAGATCTTTAAAAAGGAGAGGAGGATTGGTGGGAAAGACAGAATAGGAAAATAAAATTGATATTGTGCCTGTATCCATATTTGATTATTAATTTTCCCTTTTTCCTTATGGCTTAAATGTGTTAATGAAATGTAATCCCATACACGAGCTCTGTTTTTCTTCTCAAATCTTCCCACTATAATCCTTATCTTTTCACCTAAAGGGTTCCCCAAGAGTCAGTGGATTTAAACGTACTGTTAACTTATAGTGGCTATCCACATTGCCCATAGAAATTTTGGGCCCAGTTGTGTCTGTGCTCAAAATGCACTAGAAAGCAATGGATATGGATTAGCAATGGAATCTCTGGATCACTTCACCTCCCTGATGTTGCTGAAAGTGCAACTTGTTGTAGCATATGCCTGACTGTCTCATCCAGTTCAGATCAGTGTGTTTTGTGCTTAGTGCCATCACTGTATACAGGCACATGGCTTATCCAGTGATTGAACAAAGCCAACCCTGCAATCAAGTAGTCATAGAAAAGCAAAGTACTGCGAATAGTGGAGATCTGTCATAAAAATTGAAAGTTCTGGAGGAGCTCAGTAGGTCTAGTAGCAGCTATGAAGAGAGAAACAAAGTTTTAAAGTTTTGAGTGCAATATGACACTTTCTCGAAACTGACAAATGAGGTGGAAAAGTGGTGGCTTTTCTACTGTGTAGAAAAAGACAAGGAAAGTGCAAGTGAAGAGAAGGGATAGTCACATGAATACTGGAGGGTGGGGGAGTATAGAAGATGACAATGTCATAAAACAAAATGATTGCAGAGAAGCAGCATAGATTGAGGATAGCTGTTAGTTGCAGAATATAGATCAGCTCTGCTGGAAGCAAATACAAAAAGAACCAGACAATTCATGGAGGTCAAAGTTCATGGTCTGACTATGTTCACCTCTGTTCAGTACAATGTGCTGTAAAGTGCCTAAATGAAATATTTCTTCCTTTGTTTGCTTTCTTTATTGCTGAGAAAAATACTTGTGTGTGATGTAAACAACTGATTCGACTATGTGTTCCTCACTTTAGTAAGGAAGTCTCAAAACAATTGTGTGCTGTAGATTGCTGCTTTTCTGTTTAATACAATCTGTGAGCTTAATGGTCAGCAGTATCTGGCGCAAATGCTGAACATTTGTGTACTTCTGATTTAAAAATATAGAGTACTGCTTAGGAAACTAAACTCTTGCAAATGCATAACTGCTTATCATTGACTTTTAAAATTACTTTTTATGCTCAAATTTTATTCAAGTCAGGGGTATTTGTAACAGAGACAAAAACTCTAACGAAACTTCTCAGTAACCCTCTACCTGCTTGTTCAGTTAAATGTTGAAGTTTTGCTAGAAAATAGATCAGTTATACATGCATTTCCAACACAACCACCTTATGTCCTTGTTAATATTGTCGCAAGAGGATATTTTGATTTGTGGACCGATATTCACTAGGATGCTGATTTAAAACTCCTTTTACATTAAACTTAAAATAGCTGCTTCATTCCATCAATCTGCCACAGCATCTAAAGGGGAAAATCCAGCATTGTCGTAATCCTGTCAAGTTCACAATATTTTGTTTTAATTTTTGTATTGAAACTTGCATTTCGTTGCTACAATTGTCAGATTTCTCACCTGAAGCAAAATACCACAGTGATTTACAAAGGAGGCAAGATGAGAAGGAGGAGAGAAATAAAATTAGAGTAGGAATTGGGGGGAATAGAAGGGTGTGTGGATGGTTTTGTGTGCAGCTGAGGAGACAGCTTGGCTAAAGGAGTTGCCTAAAACAGGCTGGAGCATCTTACAGCTGATTCCAGTGGTGGAGTCAAGGCAGTTTGTTTATCCAATCAGCTCCCAGGAACTTAGTTTCTTAAAAAAAGAAGTAATACTTTGTATACTTTCCTCCATCTTCAAAACTACTTGTTCCTTGGCTGGAAGAGCAGCCATGTAACATCATCTGAAGCTTTTGGCACTATTAATCTCTCTGCATATAAAGCTTGAGCCACACCACATAAAATAATATCAATCTGAAATAAACAGCTTTGTTGGTTATTTATACATTTGACTCCCACAGTTTGCTATCATTCTTGTTCAAAGATCTGGATTAGTTTAAGCTAATGGTTTCAGACATTGTGGATTATAGCCAGGTATAATGAGTGCCAGTGGTCAATTTTGCAAATAGGAAGGGCTCTGGCATATGCTAGCATCTTACACGTTTTACATGACAGATGGTTGTTAACAGCATCATTGTATTAGTTAGAATTTGCAGTGATGGTACAATTTTGCGTGTGCTGCTTTTAGGCTAGCAATGTGCCAAGGCAAAAGTAGGTATAAAATATACCTTTTTAGAAGCTTTCCTATTGGCTAAATTGATAAGGACAACATGAAGCTAAGCCAGATAGCTTAGAAAGTTCCAAGTTGGATTCCTGATCTGTGCTGAGGCGCCTGATTTTTAACTCTGGAATGGGTTGTAACAGTTGGCTTTAATATTTGTGAGGAGAAAGTGAGGTCTGCAGATGCTGGAGATCAGAGCTGAAAATGTGTTGCTGGAAAAGCGCAGCAGGTCAGGCAGCATCCAGGGAACGTCGATTTTCCTGTTCCCTTTAATATGTGAGCTCAGAGCAAGTACAAGTCCTGATGTTCTCATTGTCGGGAAGTCTGAGTGTTCAAACATGTTATAAGACTTTAGTCTTGGTGTTGTGGAAAGTCAAATTGCCTGTATCATAAACTATTAAAAGAAGTAAAGAATTTGCATTTAGCTAATGTCCCTTACAGCTTCAGCTTCAGGATGTCTGAAAGCACATCAAACAATGAATTGAAACCAATTTGTACACTGTAAGGTAGAATGGCTGTTTTAGAACTTTGACATAGTTGTAACAGCTGTACCTCTACTCTGATCAGATCCCTACTCTCTCGGTTCTCATTGTGGGATTGCAAGGACTTGAAATGTTGTCAAATAGGGAAAATGTTTGGAAAACATTGCCATAGGATCTTTCATAATGGCCACCTTGAATACTGGCCTAAAATAGATTCTTCCATCTTTAAATTGGGCCTGAAACTTTCATGGGTGAGAGTGCAAGCATTGAAGAAAAGCCTGGTTTTCACATTAAAAAAGAGAACTGTAGTCAAGGTCCTAGAAACCTGCCAGTTTATTAAAACATATTCTTGAAGGAGTTGATAGTTTCAGCCAAGGAGAGAGAAAATTGATGTGGGGAGAAAACATGACTGTAAATAGAACAATACAGGGTGTTTTGCTATAACACGCGCTTTTGTCAATGCAAATTTGCTATAACACGATTGATAAGTTGGGGACACTGTTTCTAAAGTACAAACTTTTAAAACGTGCATTGCCTAAAATGTGATTACATCGCCAACACTTTAAGCACTGTTTCTAAAGTGTGATTTTTCTATATCACAGGGTTGCGCAAGAACACAACCATCATGTTATAGAAGAACTGACTAGTTTGAGTTTATAGGAAAGTAGCTGATATGTATCAAACCAATCGCATCACATCACTTTCACAAATCCTATTGTAATTTAAATATGTGCAAAATATGTTATTTGAGTGTTTTGTTTTTAACTGTTGTCACACCATGTTATCATTGATTTGTTTAACGTGCTGATAATGCATTTTAGGAAGAATTAAGCTTAAGCCAATATACATTAACACTGTCGAAACCTACACTTTGCAATACATTAGCACTTCAGTCTCATTTTGAAACTGAAAATGCCTCTTGTATAGCGGCCACATTTGGGAGGTCAAGATCTTTATAGTTAATTATATTGTCAGTACTTTTCACCCATTCGAGTGGAAATAATTTTACGCATCTGTCATTGGCATTTCACTTAAATTCTAATGACAGCTTTGGAAATTGAACTTTAGCTACTCTGAGAAGCAGTCAGTTACTGACAGGCGGAGCTGCTCAGACTTTTTATCTGAGGGTCTAAATAACAAGAGGCATCCATCAATAGAAATGCCAGCAATTTAAATTACAATAAAATGTAACATCATTGCAGAAAATTCTGACGATGAATGAGGAGGGTAATGCATCTTATTTAAAAACTGCTTTCAAATTGCTGCTGGATTGTTATGTAGCTATAATTTTAAACAGAAAATTCTGTTGATATTTTTTCTAGTTATGTAGTTATTTTGTGTCCCATTTTGTGTCTAGTTGTTGTTGAACCCTTCCATTTATGTCCTTAAGTGTCATCTCTGTAGTAATGAGAGTGTGCTACATGTTTTGATGATTCATTCTTCAAGTAAGCTGTCTGCTTATGTGATCATTCAAATGTAGAAGAACAAGGCATTCTTCTAGTGCCTGTTCAATCGCTTACAGACATACCACCAAAGAGTACATGTTATCTAATTGTTAGTCTTTTTGCTTTTTGTGGTAAGCTATGAATGTAGAGTGGCTGCCATATTTACCACATTGCTACAAAAAATCTTAATCTGAGGCAATTTGGATTGTGAATTGCTCTGTGATGTGTCAAGTTTTTTCTCTGACATAACATTTATCTAAGCATCCTGCAAAAACATAGTCTGCTGGTTGTGAGATTCCTGCTGTTGCATTGCAGGAAACATTTCCTGGCACTACAGCAAGGGCATTATTTCAAGATTGTGATCCTTGATGCCTGAACTTTTCAAGTTGCCAGAAGATCATAGCACCACTGCTTCCTGAATCAGGACATTGGCAAGAACTTCTCTGCTATTTTTCAAAACATTGCAATATGTCTACCTCCACAACAAAAGTCTAATTGCAGCACTATCTCCCACAATTTTACTGATTGAAATCTGCTTTTATATTTTAAAGGCACGTGTAGCCTTTCTACAAGGAGAGAGGAAAGGTCAGGAGAATCTGAAGAAGGATCTGGTTCGGAGAATTAAGATGCTGGAATATGCCTTAAAGCAGGAAAGGTAAGCTTTGTAAACTGAAGTATGGATCATCCATGAATAGGAACTTTCGAACGGCATGAGTAGGCTGTTCAGTCTCTTGAACCTGCTTGGCCATTCTTGTAGCTCAGACTGGTGTGGAGCAGTACTGGGAATAGTGGGGTCTGCACTTTTGGGACGGTCCACACCTGATGATTGCTGGTGCTCATGTTCTTGTGAACTCTAAAACTCCCTCTACTTCGAGTTATAAACAAAGTTGTGGTAGAAAGATGTGGTATATTAAGTAGAAGAGAAAAGTTGAGAGAGGCAGTTAGTAATATACGAATTGAGGATATGAGAATGACAGGAAGGGACAGAGAGAAGAATACCGTAGCAATCAAAACTTGATGTTTCATAGGTGACAAAAAAAGAGCTAACCAAGTGAACAAATTCATAGCACATATTCCAGGAAGTACGTTCCGATAGCAATTAAGGAAACCTGGCTTCAGCATATCCAGAATTGTGCCTGGTGTCTGAGGAGAGTGTGACATTCAAGAAAAATGGAAAACTAGATAAAGGTGGAGATCTTTAGTTCAGGAGATCAGGATGTAGAATCAGTTTGATTTCGGCTGAGGAAAAGTAGAGGAAATAAAGCATGAGTTGGATTGGTCTACAAGCCCCTTAATAGTAACCACGTTGTAGAGCAAAGTATGCAAGAAGAAATATTGGGTGATTGTGATAAAAGGGGTGGCAATAATCGTGGGTGTCTTTAATTTACATATAAACTGGAAAAATCAGAGTTGCAATAGTAGCCTGGATGAGGAATTTGCAGAATGGATCTGAGAGAGTTTCTTTGAGCAGCACATGCGGGAGTGACCAGAGAGCGCAGGTTATGTTTGACTTGATATTGTGTAATGTAACAGGATTAGTTAATGACCTGGAGCAAAGGTACTATGAGGTAGCAGCAACCACAACGTGATAGACCTTTATATTTAGATTGAAAGGGAGGTGATTAGGTCTAAGATTAGCATTTTAAATGTAAGAGCAAATACGTGGACATGAAAGCTGAGCTAGCTGAAGTGAACTAGGCGAAGTGGGTACTGCAGATGCTGGAGATTAGAGTCAAGATTAGAATGGTGCTGGAAAAGCATAGCAGGTCAGGATGTAGAATCCGTTTGATTTCAGGTGAGGAATAGGAGAGGAAATCAGTCATGAGTTGGATTGGTCTACAAGCCCCTTAACAGTAACCACTTGAAGATATGTATACTGCTCTTCTAAAGAAAATAATCTATAGTAGGACATACAGTGTGTAGTTAACTAAAGCATTTGGGAAAGCATCAAACTTAAGATAAATATTTACAACCTGGCCAGATGATTGGTTAGAATATAAAGATCAATTGAGAATGACTAAAAGATTAATCTGGAGGAAGAAATTAGATTATGAGAGGAAGCTAACTGAGTACAGGGGAACCTCGGTTATCCAAATGTGACGGGTGGGCACTATTTCGTTCGGATAATCGATTATCTGGTTAATTGATTTAAATGCCTTTCCTCTGGTGTTCGCAGTTTTTAAAGTCTGCTGCAGCAGCATGCAGCGCGCGAGGCCCTGCTCCCCCCCTGCCCCTGTGCAACCCAACCCCGTGCAACACCCCCACCCCCAACACCGCCCCCGCCCCCATGCAGCACCGCCCCCAACCCCATACACACCCACCCCCCTCTCCAGGACAGCCAGACTGGACACCAACAACAAGACTGTGACTGCTGCAGTTGCCTTTATGGGGTAAGTCTCCAAATAGTGTGCGCGCACACATAGCCTCAGCCACATCCACACACACAACTTTTTGCCAGGTTCCACCTTTCCCCTGGTCAGATTATCTGGGGGTGGGGGTGGGGGGGTTAGGGTACACCCCTCTGCAGAACTCCAGGGAAAGTGTGAGGAGAGCGAGAGGGCGGGCGGTCAGTCATTTGAGGACGGTGCCTGTTTAATCACTGTAAACAAAAGACGCGATCACTGTTGGAAACACATCTTTGATATAATGTTTCTATCGGGACCTCAAGATCTCCTTCGGATAATCCAATTTTCGGATAATTAGTATTTGGATAATCGAGAATCCTCTGTATGTAAAAAAAAAAAATACAGAGAGCAAAGGTTTTTACAGGCATTTAAAAAGGAAAGAGCAAGTAAAGTATATTCTCTAGAGATTGGAAGTAAGGAGTTAATTTATTGAGAAACCTGCAAATGAAATGAAGAAATATTTTCTTTCTGTCTTCATGGTGGAGAATTGAATTCCTCAATAGCTATGTGAATCACAAGGTGGAAGAGAGAGAGAACAACTTAGCAAAATTGGAATTACATGGGAAGTGGTTCAAAGCAAACAGATCAACAAATCATGGGGTCCAAATGGACTTCACTGTAACGTCTAAAGAGGTTGCTCATGAGCCGGTAGGTGGGTTGGTGTTAATTTTCTAGAATTCCATAGATTCAGAAAATGTTATTCAGATTAGAATGTAACAACTAAAACTGTTCTATTCAAGAAAGGATGGAGGCAGGAAGCTAGTAAGCCAGTTAGCTTGATATATGTGGTGGGAAAGATGTTTGAATTAACTATTAAAGAGATTACAGCCAGTCGTGTAGAAAAACTCAAGGAAATCGGGAAGAGTCAGAATGGTTTCATCAAAGGGTAATTTTGTTTTTAACCAATTTATTAGAATTCTTTGAAAGAGTAATATGCATCACAGATTAAATGGAGCATTTAGATATAATGTACTTGGAGTTCCAGAAAGTGTGGAATGAAGTGCTACATCACAGCAGCAGGTTCAATTCCAGCTTGGAGTTTGCATGTTTCTCCCTCTGTCTGTGTGGGTTTCCACTTGGTGCTCTGATTTCCTCCATAGTCCCAAGGTGTGCAGATTAGGTGGATTGGCCATACTAATTTGCCCCACAGTATCCAGGGATGTGCAGGCTAGGTAGACTAGCCATGGTAAATGTGGAGTTAGGGGGATAGGGTGGGACTGTGGGTCTGTGTGGGATGTTCTTTGGAGGGTTGGTGCAGACAC
This sequence comes from Chiloscyllium plagiosum, assembly GCF_037043375.1. NCBI lineage: Eukaryota > Metazoa > Chordata > Chondrichthyes > Orectolobiformes > Hemiscylliidae > Chiloscyllium > Chiloscyllium plagiosum. The sequence goes on along the minus strand of NW_028270185.1, from coordinate 9,414,627 downwards.
AGTGGGCCAAATGGCCCCTCTCTGCACTGTTACAATTCTGTGATCAAAGGAAATTGCTGAAAACAAAAGCTTGTGGTGTAGGGGATAACTTATTAGTATGGGTGGAAGATTGGCTGGCTGGAAGCAATGCATCTTTGCTCAACAGGATCTGTTGAGTAAAGTCCTGCAGTTGTGCTGGAGCTTCAGTTTTGTCAAAATTTACATCAATGGCTTAGATGAGGGAAGCATGGTTCATTTGGGCAGGAAGAACAAAATAAGGTATTACTTAAATGGAAGATAACTGCAGAATTCTGAGGTGCAAAGGGATTCAAATTTTTTTTTTAAGATTAGATTAGATTACTTACAGTGTGGAAACAGGCCCTTCGGCCCAACAAGTCCACACCGAAGTGCAACCCGCCCAGACCCATTCCCCTACATTTACCCCTTCACCTAACATTACGGGCAATTTAGCATGGCCAATTCACCTAACCTGCACATTTTTGGAATGTGGGAGGAAACCGGAGCACCCGGAGGAAACCCATGCAGACAATGGGAGAATGTGCAAACTCCACACAGCCTGAGGCGGGAAATGAACCCGGGTCTCTGGCGTTGTGTGGCAGCAGTGCTAACCACTGTGCCACTGTTCTAATGCATAATTCATAAAAAGTTAGTATCCAGGCACAGCAGGTAATTGAGAAGGTGCATAGGATGCTATCCTGGAACATAAAATGAAGGATTTCATGTTTTAGTAACACAGGGCATTTCTGACAGCACGTCTTCTGTGTTATGTGCAGTTTTGGCTGTCTCATTTAAAGAAGATGTGAATGCATTGCAGGCAGTTCAGAGGAGATTTACTAGGTGGCTGCCTGGAATGAGCAGTTGCCGTAGGAAGGTAGTTTGGACAGGTGGAGCTAGATTATGCTGGCATTTAGAAGAATGAGGGGAGATTGAATTGATAAGATCCTCAATGGTCTTGACAAGGTGGACATGGAAAAGATGTTTCCTCTTGTGGGTCAATCCAGGAATAGGACTAATACTATTTTAAAATTAGGGCTTGGGATTCACCCTTTGTGGACACTGCTGATTTTTCCTAGTTCTTTCCTATGAACTATGAAGCCGCTCATATACATACTTTCAAACTGAAAGCTTGTACTTTCTCAGTCTTTTAGTAATCTGGTTTTTAACCATTCCTGCTCTGGAAGTTACTTAAAATAGCTTTCTACGAAGGTAACTAAGAACAGGAACTCTTCTATACTCCCTTCTGCGAGATAAAGTATATTGTCCTTTGGAACCCCATCAGATCTTCTCCAAACTACTCAAAAATTTCCAATCTCTGGTTTTCCTAAGTCAAAATCAATCTTGATTGTCCTAAACCAGAAACAAGATTATAGCCCTCAATATTAATATTCCCAGTCATAAATAAAGCATAATATTAACAATTTCCATTAACACTGCAAGAGTTCTCTGCTCTCTAACAGTAGATTAGGTCATGGTTCTGGAAAAACTGACTGACCTAATCTATCATAAATGTAAACGACAACCATATGCCACAAGTTTGAAATCCAAACTCTTAAAATGGTGATTATACATATATACCACACCACTTTATCGCCATTTTGTTTTAATTTAAGACCCTACTTTTAGATTGCACTACATCTTTTTCAAGCTTAATGAAACATTCTGCCATATTGTGATTATTATTCCTGAAGATTCTTTTACAACAAGGTTATTAATTACCCCTTAAGCTACCTGAGATGGAAAATCATAGTATTTTGCAATAAAAGCAAAGTTAGGGTAATGTGCATTACAAAATGTAAGCTCTGTTCTGCTCAGTAAGGTTGGATCTTAATATGCCTATGCAAAGTTGAGGGAAGCGGAGAGAAAGGAAACTTGCTTTGACAAACTGTAGGAAAACTTCACACGAATGAGCCACCTGTTAGGGTCTTGACCTTTCAAGCGTGTCTCATAGTGTACTTTTTTAAAATGGGTCAACCAGAGTTCCTGCTTCTGATTAGTTGGACCTCCCTTTACTTTAGGAAAGTATGCAGTGACATTGGCCTCTGCTTTGCTGCTGCCCATTGTAATGAGTTTGCATTTGTGGAAAGAAGGAGAGAGGTACTTAGAGACTGCTGATGCTGGTGAAAGCCTCTCTTGATCCTAATACAGTCAGCTTGCTCAAGATGTGTTAAAAACAACTTACTGAAATATGAAAGGAAGGTTTTATTAAAAATGCCATTTCAAATTTAGCACAGTCTTAATTGTTGGGGAGCATTGGGATTCATAGAAATAAATTCTCAAGTTATGTCCAAATTCATGTCCAAAATTCAATTATCCTTTTTTGCATTTCCTTTTTCCCACGTTAGGTGCTTTGCTCTTATAACTATCATGTCTTAATATTACATTAGAGTGTCTTCATTTCTCTTCTTTTCTAGGACAAAATACCACAAGCTGAAGTATGGAACGGAACCAGTTCAAGGTGACTCAAAGATAGATACAGCAGATTCTGGTACATTTGAGAAATTATACATATTTTTACCTGAAAGTGTTTCATATCTTCAGTTAAAATGACACTTTTGCAGGTGTACAGTGTTGATAGGTTAAGCAGCCTGCAGTTTTGGTCATAGAGCTTTGTCATGTTGGTGTTTCTCTTTAACTCCTGTTACTCTAATTAGGCCAATCTATTCCCACCAGATTTGCCTGCGTAATTTCATCCCAACAATGACCATTTAAACTGCAGACTGCCTGCAGACCCCTTATTGTGGGGTGTTATTGCCACTTTCTCTCTTCTAAGATGTGTGCATCAACTGACTGCTTTAAAATCCACTATGTTCAGTTAGAGTTTAGAATGGGGACCTCTTCACAGAAACAAATAGCTTTTCTCCCTTTAGGATTTTTTTTACAAAATTGGGCTAACTGCAGTAAATGTAGAAATTTGTGGGATTACAAGATGTTGAAATTAAAGATTATTTGGCTCAACTTCATTTCACCTTCCTGAAAAACCCTTTTTATTCTTCATCGGCTGGCCGGCTTTTATTGCCTGTCCCTAGTTGCCTTTGAACTGAGTGGCTTGCTAGGCCAATTCAGAGGGCAATTGAGAGTAAACCATATTGGTGAATTTACTTTAACAATTAATGATAATTTTATGGTCATAACTACTAAGATTAACTTTTTAAATTCCAGATTTGTTGACTGACTTCAATTTCTGTCATTTACCATGGTGTTACTTGAATCTATGTCCCCAACATTAACATGGGCCTCTGGGTTACTAGTTCAGTGACAGTCCCGATTATCTCTTTATTTTAGTATCCGATTGTTTCTTAAATGATCCTACTTCCACCACTTTATCAAAAGCTATTGCATATGTTGATTACTGTGTGCTGTGAATTGTCACCCCATGACAAATTATTGCTCAAATTGTAAACACATTTGTACAGTGCTCTTATTTATGTTGTGCTACTCATAAATTCTAGGAAGGCAATCATACATAAATCAATGTGCTTTGTAATGCTTTAATACTTTACCTCAGGTCGATCCCACGACCACCACCAAAAGACCTGTAACTGATGTTGCTTCATTGTCGTATTATGCAGCTTTAAATGCCCTCTTCAGGCACAGTACAAGTCCAGAATGATTTCTTCTATTCATTGTTTGTAATCATCCAGATCATGCCCTTTTTATGTGCTTGATGTATCAAAATTTCATAAAAAATGCAAACATTCAAGTTTTAGACTTGGGGAAGGAACAGATATAAAATCTGAATTTGTATCGCCAGTATTTAAGTATTACATGTTACTACTTGACTTATACCTATTTGGTTGGCAGGAATTGCAGTGATTGTTCCAACTTGTTGGTATGTCTCCAAATCTGTATGCCCTCTAGCAGTAGCTGTAGACTGTCTTGTAAATTAGTTGTCGAAAAGTGTGGTGCTGGAAAAGCGCAGCAGATCAGGCAGCATCGAGAAGCAGGAGAATTGATGTTTCCGGCATAAGTGCTTCATCAGCAATGGAGGGGGTAGGTGCTGAGAGATAAATAGAGGGGTGGTGGTGGGGCTATAGGGAAGGTAGCACAGAAGGCAAAAGGTAGATGGAGGTGGGGGGGCTGATGGTGATGTCAGAGACGAGGGTGGAACAGATAGGTGGTAAGGAAGATGGACAGGTAGGACAGTTCAAGAAGGCGTTGCTGAGTTGGATCTGGGATGAGGTGGGTGGAGGGGACATGAGGAAACTGGTGAAATTGACATTGATGCCATGTGATTGGAGAGTTCCAAGGTGAAAAGATGAAGCGTTCTTCCTTCAGGCATTGGTGGCTTTGACTTACTGGTGGATAGGGCCAAGAACTTGTAAGTCCTTGGGGGAGTGGAAGGGGGTGTTCAAGTGCCGGCCACAGGGTGGTGAGGTTGTTTGGTGTGTCTCCCAGAGATGTTCCCTGATATGTTGCGTGAATTAGCATCCTGTCTATCCTGTCTCCCTAGTGTAAAGGAAACCACATCGAGAGCATCAGACACAGTGTTTGTGCAGGAAAATCTCTGCCAGATGTAGTAGGATCCTTTGGGGCCTTGGATGGAGGTGAGGGGGAGGTGTGAGCACAGGTTTTACACCTCTTGCAGCAGCAAGGACTGGAGGGTGGGTTGGTGGAGGGGGGGGGGGGGGGGGGGGGGGGGTGTGGAGAACATGAACCTAACAAGGGAGTCGTGGAGGGGATGGTCTCTGGAATGCTGATTGGGGAGGGAAATATATCTTTGGTGGTGGGGTCTGATTGGAGGTGGCGGAAATAGCAGAGAATAATGTGTTGTATCCAGAGATTAGTGGGTTGGGAGGTGAGGATCAGTGGGGTTCTATCCTTGTTGCAGTTGGAGGGGTGGGGTTCAGGAGCGAAGGTGTGGGAAGTGGAGGAGATGCGTTGGAGGGGAAATTGTTGACCACGTAGGAGGGGAAATTGCGGTTCTTGAAATAGGAGCCATCTGGGACGTCCTGGAATGGAATTGCTCTCCTGGGAGTAGATATGGCAGTGGAATTGGTAATAAGGGAGAGTGTTTTTACAGGACTTGGTAGGGGGAGGAGATGTAGTCCAGTATGGCGCTGGAAAAGCACAGCAAGTCAGGCAGCATAAATTACTTGACCATAGGCGGTACAGAACCTGTCTGCAAATCCATCGCTACACATTGTGCACACACATCATTTTGCAGCAGCTCTCATGTAGGTTTTTTAATCCTATCATTCTTAGCCTGGGGCTTGAATGCCAATTGCAGCAACTCCATTTACCTCACTGGATGGAGTTCAGTTAACCCCAATCAGACTGGGAATTGAATGTGAAATCTTCTGCACTCTACAGTAGTGAGAGAATTCTGCTATATTTAAGAAGCAACTGAAGGAATAGTGATAAGTCTGGGCCTGTACATATTAAATTTTCTTGTGAGCACGATTGATATGAAATTCAAACAATTTTGTATGAATAGAGTTAGGTGGAGTAACTACTTAGGTTTTCAGAGCAGAGTGTAAACACATTGGAATTTGAAATTGTTCATTGCACTGTTCCAGGCTTGCCTACTGGTGGAATACTGTTGATTTTCGAAGATACATGTCCAATTGCTCTTTAAACACACTAATAGGATTTACAAGAGTATACTAGAAAATTACAGTTATGTAATTTCCATAACACATATTGAAGATATAGCCTAATAACAGTATTGTCTCCTAATCATTAACAAAATGATTAACGTATTATTAAAATGACAACTACAAGTCGTTGTGCTATAACGCACATTTTGTTAATGAGAATTCACTGATGCAATTAACTAATTGGGGTCACTGTTCCTATAGCGTGAACTTTTAAAATACGGGCTCCATTAGTTTGAGTAGTGCAGCTATGACACGGTTTTCTTATAACATGGGATTACACAAGAATGGAACTACCGTTTTATAGCAGAACTGACTGTACTCACTAATAACATGATCAGTTTGGATTCTACCAGAGCCAATCTGTTCCAGACCTTGATTCAGTCTTGGATGAAAGATTCAAATGCCAGAGCAAATACATGCAACATCAAGGTAGCATTTAAATAAGTGTGGTACATCGGAGCCTGAAGAAGACTGAGCTTATTGGGTGATGGGAACAGTTTTACAGTGACTGCAGTCTTGCTTGGCACAAGATCATGCTTGTGAGCCAACACAGTCCCAAGACATCACTGCAGAGGTTTCTGAGAGAAACATCCTCTGTTATTGACCTTCACGGCACCATATCCCAATGTTGTGTTCATAGTGTTCAGATCCATTCACAGCTGCTCTGAAAGTAAAGCTGCCGATGCTATCCTATGGCATGACCTGCTCTGGTGCCAGAAAATACCTAGTCATCGTTCCTTTAACCTTTAAACAGCAGCTTCACTGAAGAGTGTTCCATTGTCATTATCTTTAGGAGTAGGAGGCTCACCATTGACTAGATTCTCAATTGGAGTTGCTGTTTCACCAATTACTGTTTGTCAGGTACCCATCACTTGATCTCTCGAAGTCTCACCACTATTTAAAAGATGAAATTGATAGAATAGTTGTCACTTACCTGTAGTAGTAACAAAGTTTGAGAAGCATGTTCATCACTGGGAGAGCAGTTCATGTGATTAATGCTTTCTCAACCACTAATGCATCATAGCTGCAGTGCATACAATCTAGGGATATGCAACGGTTACTGACCAAGGATATTTCACCACCTTCTCCTTACTCTTGCCCTTCTCAGTGGTAGATATTATCAGTGTTGTGAGACCACTGTCATCTCTCAAGTCCCCAAACATCATGTCTTGAACCTGAATCAGTTTGCTTTGTATTTGCTATGCCAGTATCCTGAAAGTCCCAACTTTACATGTAGGAGCACCATCAGCATAATTGTTGCAGTGGTTTACAAAGAGGACCCTCCAGTAAGGAAACCAAGAGTTAACAGTAAATAACTAGTTTCAACTACAACTCGGGAACAAAAATACGAAACATTAGCAGCTGTCACAAAATAATTATCACTTAAATCCTTTTGGTAAAGCCTTTAAAATGTATACTGATGCCTTGAAAGAGGAACTTTGGCCAGCAACAATGTGATGCAAGATTTACATCCTAGTACAGTGGAGTAACACAATATATTTATTATTCCCATTGTGTATCATAGGTGTGTGTTGTTACACTAGTTCCTTTGGGGTTTAATATTCTCCCAACACTTGAAACCAGAATTACTGAACAAGCACCTGTAAGTTCCTACTTAGTTGCATCCATTGCCGTTGTCTCCTGCTTTCAGATACTCACATCTTTTATTACTCATAATACCTATTATAGCCTCTTCATGTTACTTTTCTTTCTCCATGCTGAATAAGCAATCTGCAACACCTTCTTGAATATAGAACCTGTTGATGTAGGTTTCTGTTTGTCTCTTTAAATTATTTCATTCTTGTTTTCCTGTAACTTCCTTCCCTGAAGCACTGACTGACTCATGTTGGTCTATAGTTCCATAAATCCATGCTGCTGTCCAGTGCTCTGTTCAAGTCTCCATTCTTAAATTGCTTGGGTGGCTGGTTCACACTGCGTGAACCATCATTAATAAAATTGATATTACCTTCAACCAATGCCCATACCTTATACATAAAGTCATAGTCGTACAGCACGGAAACAGCCCCTTCGGTCCAACCAGTCCACGCTGAACCTAGTCCCACTTATCTTTATCCTGGCCCTTATCCCTCCAAACCTTTCCTAATCATTTACCTATCCGAATTTCTTTTAAACGTTGTAATTATATCCACTTCCCTGATAGAGACATTAGATGGGCAAATATCTCTTGCTTCCTATCGTGCATTGCTGATTGTAGCAGGCCTATAACCACCATGGCTGAGATACAGCCAACTCGTAAACCAAACTATCCTGGATTGCATGCTTCATTCAGCACAGGATAAGACAGTTCTCTGCAATGCCATCTGGGTGGACATTCTTGTACTGAGGTACTCCAGAACCTGAAACTGAAAATATGCAGCTCTTCTCCATTTTATTGTATTCTTTCCCTTGCAAAGCTCCTGTGCATTTACTTAGCTTTATGATAAAAGTTGAATACAACAATAAAATGGATATTTGATTAAAATAGCGCTCTCTCTGTGCTTCCTGTCCCACAACAAAAAAAAATTAGAATAATTAGTTAAGCAACCTAATTTGCTAAGAATGTAATTAACCAATTTAAGCAAGAGTTTAATGTGATATATCTTCTTTGTAATCTAAGATTATTTTAGAATGTACTATAGTTGTACAGCCATATATCAACTCTGTACTTTTATCTTTTCAGTTATAAATAATGGCCCCGATACATCAACTGTGGAACAGAATAGTCCATTATCTTGGAAAGAAGGGCGGCAGCTGCTGAGGCAGTAAGTATACGTCCCTATTACTTGCAGTTCTTGATGTATGGAGAGGCAAAATCCCACGACTGAATATGTAATACTACACAAATGGGTCAATAGTTGCTTGTCAATCTGCCAATCCGGCCTATGAAATCCAGGCAACTCCATTCTCTTAGTTCGTTAGTTTCCAAGAAACTAAGAGTTTGGAATAGGCTACTCTTGGAGATGTTGCCTCAATTATGAATAAACTGGAAGATCAATTTCCAGATCAACTATATATGTGGCTTGCAAGTCTTCATGCTAAAAGACCCAAAGATTTTTTTAAAAATGCTTGCAAGCTACTGGCATTGAATATTTTACTGTAGAGTATCTCTATTGTTACCAACTCTTTTATGATGACTACCTTCCATGTATCTATAACAACCTATTTGCACTGTTGGCTACCAAGCCTTTGATGTTCCTAAAAACGTTTCAACTTCAGGATATGTTTGCTCCACTTATGCAAGTAGATGGAAAACAAGCTTGGTGATGGCCTTTGTGTTGTCTCAGAATGCTTTCAAGTATAGTCCTTTTGTCAAACTCCTTGCCTCTATTTAACTTCTATGATCATGGTGGAAGTCCAGGGTTTTGGTCAGTGGAGCAGTGGTAATTGAAAGCTTGTTAGCCAGTTTTCAGATAATACAGTTGCAAGCAGTAAGATACAGAAACAGACAGTTCCAAAAGAAAAGAATTTATAACTGAGAAATAGAATTTGGGTCACAGATTGAAGTCACTGGTTTTCCTGATTAGAGTGGTGCTGGAAAAGCACAACAGTTCAGGCAGCGTCCGAGGAGCAGGAAAATCGATGTTTCGGGCAAAAGCTCCTGAACTGCTGTGCTTTTCCAGCACCACTAATCTAGAATCTGGTTTCCAGCATCTGCAGCCCTTGTTTTTACATCACTAGTTTTCCTGACAAATCGTAGGGTGAGAGTGAAGGCCAAGGGGGGTGGTGCCAAGGTACAACTGGATGTTATGTGCAAGAATGCAAGTGGAACCTGATATTGAATTGTCAGATGATGTTACAGAAGGATAGCACATGGATAAGAAAGAGGAGGAAGCTAAGGAGAGATCCAATGTGGATTCCATAAGTAATGGTGCAGAAGCAGAAGATGAAATGATTACAGGTTATTCTTTAGCCACAAGTGAACGGATAAGGGTAGGCTCAGACGTGGACAGCCCATCCAACAAGGACAGTACCACCCAAATGGACAATGAAGAGGAGGCTTTGAGGGATGATGGTATGGTCAACCAGGCCATTAAAACGGATTGGAGAAGATCAGGAGGGATAGCTAACCACAGACAAGTGAAATGCCATTTATGACTGAATAGGGCCATTTCAGTGCTGAGTGCTAAGGAAATATTATGAGAGGGTTTCAGATATAAACATCTGGAAACATGGGCACTATTTTCAAAGATAACATGTTCAGTGTGCATGAAGAGGAAACAAAGATGGGTGGTAGTTTACCAGAACAAGGAAGTGAGATACATCACAGGTCATGTTGCAGCTGTACAGGACATTGGTTAGGCCATTTTTGGAATATTGTGTGCAGTGCTGGCCTCCCTCCTATGGAAGGATGTTATGAAACTTGAAAGGGTTCAGAAATGACTTACTAGGATGTTGCCAGGGTTGTAAGATTTGAGCTACAGGGAGAGGCTGAATAGGCTGGAGTTTTCTCTGGAGTGTCGGAGGCTGAGGGGTGACCTTATAGAGGTTTATAAAATCATGAGGGATGTGGATAGTATAAATAGACTAGGTCTTTTCCCCAGGGTAGGGAAGTCCAGAACAAGAGGGCAAAGGTTTAGGGTGAGAGGGGAAAGATTTAAAACGGGCTAAAGGACGACTTTTTCACATAGAGGGTGGTGTTTGTATGGAATGATCTGCCAGAGAAAGTGGTGGAGGCTGGAACAATTACAGCATTTAAAAGGCATCTAGATGGGTATATGAATAGGAAGGGTTTAGAGGGACACGGACCAAGTGTTGGCAAATGGAACTAGATTAATTTAGGATATGGTCGGCATGGACGAGTTGGACCAACTGGTCTGTTTCCATGCTGTACCTCTCTATACTTCTATGACATCAAACCCAGGAGTATCACAGATAATTAACTGGAATTAATGGTAACTACAAAAATGAAATCCTTTAGTAAATGTGCATATTCTGGTCTATAATTTCATTCCCAAGATAAAATTCATTTGAGAATTGAGGTGATTCTCTTAAATTTATGTTGTTCATTGTGTTCTACAGAGTGAAGCTGTTTTAATGACTGTCCATGATGCAAATTCATGGTGTGACTTTTACTCAAATTTCCAAATGTTAACTTTTTATTTAGCTTTGATGTTTTGCTAATGCATTATATTAATGACTTACAACAATCTAACCCGCTCCATTCGGTCTGATTCTGGCCTCTTAAAAATGGTTATAGCGATCCTCCTCTGGAACTTCCTTCTCTAACTGCCTTTTCTGTGGTGCATTCCTTTTGAAATCTCCTAACAAAACTTTCCTAATCTTCCTTTTTTACTGTCAAGTTCAGAACTCTCATAATTTGACAGTTTGCTATTTTAAACTTTGCTGCTCATGAATACTCTGATGCTTGATGGTTTCCATTTCATATGCATGAAACGGCCTTTTAAATTAATGATTCTACTTACAGGAAAGAATTGTATAATTCTAAATAAAAGGTGGATTAAAATATGCAAAGAGGAGAAAGTGAGGTCTGCAGATGCTGGAGATCAAAGTTGAAACTTTATTGCTGGAACAGCACAGCAGGTCAGGCAGCATCCAGGGAACAGGAGATTCGACGTTTCGGGCACAGGCCCTTCTTCAGGAATGAGCAGAGAGTGTTCAGCAGGAGAAGATAAAAGGTAGGGAGGAGGGACTTGGAGGAGGGGCGTTGGAAATGTGATAGGTGGAAAGAGGTCAAGGTGAGGGTGATAGGTCGGAGTAGGATGGAGGCGGAGAGGTCAAGAATACGACTGCAGGTCAGGAAGGCGGTGCCTGGCTGGAGGGATCCGGCTGAGATAAGGTAGGGGGAGGGGGGATGAAGAAACTGGTGAAGTCCAAGTTCATCCCCTGCGGTTGGAGGGTTCCCAGTCGGAAGATAAGACGCTCCTCCTCCGACCGTCGGGTTGTTGTGGTTTGGCGGTGGATGAGTCCAATGACCTGCATATCCTCGGTGGAGTGGGAGGGGGAGTTGAAATGCTGTGCTACAGGTTGGTTGGGTTGGTTCGTCCGGGTGGCCCAGAGGTGCTCTCTGAATCGCTCCGCAAGTAGGCGGCCTGTCTCCCCAATATAGAGGAGGCCACACCGGCTGCAGCGGATGCAGTAGATGATGTGGGTGGAGGTGCAGGTGAATCTGTGGCGGATATGGAAGTTTCCTTTGGGGCCTTGGAGAGAAGTGAGGGGGGAGGTGTGGGCGCAAGTGTTGCACCTCCTGCGGTTGCAAGGGAAGGTGCCGGGAGTGGAGGTTGGGTCGGTGGGAGGTGTGGATCTGACAAGGGAGTCGCGGAGGGAGTGATCTCTACGGAAAGCTGATAGGGGAGGGGAGGGAAATATATCCTTGGTGCTGGGGTCTGTTTGGAGGTGGCGGAAGTGACGGCGGATGATGCGCTGTACATGGAGATTGGTGGGGTGGTAGGTGAGGACCAGTGGGGTTCTGTCCTGGTGGCGGTTGGAGGGGCGGGGCTCAAGGGCGGAGGAGCGGGAAGTGGAGGAGATGCGGTGGAGGGCACCGTCGACCACGTCGGGGGGGAAATTGCGGTCCTTGAAGAAGGAGGCCATCTGTGTTGTACGTATTTTGAACTGGTCCTCCTGGGAGCAGATGCGGCAGAGACGAAGGAAATGGGAGAATGGGACACCACCCACGCCCTCCACCTCCTCCAGGATTTCCGCTTCCCCGGTCCCCAACGCCTCATCTTCACCATGGACATCCAGTCCCTGTACACCTCCATCCCCCATCACGAAGGACTCAAAGCACTCCGCTTCTTCCTTTCCCGCCGTACCACCCAGTACCCTTCCACCGACACCCTCCTTCGACTGACCGAACTGGTCCTCACCCTGAACAACTTCTCTTTCCAATCCTCCCACTTCCTCCAAACGAAAGGAGTAGCCATGGGCACCCGCATGGGCCCCAGCTATGCCTGCCTCTTCGTAGGGTATGTGGAACAATCCATCTTCCGCAACTACACTGGCCCCACCCCCCATCTTTTCCTTCGCTACATTGATGACTGTATCGGCGCTACCTCGTGCTCCCACGAGGAGGTTGAACAGTTCATCCACTACACTAACACCTTCCACCCCAACCTCAAATTCACCTGGACAGTCTCGGACTCCTCCCTCCCCTTCCTAGACCTTTCTGTTTCTATCTCAGGCGACCGAATCAACACGGACATCTACTACAAACCAACCGACTCCCACAGCTACCTGGACTACACCTCCTCCCATCCTGCCCCCTGTAAAAACGCCATCCCATTCTCCCAATTCCTTCGTCTCCGCCGCATCTGCTCCCAGGAGGACCAGTTCAAAATACGTACAACACAGATGGCCTCCTTCTTCAAGGACCACAATTTCCCCCCCCGACGTGGTCGACAGTGCCCTCCACCGCATCTCCTCCACTTCCCGCTCCTCCGCCCTTGAGCCCCGCCCCTCCAACCGCCACCAGGACAGAACCCCACTGGTCCTCACCTACCACCCCACCAATCTCCATGTACAGCGCATCATCTGCCGTCACTTCCGCCACCTCCAAACAGACCCCAGCACCAAGGATATATTTCCCTCCCCTCCCCTATCAGCTTTCCGTAGAGATCACTCCCTCCGCGACTCCCTTGTCAGATCCACACCCCCCACCGACCCAACCTCCACTCCCGGCACCTTCCCTTGCAACCGCAGGAGGTGCAACACTTGCGCCCACACCTCCCCCCTCACTTCTCTCCAAGGCCCCAAAGGAAACTTCCATATCCGCCACAGATTCACCTGCACCTCCACCCACATCATCTACTGCATCCGCTGCAGCCGGTGTGGCCTCCTCTATATTGGGGAGACAGGCCGCCTACTTGCGGAGCGATTCAGAGAGCACCTCTGGGCCACCCAGACGAACCAACCCAACCAACCTGTAGCACAGCATTTCAACTCCCCCTCCCACTCCACCGAGGATATGCAGGTCATTGGACTCATCCACCGCCAAACCACAACAACCCGACGGTCGGAGGAGGAGCGTCTTATCTTCCGACTGGGAACCCTCCAACCGCAGGGGATGAACTTGGACTTCACCAGTTTCTTCATCCCCCCTCCCCCCACCTTGTCTCAGCCGGATCCCTCCAGCCCGGCACCGCCTTCCTGACCTGCAGTCTTCTTCTTGACCTCTCCGCCTCCATCCTACTCCGACCTATCACCCTCACCTTGACCTCTTTCCACCTATCACATTTCCAACGCCCCTCCTCCAAGTCCCTCCTCCCTACCTTTTATCTTCTCCTGCTGAACACTCTCTGCTCATTCCTGAAGAAGGGCCTGTGCCCGAAACGTCGAATCTCCTGTTCCCTGGATGCTGCCTGACCTGCTGTGCTGTTCCAGCAATAAAGTTTCAACTTAAAATATGCAAACCCCTTCATGATGATGTTGTACTGTTGCTTGTAGATTATATGCATCTAATTGAACTGTGTGCTGTGCTTTTAGATATTTGCAAGAAGTGGGTTATACTGACACTATCTTGGATGTGCGGACAAAACGGGTCCGATCCATGTTGGGCCATTCCAGCCCAGAGCACAATGGAGCAGCAGAGTCCAACAGTTTGGGACAGATCCTAAATGGAGGAGATTCACCATTAGTTAAGCAAATAGAAGAACAGATCAAAAGGTGAATGTCTGACTCAGACTTATTTTCTGGTAGTTTCTAGTTACCTGAACTGTGAACATCTATGGGATTCATCTAACACAACCACAAATCTTGGAGGCATGACAAGACAATAGCTTATTAGTGCACTTCTCATTCTTGATCATGATCAATAGTGAAGCTGCTTTGAGCACAAAGTAGTGTTTGGCAATGACCTCTGGTTTCTTTTACACACCTTTTCTGTCTCCTCACAAACTGATGTTGTCAGAAGCTTGAGAGCAAGCTACTTTTGGAATGTGGAAGGAGGACGAGAAGAAGTTGGAAAGAGAGTATTTGATTAAGTATGGGGAAAAAAATCATTTTGTTTTGAATTCATTTGGAGGAACACAGTTAGCTGGGACTTGAACCTTTTTAGATTAGTGGCTCTTCATCTATTAACTTTTGGCACTCCTCTCCTGTTAGTTGACTAGCCCTTTCATTTGAATGTTATATTAATCACTGAGCTCCAACAATCATTTAACAGTCTTTTTTTGGGAAGGTTTAATATAGTATGCATTACCAGAAGTCACATTGGGAGATAGGGAAGGTTTTTTTCTGTGATTCAGCTGGGGGGATAATGCAGCACATAAGGAAGGATTCTTGTGGTTTGAAACAGATGGCTAATATGTCTGCTCTGCAAGGTGGTGGCTATGGTGCCAAAAGCATATTATTACGTTTTTTTAATAGTCCTTGTTATTTTTAACACGACAGTCTGCAAATAAATCAAGGCAATACTGCTTGGTTGTATTGTGGCACAGTGATAGTGTATCTCCCTCTGTACCACGAGCTCTGGATTCAAGACCCACCTGTCCTGGGTTATGTCATAGCATGTCCAAATAGATTGATTAAAAATAACTTAAGAACAAGGTACAAGAGTAAATTGCTTGGCCCTTTAAGAGTGCCTACCATTCAGTAAGATCGTGACTTCTGATTTTAATTCAACACCTGCATTTCCCCCTGACTTTTCACTGCCCCCCTTGGTAATTACTTCTATCAAAAGTATTAATTCTTCCTTTGGCTGAGTTGGCCGAAGTTTACTGCATACATCATTTTGATGTGCTGACAGTCAGGCATGCAAAAAGGAGACAGTGGAAATCATCAGTGTTCTCAGTGCTTAGGGGGCACAAAAACAGCCATGTCTCTTGCCCCTAAGCGTGGTGATACCTGATAAAAGCATGTGCACTGACAGCCAATCAGGTTAAGATCAAACTGCCTGCAAGTACTTGCTGGAAAAGGAGTGGTAATTTAAATTGGATATCTGCAAACATATGGAACTGAAACTTGGAAGCGTTTACAAAAAAAAGCCCCTGGAGCTGCTTGTATTAACTGTGTTTTTCAATTCGGTGGCGATGTGAGCTTCAGAGACTGACACCTAGAGTGATGCCCGACATTAAACTTGCCTTTCAATTCAATTTTGCATTAAGTTTTAATTTAAGCTTGCGGGTATCAGGTACATTTAATTAACTTTTGAAATAATGGAGAGAGAAAGATGTAGCAAAACAACATGGAGAGCTATGAGTTTGCCTCACATCCATCCTACTTCCTATGATACCAGACCACTTCTACAGTTGAAATAAAATATTGATTATACACTGATACCGCTGAGCTGCATTCAGCAGGCCAAGAAATTCCACTTCTACCTGGGCGATTTGCAGAGAGGGATAACAGACCAGAGAGACTTGCGAGTAAAGGCTATTAAACACATCCTTTAGTGTACGTGTTTGTTTTTGATACAGCTGCATTAATGGAACTGTTGTCTAGTCACTAAAACTGTAGTCCACTATATCTGCCAGATTCCTTTCTAAGTCTCAAGTTTATTCCCAGGAGTGCTATATTTGCAATGGAAGCAGTTCAGAGAAGGTGACTTGGCTGATTCCTGGGATGGAAAGGTTGCCTTATAAGGAAAGATTGAGCAGTTTGGGCCTATACTGGAGTTTAGATAAATGAGTGGTGATATAATTGAAGCATAATGTTCTGAAGGAGCTTGACATGTTACATGTTGATTAATGTTTCATCTTGTGAACTTGGGGTAAAGTTTCATAGTAAAGAGGTCTCCTATTTAAGGTTGAGAGGATGAGGAATTTCTCAAAATAATTAATCTTTGGATCCCTCCAATCAATAAAGGATGGGTTATTTGAATATATTAAGGTCTGAATTGGACCAGGTTTTGATCTGCAAAGCAGTCAGGGCTGATGGGGTGGGGGATGGGGGCAGGCAGAAATATGAAGTACAGGCTGACCTCTTTTTGACCATGATCATTTGAATGGTTGAGCAAGCTCAAGAACCATCTACTCTTCCTTGTATTTCTTTGTTTTCGTGTAAGAATTAGCCTCTAATTGGGAATTAGACAATGAAAAATAAGTTGTAATTTGCTCTCTTAATTACTGTTCTTTTGTGTTGACTGTGGTGTGTTCTTTTTCATGTTAAGAAATGCAGGCAGTGAATCTCGAGATAGCCTACGAAAATCAGTACTGGAGAAGATGCCTTTCCTCCAGAATGTGGATGATGATAGTGATGAGGATGATGACGAATTGGACAGTGTTCATTCAGAACTCTCAGTCACACAGAGGCTAAGCAAGAAACAAAGGGTAGTTATTGATGCATTTGGTTTTCTAACTGTTATGATTACCCATCCATAGAAAATTTCCATGCATAGTTTGGTTTTTGAATTGAATTTGTAAGTATGATCCTGAGAGCCACTTCCAGGCAATGAGAAAATGTTCTGGTATTTATTAATGCTGCATAAATCTCAAAAGTTGTATTTTTTAAAGGCTTTTGTATAATTGGCCACATAAAACTAGTGTCATTGCTTGTTGTTTGGGTAAGTGAAGAATATGTAAGCAGAACTGTGTGTAGTGAATTAAAAGTGAGCTGTGTAAAAGCTGTCACCTTGCCATTTGCATTTGCAGACTGCTAAATAATAAATTTGAAGAACTTTTCCCAATGGGCCCAAGTGTTTGGTTACATGCATTCCTTGAAGCAAGAAGCTCGTTTAAAAGTAGTGACACCCTTTTTTTTTAAACAAAAAGGTTACAGGGTTTTATTGAACCTCGTTTTGCTGAGTTCTAGCTTACATAGACTGAGGACTGTTCTTTGGTTTCCAAATGCTGACCATGTATGTTGTAAGTTGAGAACTCACTGGAGCAGAGACTGAGAGTGATCCTCCTCATCTCTGGAAAAGGAAAATTAGAAGCCTAGACGCATTCTTGATGATAAAAGAATGTCACGTCTGATGAGAAAGGTTGAAGAAGAATTGAGAAAATATTAAAATTATGAGCTAAGCTGCAAGGCAAGACCCTGCAAGCAGATGGTAGCAAATAAAGTTAATGGTGACTTAAATGGATAGAGGTGTGAGTGAATGTACATTAACGTTTGAAATGGGTTGAGTGAACTGCACAGTATCTCCTGTGCTCCTACCTGAGTGTCAACATCCCAAGCAACAGTCCATTTGAAAATCCATTTTTTCTGTGAGCTGAGCAAGAAGATCACTTTAGGATTTGGTGGCCCCTCACATCAATGCATTTGCTTGATTTCCAAAAGAATTACAAACTTACCTTATTTGTGATATGTGTACTACTACAGATAGGCACCGAGATAACAGCTGCTGATCCTGCCATGGACTGTGAAACAGTGGATGCTTTGAGTGAATTTCACTTCCTGGAGACTGGAGAGGAAGAGGAAAGGGGTGAAGATTCCAGAAGTTTGAGGGATGACAAAGAGCTAGGTAAAAATAAGACCGAATCTAGAATTTGCCATCTGAGGGAATTGTATATAAAAGTCAAAGTGTGGGGCGCTGGAAAGCACAGCACGTCAGGCATATCCGAGGAGCAGGAGAATCGACGTTTTGGGCATAATCATTCCTGATGAAGGGCTTATGCCTGAAATGTCGATTCTCCTGCTCCTCGGATGCTGCCTGACCTGCTGTGCTTCTCAGCACCAGACTTTTCTACTCTGATAGTCAGCATCTGCAGTCCTCCCTTTCTCCTAGTCACTGTAAAAAAAAAAAAATGCAAAATATTGTGGGTGCTGCAAATTCAGAATAAAAATAGAAAATGCTGGAAATACTTGTGGTCAGACCACTTGTGGAAAGAGATGTAGATTTCAGATCCAGGACCTTTCTTTAGAACTGAAGGAATACAGAAATGTAATGGATTTTAAGCAAGTTTAAAGTATGGGGTGGAAGAATGAAATCAGAGATTTGTGATAGGATGGAGGGGAGGAGAAGTGGAAAGCAATAATGTTTGTCTCAGAATAGTTAAAAGCAAAGGGGTTAAGCCAGTAGCTCAGTCAATAAAGTCACTCAGATGTGGAACTGGACCATGCAAACTAGAATGTCTCCGGTTCAGGCACTGTTTTTGCTACATTAATTGATCTCACCCACCATAACCAGAAGGGCTGGGTTTGTCTTTTTGTAAGCGTTGAGATTGTGCAGCCATCTAAAATAATGCATAAAACCCTTTCTGCTGATTTTTGTATAATGTTTAATCCATGATTGCATTCACAGGAAATCACCGCTCTAAGCTTCAAGATGTGTTGACTAATTTTACAGACATTGACGGCTTGCCTTCTATTCCAGCTGGAATGATCGGTCAACCTAAGGCAAGCGAAGGTAGCAGTATTTCTTTGCAAAAATAATTGAAATACCGAATCCCCAAAAGTAACTGAAGAGCATCAGATGATAGCCCAGCAGTTTATATCTATTAGATAGTTCCTGAGATGACATTCTTATGACGCAGTGCAATGTTCACAGAATCACAAAATGGTTACACCACTGAAGGAGGCCATTCATCGTGTTTGTGTCAGCTTTCTGCAAATGCAATTTGCCTAGTTCTACTCTCTCTACCCCTTCCATATAACCCTGGAAATTTCTTTCATAGGGGAGGGGGTGGGTTCTGGGTGGGATGCTCTTTGGATGGTCACTGTGGACTCGATGGGCTGAAAGGCCTGCTTCCACATTGTAAGGATTCTGTGTTCAGATAATAATGCAATTCCCTTTTGGAATTCATGATTGAATCTGCTTCCAATGGATCCTCAAACAGAGCAATCCAGATCCTAACTATCTGCTACAGAAAAGTGTTTTCCTTCTTGCTGCTATTGCTGCCGTAAGTAGATGCCCTCTGGCCTCTAGCAACACTTTTTCTCCCTGTGTATTTTATCCAGGGTCCTTGTGATTTTGAGCAGTTCTGTCAAAATACCCACCCGACCTTCTGTCAGGACAACAATCTCAGTTTCTGTAATTTATCCATGGGATTAAAGTTCCTCATGCCTGGAACTTTCCTCATGAATCATGCCTGCACAAACAATATTTCTTGTGAAGTATTTTAAAATATTTTACTTTGTGGTTTAAGATTTTTTGGGGATAAAATCTTCATATTTTTCCCAGCATCTGAAGACATAACTGGGATTCCTATGCAGTTGAGAAAGAATTGACATTGTTGCATAATCATTTGGTATGTAAGGAGTGGTAAAGATCTGTACAACCTTTGATTGTGAGCCATCCAAGCAGTAAGCTTCTAATTCAGTATGCATGCTGCACATATTTAGCAGATTTCAACTGGAGTTAATTCTGAAAATGTGATGGCGTACAACTGATTGCTGAGAAAAGAGCGGCCAACACATGACTTTGTTTGTGCATACCCCAGAGCAATCCTAATGCAATCCCAGTGAGGATAGGAGCAACTCAGTTACCCCACTTGTGGAACAGAAGAAGCTGAACTATTACACAGCTGAATTTGCATGTTTGGTAAAATCACCCTTTAGAGGTGGTGGCTGTCTCTAGTAATGCGGCTTCAAACCACTTAATTCAATCAAACTCAGTTACTTGTGCTGTTGGGACCACATAATTTCTCATTAAAAGGAATAATGTGGGATTAATATAGTAGCAGTACGTGCATGTCCTACATATCCTCTCAGTGGAGTACTGATGACAAAACACTTACTAATACTCTGATGCTGCTTGCTTTGTTTCCGATACAGGTGTCCCTCTTGTATTTCCCCCACATGCTAACAAGCCATTTATACTGGGGGCGGATAATGCTGGAGATGGCGATATGAGCCTTGGTGAGCTGGCAGACCTGACTGTCACTAATGACAATGATGTAAGTAGTTTTCAAAAACTGAAGTTCTTAACAAAATTTAGCTTGAAATGTTGCAAGTGAATTTCCAGTTTGTCAGCATGGATACAGACCTTTCAGAAAAGCTAGTCATTGCCAACTATGTTCCCAAACTAAACTAGTCCCATTTGCCTGCACTTGGCCCATATCCCTCCAAAACTTTCCTGTTCTTGAACTTATCCAAATGTCTTTTAAATGTTGTAACTGTACCTGTATCCACCACATTCTCTGGCAGTTCATTCTCCAGATGTACCATTCTGTGTGTAAAAAAAAAAAATTGTCCCCTCATGTCCTTTCTCCTCTCACGTTAAAAATATGCCCGCTAGTTTTGAACTATTCTATCCTAGGGAAAAGACCCTTGCTATTCACCTTATCTATGCCCCTCTTGATTTTATAAACCTCTATGAAGTTACCCCTCAATCTCCTATGTTCCAGTGGAAAACTCTTAGACTAGTTTGTAATTCAAACCCTCCATTCTCGCCAGTATCCCAATAAATCTTTTCTGAACCCTCTCCAATTTAATAATATCCCAGGGCAAGCAGAACTGCATGCAGTACTCCAGACGAGGCCTCACCAATGTCCTGTAAAACCTCAACATGACATCCCAACTCCTCTACTCTAAGATTTGAGCAGTGAAGGCAGGGGGGCTAAATGCCACCGTAACCCACCCTGTCTCCATTTGATGCAAATTTCAGAATTATGAATCTGAACCCTTAAATCTTTCAGCTCTGCCGTTAATTGTAGAAATCCTGCCCTTGGCATTTCATAAAACAAACTGCATCTGCCACTCCTCAGTCCATTGACCTAATTGATCAGGATTTCTTTCTAATCTGAGATAACCTCCTTCACTGTCCACTGTGGTGTCATCTGCAAACTTACTAACTATGCATCCCATATTCTCATCCAACTCTTTATCTAAATGACAAACAAAAGTGGACCCAGTACCAATCACCATGGAACATTGCTGGTCACAGACTTCCAGTCCAAAAAACAGCCCTCCACCACCACCCTCTGTCTGGTACCGTCTGATGAATTTTGTATCTAATTGGCAAGCTAACCCTGAATCGCATGTGATCTAATTTTATTAATCAGTCTACCAATGTGGAACCTTATCAAAGGCTTCACTAAAATCCATGTCAACAATATTTGCTGCTCTGTCCTTATCGATATTACTTCCTCAAAACATTCAATCAAGTTTGTAAAACATTATTTCCTTTGCACAAAACACTGCTGACTATCTCTAATCAGTCCTTGCCTCTCCAATGTATGTAAATCCTATCTTTCAGAATCACCTCCAACAACATATAAACCATTGATGTCAGACTCTCAGGTCTCCAAGTCCCAGGCTTCTCCTGATAGCCTTTTTTTAAATGTATATATTTAATGGAAAAAATATTTTCACTCTTACAAATAAACAGAGTTATAAAAGTACAAAAGTACAGAAAAGTAAAAATAATATTGTACTATTATATTACAGTAACGTTGACAATAAAATGCCTACTATTCTTCAAGATACAGTCATCTCATATTTACTTAAACCAAATTAGCAGAAACCCAAATTAAATAAAATAACATTAAATTACACTACAATCCACTAAATTTAAATTGCACTACATTGTACTATAATACATTATTTCACTCGCCGCACCTCCTCCAAGGCTCCTGTCCATGGGAGCAACGATTATTACACCCATATTTACTGGGCCTTCCACCCTCCCCCATCCCAGTGGAAGACAACAAGCAAAACTATTGTCATTAATGCAAGAACTGTAACAAAACATTACATTGGACAAACAGGCAGAAAACTAGCCACCAGGATACATGAGCATCACCTAGCCACAAAAAGACATGACCCACTCTCACTAGTACCCTTACGTACAGATGAGGAAGGACACCACTTCGACTGGGACAACACATCCATCCTAGGACAAACCAAACAGAAGCACTCACGAGAATTCCTAGAAGCATGGCATTCCAACCTTAATTCTATCAACAAACACATTGATTTGGATCTCATTTACCACCCCCTGAGAAAAAGAACAGGAAATGACATTACCAACTTCAGGAAACTCAAACACATGCATAAATAGAAAGTAGACCATACCACCAGTGCTTCATCCGGAGGCTCACTGATGATGTTACCTAGTATGGGGATGAAATGTCTGAAAACGAACCTTCCAGCTCAGCGAGCAAACCTACATTCAGCTCCTGAAATAGAACAAGCAAATTCCCCATCAGGATATTGGTCCCTTTCCAGTTCAGGTGAGCAGGTCTTTTCCACCCCAGAAGAGATCACAATGATCCAAACATCACAGTATGCATTGCACCATCTCTTCAGCCATTGATTTGCCTTCCCTGTCTTTTTATTCCTACTGTCTTGAGAATGTGACACCAGGAGTAAACCAGAGATTATTACCTTTTGAGGTTCTGCTTTTTAACCTTCTACCTAACCTGTTATATTCACTCTGCAAAGCCTTAACCATTTCCCTAACTCTGTTGTTCCTACCAATGCATGCAACAACATCCAGCTTTTCTCTCTCCCCTTTCACAGTATGCTTAAACCGTTTTGAGATGCCCTTAACTATGATACCAAGAAGGCAACATACTATCCTAGATTCACACTTATGGTTGCAGACTCTCCTCTGCATGTCCCTGACGGGAGAGTGCCCAATAACAATTATTCTTTTCAATCTCGACAAACCCAGCTTAATACAAGATTCAATCTTAGTATCTGACTGCCACTTCTGTTTTCCTCTGAGAAGCTGTCTCCTTTAAACGTACCCAAAATGGAATATCTGAGACAGGAATAGCCACAGGAGATGTATAAACTACCTGCTTACCTTTCCTGACAGTCACCCATCTATCTGACTGATCCAGCTGTGTAACCACCTCTCTTAATCTACTAACTCTTACACTGTGTCTCTTGAATGCCTTCAGTGACATTAAGCCTAAAAAGCTCTTAAAAGCACCTTATATTTTTTTTTTAAATCTGCCCTTCCTTACCCACAGATTAAGATTTTAATCTTAAATTTGCATCATTAGGACTCATGAATTTTGAAGCATTAACTACATTAAACTAGAAGGGAAAGCACTTTTTGTACCATCTTAAAAATTTTTATTCGCTCTCGTTGGCTCTTGCTGGTGTTCAGTTCCTGTCCTCAACCTTGTGGCTATTCTGCATGGATGAGCAAGTCCAGGCACAGACTAAAAGCCATACAGGACATCCCGGCTGAAATATGATCTTATTCCACGTGTTTTAGCTGAGTTGGTGAGCAGTGATTGAAAGTGTGAAGCAGCTTTTTCGTCCACATCCCAAAGCCTAGGGCAACAGGCTCAATTACAACAACCCAAATGCAACTCTAGAATGTGGCTAATATTTTCCAAAACAGTTGAAACTTTAAAAATCTAATGCTGCATTGCAATGGAGGCTAAATGTTACTTGTTTCACAAGGCTCCTCCTAGCCCACTCGAGAGTGCTATCCATCAGTCAGAAATGCTATCAATTCTTTGGAAGAGGGAACTTTGCAAACATAGCCAGGAATGTGTCTTAAATCAAAACAGAAATTGTTGGAATACTCAGCAGTTTGGGCAGCATCTAAAGTGGGAGAGAAAAAAAAGTCAATGTTTCATGTCAATGACCCTTCATCAGACTTTGACTTCCTCTTTGCAGATTTCTGATTGCAAAGATGCCTTCAGGAAAACCTGGAATCCGAAGTATACATTGCGGAGCCATTTTGATGGGATCCGTGCATTGGCGTTTCACCCAGTGGAGCCTGTGCTCATTACTGCTTCTGAGGATCGTACTCTGAAGCTGTGGAACCTGCAGAAAACAGTTCCTGCCAAAAAGTAATTTTTTTCTGCATCGTGAGATCAGTTTGTTTCTGATTAGAACTGAGCAAAGCAGGCTGAAGTTGGTAAATTAACAATTTCTTGATATTACTGAATCCTGTACAGTTCTGTTGGGTTAGTCTTTTCAAAGGACCGAGTATTGTGGTGGGTTAGATCATGAACTTGCAGCTTTAGCCACCCAGAGAGAGCAAAAGTCTTGCTCCCCTTTGAGATGACTGTGGGTCAATAATTGTCCATAATTTATACGAAGCAGGCGAGCTTGTTCAGAGGGGGTACCTGAGGCGTGGAATAGAAAATAATTCATACTACAGAGGAACCTCGATTATCCAAATATCATTTATCTGAATTTCAGATTATCTGAAGGGGACCTCAAGGTCCTGATAGAAACATTACATTAAAGAGCTGTTTCAACCCTGTTCGCATCTTTTGTTTACAGGAACAATGTTTAAAAACTAACTTGGTTCACTGAAATGCTGCCAAGAACAGTCCTGGACAGTCCAGGCACCGTCTCTAAATGACTGACTTTCTGCTCGCTCTCTCTTTCCCCCCCCCCCCCCTCCACACTTTTCCTGGCATTCTACATAGGGGTGAACCCTATACCCCCTTCCCCAGATAACCTCTCGAATATTGCTCTATACAGGGCAGAGGTGAAACCTGTCAAAATGTTGCAGTAAAACCTTGTGCATGCATGTGTGTGTGTGCATGTGCATGCGCGCACGCATGCTATTTGGAGACTTACCCCCACAATGGCAGCAGCAGTCTTACTGTTGGTGTCCAGTCCAGCTTCTCCGGAGAAGTGGGTGGGTGGGAGGAGGTTAGGAGAATCGGGGGAGGCTGATGGTGGGGGTGGGGACGGGTTGGCCAAGGAGCGGGAGTGCAGACAGGGGTCAGAAGGTGGGGGGATGTGGATAGGATTTGTGGAGCGGGTGGGAGTGGCAGGATTGGGGAATGGGCAGGGGCTTGCCCGGGGTGTGTTGCTGCCTAGTCTTCTGAACAGGGAGTTGACTTCACAGAAAACTCCAAGCCCCAGAGGAACTCAGATAATTGATTATTCAGTTAACTGAATGAAATAGTGCCCGCCCACCTTTATCGGATAATCGAGGTTCCTCTGTATTGCAGTTAAGTTTGAAGGTAAGGTTTATTATTGGAACACTGCCTCTGGATCTAATGAGTGCACATCACTGGTGTTAGGTAGACCAGTTAGAAAGCATTCTATTTCCCAACAGTAATGCTTCTCACCATTTGAAATTCTGAAGTTGTTCATGGGGCAGTTAATTACTAGTTGGAAGACGTGTTTCTACAGTGGATGCGTCAAGAGTTACTTCCTTTCCCTGTTCATCTCTTATTCCCTTTTGAAGCTAATGTTATACTATATGTGGCATATACTAATATCACAAGTTACAGATCTAAAGCAACTCCTTGAAACTGTTAAGTGTATCTGTTCAAATTCAAATGGGAAATGACTCTAACTGGCTGCCTGTTTTGTGGAGACCTGTTTTATTTCAATTTTCAGATGGCTGTTGGAGACTGAAAATGGACAAGTTGCATAAAAAGCAGCTAAAAATTTTACATTGGCAATAAAGCTTTAGTTTTTAGAAAATCCTGAAAGGATGTTATTGGAAGAGAAAAACGTCCACTTAGGTGTTTAATTTTATTTTGTTCTAGGAGTACTGCGTTGGATGTGGAACCAATTTATACGTTCAGGGGACACGTGTGAGTATATAATTATCAGTTAGCCCATCAATCTTAGATGATGCAAATAATCTCTTAATTCCAAATTCCCATTTAGATGCTGTTACTTGATTCATTCAAATTGATAATTCAACGTTCTTATTGGAAGTTAACAGCTTTAATTAATCAAACACTGAGTTCATTTGTCCATGGGGTCACTCTATCTGCATACTCTGTTCCAGATTTGATTCAGAGTCGATACTTTGTGGATCTCACCAGGACAACTGAAATGGTGTAAACGCTAGCCACTGTGCTCATAGGTGTTGAAATAGAGTGCCTGACTGGGAGCTAACTTGTAACTGTACTCCAGCTGAGTCATAATCATTAGGACAGTGGGAAATTATTGAACTGCACTACATTGGTATTGCTTTGGGAATTCTGATAACACTTGTCAAGCAATTTTAATTGTACTTGGCTCTTTTTTTTTTAAATCTCTGCCTCTCCTGTTACAGAGATCCAGTGTTATCTTTAGCGGTTAGTTCAAAAGGGGACCAGTGCTTCAGTGGAGGACTTGATGGCACAATTTGCTGCTGGAATATTCCAAGCTTGAACATTGATCCATATGACACTTATGGTATGTGCTAAGTAGTATTTAACAGAGTAGCATGCTGATAGACCTTCAAATGCAAGATGACCAGGACTCATTATGTACAGTAATGAATGATAGATAACAATTGACTTTTAACTGTTCTGGTCATTAACTAGGGTGATGTTCAAACATTTTATGAATATCCAGTTGTGTTTAGGCTTTTATCTATTTTATTTATTTCCTTGCTGACTTTCCCTCTTTACTCTTTTTTTTTTCTCCTGAACATGTTGATGTTTATTCTCCAATCATTTCCCATTCTATGTTTTATCTGAACAACAATATTAGTTGTCATTTTTTTAATGTCAACTAAATCTGCATTGTTGTGCTGACCAAACGAGGTCATGAGGGATCAACCATTTAATGTACACTCCTGCTGATATTTACTTGTAACCTTTTTTTGAAAGTGGTTAAAATGTAGAGAAGCAAAGCCTGGGTATCCCAAAGAAATGAGACACTGGAAGGGTCAGACCTGATAGGTGGTGTAATTATGTTTATGAGCTAATCGTGTTGTTAAGACTCTGTTTTCTCTGTCATGCAATTTATCATTCAGTAATAAGAATATCCTTGTTTTTACAGATGAGAGCATTCTGTCCAGAACACTAAATGGTCACACAGATACGGTTTGGGGACTTGCATTTAATATCCCAAAGAACCGCCTCATTTCTTGTTCAGCAGATGGAACTATTAGGTTGTGGGACGCAACCGCAAATCCAGCATGTGTTAGTACGTACACCAGAGAGAAGGGTGAGTAAAGGCTTGGGAGTCAAACATATGGTGTCTCTGGGATGATTAGGAAAAGGGATACTAGAGTAAGGCTACCTTTCTGAGATGTGTATTAGAAGTAGTGAGTTGCTACCTTCTGGAAGAGAAGATACAGACCAACTAGTGGTACAGAAGAGAGACATAGTTGCTGCCTACCAGACAGGGGTGTATCATCTGCTGCAGGGTTGATAGCCCTGCCCCTCATTAAATTTGGAGCTCTTGTAGCTGAGCCAGAGCAAGATGGAGTGAATTGTCAGATCTAAAGCAATGAAGGAAGAATTAAAATGTTGTAATGTTTAATTATTGTAGTTTCTTCTTAGTCTTTTAGCTTCTTATCCTTGAGATGCCCCACTCTTTGCTAGGATGCTGTTCCTTCATGCGGAACTGGGACTTTGTTTGATGCCCACAGGTGAAAAAGTACCAATGTCAGGCTTTTTTGAAACGAAGAGATGAAACACACACTCAAATACTTTCCAGTTGTTGGATTCAGGAGCAGAAACTCCTATTTTTTCTTGACCCTTGGGCCAGTTGAAATGATAATTGTTTAGATTTGATTTGGTAATTTTAACTGTAATGTGGGCCCTAACTGATTTGTATAGTTCAACTACAGGCTGTATCAGCCATTGAACTACAATTTGGATAATAAATGCTAGCATTTATCAAACGTATGCAATTGATATTGGTCATACAATTATAATGCCCTGAGGGCTGCAAGATAGAAGTACAGTATAGTAACACAGTAACTAACTACTTACATTTTGTGGTCAAAGTTATTTTTCTGTTCTGCAGAAAATGGAATTCCTACCTCTGTTGCCTTTGTGAGTGATCCTGATCATGCTGTAGCTTCCTTCACGAACGGCGATGTGGTCATATATGACCTGCAGGCATTGCAGCCAGTAATGACCCTGGATTCTAAAACATCTGACACTGGTAAGCTGACACATGGGGGCTAGTAAAGAGGGGTTACAACCTGTAAGTGACTCGTGTCTTACTTGTAGAGCTCTACACCTCTAACCTGTTGTTATTTGCTCCTTTCATATGGAGCTATTTTTCCTATGTTTTGCTGGAATGTTTGTGAATCAGGTGTATTCAGATTGTATCAGTTGGGTAATAAGGCTATACGTGGTTTCTGTTGACCTCCGTCTCTGACAAAAGCATGCATAAGATATGTCGATTAACCACCCACTAAGAACTTTCCAGAAATTATATCCTTTTGAGTCATACATAATCCTGTGATTTCATCACAGAAGATGTTAACGATGTTTTGAAGTAATTGGAAGAAGCCAAATTGAGGCTTTGGAGGATGCAAGAACAAGATTTATGAGGACACTAACAGAACTGAGAAGTTATAGCGGTTCAGAAATATTAAAGAGGCTTACTCATCTAGGAAAGAGAAGGCCAAGATGTAATCTGTTGGATCTTAAGGTTATGAGGGGCCTTGCTAAGCTAGGCACAGAGAAGATGTTTGCCATTTGTTGTGAGAACACAAATAAATCAATTCAAGCAAGTTTACTCTGCGAGTACTTATAACGTGGAACTTGCTACCATTGTGTGAGTGAGCTAAATAGAGAAGCATTTAACAGAAAGAAAGCAAACACCTGAGGGAGAAAGAAATAGAAAGATACATTGATGGGGCTAGATAAAAAAAACAGAATGAGGAGCATAATGTCTGGCATAGATCAGTTGGTCTGATTGCCTGTTTGCTTGCTACATACCTAGATTGAAAGAAGTTGGCCATTTCCCAGCCTTGAGGGGAATTGTGGGTGCAGGTAATCACCATACTGTATACAAAGCAAGTTAAAAGTACCCTCTTAACATATGAGATAGATGTATTCTTAGGGCTAAAGGGTCTGGGGAGAAAGCAGGAAGAGGATACTGAGTTGGATGATCAGCCATATTGAATGGCAGAGTGGGCTCACAGGGCAGAATGGCCTACTCTGCTCCTTTTTTCTGTGTTTCTGTAAATTCCAAAATTATATTAGACTTTAAAATTACAAAATATGGTTCCTGATTGTGTAAATCCCGGTTAATTTTGTAAAACAAAATGACCTTGGAAAATCTGGTTGGGTTAAATACATTTTCTTTTTCTCTCTGTTCAGCTGCTAATCAGATTAACCGAGTTGTCAGCCACCCCAAGCTGCCAGTAACTATTACTGCGCATGACGACAGGTGTATTCGGTTCTTTGACAACAAGACAGGTAAAAAACGAAAGTTTATTTGATGGTTTATTCAGAGATTGTACATGTGGCAGTTGAGATCAGAAGTTCACTGAATTGTTCTAAACAGTGAAATTTGTAGTCTGAACAGGTAAAGACCAGAGGCTAGGAACTCTGCAGCAATTAACTCTTTCTGACTCTGCAGAGCCAGTGCACCTTCTACAAGGCACAGGTCAGGAATGTGGTGTGGAATACTGTCGAGAGTGTGGTGTTGGAAAAACACAGCAGGTCGGGCAGCATCCGAGGAGCAGGAGAATCGACGTTTTGGGCACAAGCGATTGTCGTGCTCCTTGACTGCTGCCTGACCTGCTGTGCTTTTCCAGCACCCAACCCTGGACTCTGATCTCCAGCATCTGCAGTCCTCACTTTCTTCCTGTGGTGGAATACTACCACTTTCCTGTATGAGTGCAGCTCTAACAAATGAAACATGACACCCTTATAGAACAAAGCCTGCTTTGCTTGGAATCATGTCAACAAACATCCACTTCCCTCACCACCTTCTCAGTAGCAGCCATGTGCACCAGCTACACGATGCATTGCAGAAATTCACCAAGGCTTTTTAGTCAACACCTTCCAAACCCAAAACCGTTGCCATCTAGAAGGACAAGGGCAGCCGATATATGGGAGAACCATGACCTGTAGGGTCCTCTCCAAGCCAATCACCACCCTGACATATAACTATATCACCATTCTTCACTGTTATTGAGTCAAAATCCTGGAGTTCCCTCCCTACACCAAATGGACAGCATTCAAGAAGACAGCTCACCATCATCATCTTGATAGCATCCAGAGATAGGCAGTAAATGTTAGCTTAGTTAGCGATGCCCGAATCCTGTGAGTGAACAAAAAAAAAGACATTGAGATGGGAAGGCATTCAGAGGAGAATGAGGTAGCAGAATGTGGCAGCTGGAAATGGTATAATGAACAGCGTTTCTTACATACTTGAGGATGAGCTTTAATATTTCTACATAATGTGAATGGCCGAGTAAAGAGCCAAACTCAGCAGGTTAAGCAAAGAGATATCCACCTTTAACGCACAAAGAAAAGCAATCGGGCAGAGCCTTGAGTTTCTTGGATGGTCGAAATCTACAGATCCATTTCCTGCTCAGTATCAAACTTCGAATGGCTTGAGATTTTGAATATCTGAAATGAGAAGTTTGCTTTCCTTGTGGATATTCAACATTCACCCTAATCTGATGTTGGTGGAAATTGTTTTAATTGCATTCTGCCAGGATTGCTTTGCGTTTTAAGAATACCTAGGCCTGACCTTTAAACATTACACAAAAGTATCAGGTGGTACCTCTTAATCAGACGACCATTCCACCCATACGTAACTCTTCAGAGTCGAGGAAGAGAGAGGGAAACAAGAACTGATGAGCCAAATGGATGTGGAGAATAAAGAATATGAAGAATTATCATCTATCTAACTGATATCTTTCTGTGATGTTCTTTAATCCACCTTAAAGGAAAAATGATCCATTCAATGGTTGCCCACTTGGATGCAGTCACCTCTCTTGCTGTTGACCCTAATGGAGTTTTCCTGATGTCAGGGAGTAAGTATCACTGAACTACCTTTGCTTGGCGATTGTTTGTACTGTTGTATTCTGCAGTCTATAAAACACGAGAGGAAAAGCCCTGACTTGAGTATAGTTGGGAAGAAAAAGACACATTTTGGGTAAAGCTTTTTATATTGCACTCTCCAGGACAATTCTGATTGACATAATTATTATTCTCCGTTCATACTGTAGAAATGTTACTTTCCTTTTACGTTGATATTTCTTGTAAATTGTCTTGATGGGTGCAAAGTGAAAAGCTTCAAGAAAACATGTCTCTTTCTTTCAACAAGACTTGAGTTCTGTACTGCCAAACAACTATATGTAATCCTGAGTTTATAAACCATCTTTCACCACATCAGTGTTTTGCAGCCAATGAGTTGCATTTTTTCATTTTTTTTAAAGCTAACACTTCATTCAACAACAACCTTAATGAATTACTATTCTATTTCGTGTATCAACACCTACACCACCAGAAACCAGATTAACCAGGTGTTTACATCATTGCTGTTTGACTCTTGTACTTAACTGTAACAGTAATGATCATATCTCATTGGCTGTAAAGCAATTTGGAATGTTCTAGGGGGAATGATGTGTGCGATAGAAGTATATGCTTTTTTCTTTTGGTTTCTATGCAAATATGTAGTGTTTAAATGCTTGAGTGTGCCCAATTAAACAGGTCATGACTGTTCAATACGGCTCTGGAACCTGGACAACAAGACCTGCGTTCAAGAGATCACAGCGCACCGAAAGAAGTATGATGAGGCAATCCATGATGTCACCTTTCACCCGAGCAAAGCCTACATTGCCAGTGCAGGAGCAGATGCCCTTGCCAAAGTATTCGTATGACGCAATATCACCTCTCCGGTCTCATTCCTGTGAGCAGGTGAGCTTCAGCACTGCAAAGCCTGTGAAACGATTTTTACTCCTCCTTATTCCATCATTGTAAAAAGAATTTTGAGGCAGTGAGCTCACTATGTTGCACACTTGCACATGAGTATAATGGTTGGGGTACCATCCAACAACGGTCAAGGCCACTGCCAAGCTCCCTTTTATGGTACCATACAAAAATGTTAAAAGTACCACAAGTTAAGCTAAACGGTATGTATGCAGCAATGAATTTTGAGTGAGATTATTGGTTGGACCTAGTGACCTGGAGGAATTGTTTAGCACTGTCAAAAGCTTGATCAAACTATATTTGTTGCTAAACAAAAACTGAAAGAACTGTGGATGCTGTAAATCAGAAACAAAAACAGAAATTTCTGGAAAAGCTCAGCAGGTCTGGCAGCATCTGTGGAGAGAAATCAGTCAACATTTTGGGTCAAGCGACCCTTCTGAGGTCATTTGACCTGAAAAGTTAACTCTGATTTCTCTCCACAGAAATTACCAGACCTGCTGAGCTCTTCCAGCAATTTCTGTTTTTGATTAGATTTGGCCCTACATTTATCCCTGACTAATGCACCTAACACTATGGGCAATTTAGCATGGTCAATTCACCTAACTTGCGCATGTTTGGATTATGGGAGGAAACAGGAGCACCCGGAGGAAACCCACGCGGACACTGGGGGAATGTGCAAACTCCGCACAGACAGTTGCCCGAGGCTGGAATTGAACATGGGTACCTGGCGCTGTGAGGCAGCAGTGCTAACCACTGAACCACCATGCTGTGTACGGTTTTTTTGTAGTAGTAGGTGGTGTCTCCATGGTCTATTAAATCATAAAGGCCATAAAGGGCTGGCAGCTTGCTACATGCTAAGAGCCCAGATTTTAATTAATGTTCCCACTCTTCATGATTAATACATATGCCTGATAGGTGAGGGCCAGATTGGAGTTGACTGCAGTGCTGTTCAGTCAAATAGCCGGCCAATCCTGCCTGAACTCACTCATGAGACTAAGTCGTTGGAAGGATGCAAGTGGCCTTAACATCCTTCTATTGACAAGAATCAAGCAAATTGTGGGGAAAGTGTGTAGTTATTTATATATAATAATAATGCAAGCTTTGGTAGTTGGCACACTTCAGTATTCAGCTCCTGTCAGGAATAGGAGTCATGTTTTAATGTTGTCTACTCACACTAGCTCTAGTTATGTGCCTGAGGGCATGGATCTCTACGGTTCCTGATCATCACGAACTCAAAACTCAGGTTTCCTGGCCTTTAGTGCCCTTCTATTTCTTATCCATTAGTTTTCCTTTTTTGGAGTTTATGGCCTTAAGATTTAGGTGATCTGATTTTAGCTCAGTTGCAGGCATAAATTGAAAAAGTAAGAAATCGGAAAGGGGTAAGCCAAAGGATCCTCAAATCCGCACAACCCTTAAGGCTGAGCTTCTACTTCAACTCTAATGTTTCCCTCTATACCATGTTTTACTAGTGGGAAATCCTGTTTCAAACAGGATCTGTTGTTAATGGCAGCTTCAATTATATGGGAATTAATGGATTTAAACTTAAAGTTAATAACTGCAATGATTAAATTTGATAACTGCATTTATTAGTATCAACGCAATAAAATCACGATTGAAAAATAAGGTCATTTCTAATTATGTTAACTCTCCTTTTTCAACATCAGAATATACTTTAACTTCAAATATTCAAGTTAAAGGAATTAACCTTTTTCTCATTTGGGAAGTAGAACAGCAACTTGCATCAAATTATTGAAATGGGGAAATTGGCAAAGTGTGCATATCATATTTAATTAAATGTCTTAATTAGCAGTGCATCGGTAATGTCCCAGAGATGATGCCTGAACTGCATTCAGTCTCAGCTGGTGTCAGAACTGGGCTGGTACACTTGACACAGGAGGAGCTGAGAGAATTAAACTCAAAGTTCCTTCCTCTGATTTCTCTTCACTTGTCTTTTATCTCACAGTGCCCATTTAAAATGACTGGAGGGAGGGAAAATTTAGGATTGGTGATAATCATCATTCTTTTGATAATCCCTCTCCAGATTGATATGTGTAACATGGTCGTTTGGACAAGTTTATGGAGAATTACAACACTGTACAGTCCACATGCATGTGCAAACACTGCTGCAAGAAGTCAGGAATTCTGTTTTTTTAAATTAAATTTTAACAAAAATTTATAAGAATGATTTTGAAAAGCTCACATCTGCCTCCTGGTGGTTGAATGCAAAAGCAACTTTTTTTAATGTTTTATGTTTCATTCTGTGTTCTCTTCCTTTCAGACTGGTATCTGCTCTTCTATAAGGGTTGATCCCACATTTCTCCCGGAACGGTTGCCTTTGAATCAGTGAATGAAGATAACTTCCCTCCAGCCATGAAGTTCAGGATCCTGGGTTTGCAGTGCTGGGTTGTTCCCCCTCCACATATTTCGTAGCAAAGCTCTATTGGGGCCTGTCTTCACTGAACTCTACACAATATGTATATGTTTTAAACTTTAAAAGAAAATTGCTTTGGTAAATTTTGTATAGGTACCCGATCGTGGGCTGTGTGGAACAAGTAAAAGAAGTAGCAGAGTGTAGGTCAAACCATATAAAGGGGCGACAGCAGTTGTTGTGCTGGCATAAGTTATTTTTTAATGTTGGACTACTTTTCTAATGCAGCCTGCCACCGGTGTGATTAAGTTTTCGTTCCCTGGCCAGTTATCCATCTTGTACCAATTAAGCATTGACTTGCTGGAATACAGCAGCAGGCACATGTCACAGAGATACAGGTTCATCACTCTTTGCCCTGTCCCTTCCCCAATAGGGAGTATTATGAGGGGACATACACGCATATGGACCAAGGATCTCCAACTTGGGCTCAAAAGAATATGAATGTAGTAACACACAGTTAGGGGGGGCTTGTAAGTTGCCTCTCATTTCATAATCTGAGGATCACTTAGCCTGACGGTGTTGAATGTACTCTATTAACAAAGGGTAGCTTTTATAAACTAATGCACCTATTTGTCATCCTCTGGGCAATTTAATTTAAAGCAATTTTGAGAGAACCATTTTCCAGGCCCTTCACCAGCTCTAAAAGATCATTTTTTGAGTGCTTCCTTTTGAGAATGGAAAACCCATGCTTTTCCAATGTTTCTTCATTACTTCAACTACTGACAGGAGAGGACAGCTTGATTGCTCCAACTTTACTTTAATCTGACAAGCACTCAACAAAGCAGTTTAACTGTGACTTCTTCCTCTGACTTTTAATCTTTCACACTTTCATTGGCTACTAATTTGCAGTGATTGGACATGTTAATATCAGATAACAGAGCACAGACAGGGAATCAACCCTGGGGCTTTCCTGGCTTGTACGGCCCAGGTGTAATACTTCATGGCATCAGGATAAACATTGTTGTGAACTGGGTAGGGAATGTCACATATCTGCCTTTAGAGAAATTGTGTTGGTACAGTTTGGGAATGCATTTTTTTTTTAAAGTTTAAAAAACATCAAGTCAAATTGATGGTGGGTGATCAGGAGAATCCTGCACAAATTCTACCCCTTTAGTGCTTTTTGTTCTATGAGAAAAGAATCGCTAGAGCTTAAAATAGTTAATGAAAGGAATGGTACTTAGAAATCTGCAATTGCAGATCCTGGTGAACTAATCCTTTGCCACTTCTTCAGAGCTCAGCATATTATACCATTGTTCTCATCCTGTTATTCAGTAGTACATTGAGTGGTGGTTATGAGGGTTGCTGCAATGGCTTTGAGAGTATTAAGACGGAAGTAATGCAAAACTCTGGGCATTCCCCCAAAATGCTGATGCAATGCATTGAGTAATTAACTGTGTCAAAATATATTTGCTTTCTCCTTGGATTTATCAGTTTGCCACTTCTGCTAAATATGATGGTTCAAAACAAAGTATTTCTTATCGTAATAAGGACAAATGCTCTCTTTGCTAAGTTAGTTGGTAAATTTACAGGCGGCACGATGGCACAGTGGTTAGCACTGCTGCCTCACAGCACCAGGGACCCGGGTTTGATTCCAGCCTCGGGCGACTGTCTGTGTGGAGTTTGCACATTCTCCCCGTGTCTGAGTGGGTTTCCTCCCACAGTCCAAAGATGTGCAGGGGAAGGTGAATTGGACTGTTAAATTGCCCATAGTGTTCAGGGATGTATAGGTTAGTGCATGAGTCAGGGGTAAATTAGAGGAATGGGTCTGGGTTGGATTCTTTTCGGAGGGTTGGTATGGACTTGTTGGGCCAAAAGATCTGTTTCCACACAGTAGGGATTCTAATTCAAAATCAATGCATGAAATGGTGCTGAGCCACTCTAAAGAACTTTAAAAGCAAAAGAAAAACAATTGGGCTGTCCAACTTGCTCTATCCAGGGGTTGTACATGGTTCTTTTGTCATGGGATCCATCGGCCAGCAGAGTCACCATTCTCCCAAATCCAGTCCATCAATCGCTCATACCAAGGTGAAGGAGGAAATGAAGTAGCGTGCTAATATTTCTATATTGCTCACCTACCGCTCCCTTCAAACATATCGGTTGACTGCAAATAGACCAGCTTTTGTGGGCGTCTGTAGTTCTTGAGTCCAGACAATCCCAGTGTTGGGCTCTGTTTTGTGCTGAGGTGGTTGCTCTCAGATGAGGCAATACAGTTAGACCCCAATCCCCTCCCCAAACTATGGAAGGGAACGTCAGTGTTGAATGCTGTCCTGATCACTATAACCTGGTCTCGAAGCTGCTTGAGTGACTTCAGGATTGGTATTAATTCTGATGCTGTTCCGTAGTGAAATAACCTATTAACACTCACTATCCAGACTTACCCTTAGGGAAAGTGCTGGTCAGCTGCTAGTGAAACTCATACCTCAACGTGCGAGTATCGCCTTCAGCAGAGGAGGAAAAAGGGATGATAATTTTTTTTCTTTGAACTTCACTAGGTAAACAATGGTAACACCCCATCTTATGAATCTGGTGTCGATTATTTACCAGGACACCCAGGCTACAGTAAACTTTTAATTCTGCAAAGTACTTTCAAATTATGAAATGGTAATCCATTTAATTAGTCAGTACAAAGATGTTTTCTAAATGAAACTATAGCCAATAATGTTTCAAAGTGAATACATCCTGGCATGTAAATACACGGAGGCCAGTAGCACTAAGAGGCATCCTGTTATAGATATTTTAAATGCTGCTTGCTTTCCACAGCATTACTGATATAGTTTTTTTTTGCATTTGTTATCGATTATTACTATTTAAAACAAAATATTTTTGGGGCTCACTCAACATCTCAGTAAGTCACAATACTGTACTGATCAGGCAACTCCTCTATTCAATCCCAGTAAATAGAGAGTTGGGTGGTTCTCATCAGCTAGGCCAGGAATTGATGTGCTGCAGTTGAGCTTTGCAATAGAGACATTAAAAGCCATCAGACAAAATTTCTGCAACTTATTGCTATCTAGTTGAGGAGATTAGGGGTCACTGGAAAGTTATGAGCATTGGATTTATGCAGATCAGATGTGAATGTGATGCTTACCATGGTTAATCAGCTCAGCAGTGCTTACTTCTTCACTTGCTAATTTGATCACTCTTTTCTTGATTAAAATATATTTGCTGCTTCAAGATACTTTCTCTGCTAGATCAGCAATGGCTCCCTCCTGTGGTTTAAGTGGGAAAACGCAGTTGTGTGGTTTGGCAAACCAAACAGATATGAGAGATGGGAAAATTCGTCAGGTTTCCTGTTCAGAAACAGGTCGTGGACAGAACACTTAGTATCGTTAGCTGAAGACCATACATCTGTAATGTGCACCTCTCCCCTTACCTACACATCACAATAAAATGGCCTTTCTGTACTCAGTATCAGAGAAACAGAATGGCTTCCTATAATCACATGACAATATCTTTCAAGAAGAGAATGGAGGATAGTGAGTACTGGTGAGCTGTGAAAGAATTAGACTGGTTTTATTCAATTGCGAACTGAGCATAATATTTAAGTTGTTACATAAATGTGAACAAAATGCCTCCAAGTGATATTGACCTTTGTTTATTTCAGAACTAACATTTTCTTCATGTGGCATTTAACAATATAACCGAGCAAACGTAGCATTCTAGGAAGCAAAAACTTACATAACAAATACAATTCAAACAAAGACTTTGACATTGATTTTATATATAATATATATAATATATATTTTCAGTTCATTTATATTGTAAGTGGTATAATAACTGTTCTATGGCATTCAGAATGACATTCTATTCAGTGGGACTGTCCAACGCTTCTGTGTTCATGAGCTGTACAGGTGCAGCTCTTGGAACCTTAGGACCACTTGAGAAGCTTAAATTCTTTTTCTCACCTTTCTGAAGCTGCTGCAGTTAGCAGCCTGATGTTCTGATTTAGGTTTTGTCCCTCAGTGAAGGAACAGCTCCACGAATGGACCTTTTCCAAATCCTCTGGACTGTCAAAACTATAAATGTGGTAGATGTGAAATATGGGTACAAATAAGGTTGGATTGCCTGGTCTCATGAATCATGCTTTGGACATCCCTGCTGTATAGTATGCACTTCCAGTCAGAGACCTTCTGACTTAAGTCCCTTTGCTCTTCGGAATCTTATACCTGTTGTCAAACTCCTGTCGACAAGCTTCCTGAATGTACGCTCCCTGGCAGTTTTTGCAAATGTTTAATGGCAGGCAACATGCTGACAGGCCAGCTCAGTCTCTGCACTGGGAGCAAAATGCTACTTTGAGCAATCTCAAGAGCAGGGGCTTTATACAAATGTGTATTTGTAATGATCACACTGCAGATGGTTATTTTGAAAGAAAAATCATTTGGAATTTTGACACTATCAATTTGTCTTGCAGCATTTGGTTAGCTTTGTAAGCAGCCAGGATCATTTGACACCAGAATCTTTGATGACAGGAATTTCTTGCTTGCAGGCAGGAAATTCAAGATGGCATTGGGATTTTGTTGAGGGAATGAAACATTGATCATTTAAATCCAGGTTTAAGATTTCAGTTTATAGTTTTAATCCTGATTGTTTAGATTTACTTCTTTGAGATCTTGTCACCAGTTTCCCTCTTGATGTTGTGTTAGATGGACCCCAGTGTGATAATGAAACAGCCAAGTCAAAGAAAACTACAAATAATTATTTGAAGATGGAATTTGATTGGTAACTATCTTGAAGGCATTTTCAGAATTTATTGACCCTTTTTAAAAAATCAGAAATTTTTAGCATTCTTCCAAGATGTACCTGGTAGGAGATGAGTCCTCCAAGTTCAGACTGTTCATTTATTTTCTGTTTTGGGGGAAGGAAAAAGAGACCCTAGAGGCACAGTAGCATTTTTTTTAAACTAAATACCCTAATTCTTCCCTTTGAAAGGTCTTTTTAATCTTATACCAACACCATCAAAAAAAAGTCTGTGCCATTCCCCGAAACCACCTCCTTATTATCTAAAAAAAAATCATATTTCAAAGTCAGTATGAGCTTTGCGTTTGGTTCTTTAGTGTTTTCTTTTGCCAAGCTCCAAGGCAGAAACCTGCAGGATTAGCCTTTCTATTGTCCCCTCTCCAAATTTCTCTTTGTAAAGTATGCAGCCTCTACTAAGCTAAGGAATTGGCCCATTTTTTTCTGGCTCAGTGTCATGTGCTCACTTTACTGTGTTTCTAATGTTCCAATGTACAGTCAACAATGGAACATTTGCCTGCAGTTAACTGTTTAGAGTCATGGACGCTTCCAGCACAGGTAAAGGCCCTTCGTGTCTGTGCTGGTCAAAAACAAACACCTAACTATTCAAACCACATTTACTAGCACTTGGCCCATAGTCTTGTATGCCTTCACATCCCAAGTGCCCACCTCAATGCTGCTTAAATGTTCTGAGAGTTTCTGCCTCTATCACCTTTACAGGCAGTGAGTTCCAGATTTCCACCATCTGCTGAGTGGAAAAAAGATTTCCTCACCACTTTTCTAAACCTCCTGGCTCTTACCTTAAGTCTTTGTCTCCTAGTCATTGATTCCTCCACGTCTATCCTGTCTATGCCCCTAATAGTTGTATGCATCTCAATCATGTCCCCTCTCCACCTCCAGTTTATAGCATAAAGAAACTTTAAAGCTGCCTTTATTGGTAAGAAAGGTTGTGCTGCTGAAAATGAATTAATCCGTATATATTGCTTTTTTTTTAAAGTAAATGGTGGGCAACCTGAATATGGTGGAAAAGATTTTGTCCACAGATTGTTATTGGTTGCTAGCTGTCCAGTGTGCTGCTGTCAAAACCTTGCTGATGCAAATAACTTCTACTTGGAGTCCTTTTTTGTACAGACCCCCACATATTAGACCCAGGTTGAAAATGGCTAGTGGATGATTTGTCAAAGTCTTTACCAGTGTTAAATTGTCAAACATAAAATCTTACAAAGTTACATTTGTTACATTATTTGCCTGTTGGTATTGTTCCACCTATTTTTTTAAGTTGGGAGGTGTCTGGTTCTTAGTTTGACCAAGGTAAGGGTTTTTTTTTTCATTAGTTGGAGCAATTTAAACCCTTCCCCACTCAAACAAAAAGTCTGAAATTTCAACTCCAGCCCCATTGAACTTGGGAAGGAAGTTTACTACTTAAAGCATCCTTTATTGTAATGCTTACAGGCTGGTTGTTCGACACATTGGTTGCAGGAATTGTTGCCTCCTGGGTCTCCATTTGGTAGGCGGCTGGCTTGTTAACAATCTCTCGCCAAATGATTCTGTCCCTTCCCAGTGGTCCCCATAAAACTCAATATTGCTAGAACCCTACGTTACTGCCAACAATAGCAAACTAATTCTAAAACATCCTGGTTTGAAAAAATGCCGTATGCAATTTTTAAAAATGGGAAAAACAAATCAATGCAAGACTTTGGAAAATGAGAGACTGGGGTCTTGTTTGCTGGTGCTGAGTGTGTGACAGGGTTAAACTCTCAAATCTTTTATAAAAAAAAAGTACTTTTTCTTCCTCTACAAATATATTGCAAAGGAACTGTATATTGTGTAAAATTTTAAATATGTGATATTTTGTACATCTCACTATCTCAAATAGTTGTGTATTTATCAAAGACTACTGTAACTCTTTTTTTATGGCACTTGTTTTCCATGTCTATTTATTTTACTTTGTCTTAAATAATCAGTGATGTTCTGTATGTGTAAGGTCTGAAAATAAAGTGTTTGTTTTCTACAGATTCTGTCACAGTAATTCAACTGCACTGTACTTAATCAGAGCCCTCAAAGTAGCCTTGGCATAATCTTCTGTTAATTTTTCCTTTCTAAACATGATCGTTGGATAGGCTCCGCAGTTCTTTATCAATTGGACTCTGCAACTACACAGTTATAAGTAATTGTTTACATACAGGTTTTTCATTCTAAAATTCATTGTCACATGTTACATAAGCAAAACCATAACAGGAAAGCATGTATACACACCTTTTTAATAACATATGGACAAGTCTGTATTTGCAGCAATGAATGATTAGAGGATTGACAGGGTTTCCTGAAGTAGAATACCTTTAACAATGGTTAAACTGAAACACTGCTGTTTGAAATTTTCTGGTCATAGCATCCCCAGCAGACTGCATTTAACTGTCTGAAAATCTTAGGATATTTTGTGTGAGCTGGTGCAAAATGAGAACTTGTACCTTAGTCTGTCATAACACTGGAGTGTATTACTGAGGGATGGCTGCTCTGTTATCCTTCTGGTGAGATGAGAAATAAGCACTTGTGCCTGATCCACTTGTTCTGATGGTTATAAAAGATGCCATGACACTGTTTGCAGAAGAGCAGAAGGCTGTGCTGTCACCCGAGCTGACATTACTCTCTCAGATCACCACTAAACCAAAGAGTGACTGAATCTTCATTCCATTGTTATTTAGAGAACATATCTGTGAACTGCATGAGTGCCATATTTGTCTGCATGCTAACAGTGACTGGACTTCAAAGAAATTCAATGTGTCCAGCTCAGTGCTGTCACTGATCTGTATTGGCCTCTGATCTGGTGATGTCTTAATTTTAAAATTCTCGTCCTTGCTTTCTCAATCATCCATGGCATCACCCTATCTTGCCACCTCCAACTGTAGAATTTTTCTTAACTCTGTGCTTTATCGTTTCTGACGTCTTGTGGTTCCCCGTGTCCATCACTCCATCATTTACAACTGTGATTGGAAGATTTGAGCTACAGGGAGAGGCTGAACAGGCTGGGGCTGTTTTCCCTGGAGCGTCAGAGACTGAGCAGTGACTTTAAAGAGGTTTATAAAATCATGAGTATGGTTACAGTGAATAGACAAGGTCTTTTCCCCAGGGTGGAAGAGTTCAGCACTAGAGGGCACAGGTTTAGGGTGAGAGGGAAAAATTTAAAAGGGACCTAAGGGGCAACATTTTCATACAGAGGGTGGTGCGTGTAGGAATGAGCTGCCAGAGGAAGTGGTGGAGGCTGGTACAATTACAGCATTTAAAGGGCATCTGGATGGGTATATGAATGGGAAGGGCTTAGAGGCAAAAGGGCCAAGTGCTGGCAAATGGGATTAGATTAGGTTAGGATAACTAGTTTGGCATGGATGAGTTGGACCAACGGGTCTGTTTCTGCGCTATACATCTCTATGACTATTTAAGCCATTTCTCAGCCCACTTCCCCAGCAATTTCTTATAATCTTCCTCACTGTCCACAGTACCACCTATTTTAGTGTCATCTGCAAACTTATTAATCATGCCTTATGCATGCTCATTCAAATCATTGGGATAGATAACAAACAGTAATGGCCCAGCACTGAGGCACTCCACTAGTCACAGGACTTAATCTCTGGAAGTTCTCTCTCAATCTTTCTGTCTCTCTTCTTAAGATGGCTCACTGTTCTAGTATGTATTTTATCACCTTTTGTTTGAGAATCCTCCTGCCATGTTCCTTGGGAAATTTTACCACATTAAAGGTGCTACATAAATGCAAGATAATATCGATATATATTTAGATATATACTAATGCAATGCCTTTTAAGATTATTTGAGTTTCTTCTGTGATGACTGTAAGGCAAGCAGCTAGTTAGAAATAGTGAGACAAATTGTCATGTTTCGTTGGCTCCTGATCAAACCTGAGCAACAGAACAAGCTATGCTGCTATAAATGACCTTGATGCTGTTTCCTGTGTGTATGGTTATAGAGACAAGCCAAATAAGACCATAAACGAAATAAGGCGTTTTCTTTTCCCTTTCCTGCCAAATGTTTGCAGTTATAGAGTACTGAGCCAAATAGAGAATTGGAGTCCCCCATCTAATTTCTCAGCTCAAGTGGTTAGCACTGCTGCCCTCACAGCGCCAGGGCCCTAGGTTCAAATCCACACACTGGCAACTGTCTGTGTGGAGTTTGCACATTCTTCCCGTGTCTGCATGGGTTTCCTCTGGGTGATCTGGTTTCCTTCCACCATCCAACGATGTGGAGGTTAGGGTGGATTGGCCATGCTAAATTGTCCAGGGATGTATAAGTTAGGTGTATTAGTCCAGGGCAAATATAGGCTGGGGGATTGGGTCTGGTTGGGTTACT
Organism: Chiloscyllium plagiosum; assembly: GCF_037043375.1. Lineage (NCBI taxonomy): Eukaryota > Metazoa > Chordata > Chondrichthyes > Orectolobiformes > Hemiscylliidae > Chiloscyllium > Chiloscyllium plagiosum. Next base: position 9,371,161 of record NW_028270185.1, on the reverse strand, counting down.
CTTCGTAGGGTCGGTATGGACTTGTCGGGCTAAAGAGCCTGTTTCCACTCTGTAGGGATTCAATGATTCTGCTTTTTGAATCAATTGACCTGGGTCAAGGCAGCATTTGTAAGACATTTTTTTGTTTGACGAGGATGTCCTTCTGATCACAACCTCCAAACCCCTAGTATATAAGATGATGGCAAGGGCAGGCACCAGCATAATGATCTTTCCACATAATTCAATGATATCTGAGCTTGCAAATGAGCAACAAATACCTAAGTGGGAATGACTAGGACTAGGAGGAGGAAAACCTGTCAGTGTCCATGCTCGTGATCAGTGCTGAGTAAATTATGCTGAAATTTGTAAAATGTATTAATATCAGATGAGGGAGGATCAAGGTCGACACGTGTCCTGTATGATTTAATTGCTCAAAGCTGCATTCATAACACTTGTGTTGACACCTCTTGTAGATTTCCATCTGTTTTGGAGTAACGTGCGACTTTGCCTTGAATCTCTTGACAAAATTGGCCCCACTGTTTGCAGCCCATGCTATACATTACCCTAGCCTCTGCATAATTTATTCATTTTCTTAACATCTGCCTTCCAGATCCCCATATCATTTGGGTTGAAGTTAGTATCTGCAATTTGAGATCAACACAGATTGTTGTTTCTGCCCGTTGGAATGGAGGTGAGACTAACAAATGCACATTATTAGTGAGCTGACTGCATGCTGCTACCTTTTTAAAATAAGAACATTAGAAATCTGAGCAGGAGCAGATCATTGAACCTGCTGTACCATTCAGTAAGGTCATGGCTGATCCATCTCAACTTTAATTTCCTTTAACACTCTTGGTAGCTACCAATCTTATTGGTCTCTGTCTTAAATATACTCACTGAGAGTCCACAGTTGTCTGTGTGGCAAATTCTAAACATTTGTAATTTTTAACAGAAATGACTAAATACAAAACACAGTGTACAGTGGAGCCAATTGGGTAGTCTGAAATTGGAGTCAGATGTTATTCAGACCGCAGCTGGGAGTCAGGTTTCTTGCCCTAGAGGACGACAGTAAATCAGTTAGGACTTTCCAATGTGAATTCAATTCTGGTGTCAACCCACAGTTTTATTAAATTTGATCCCGCCACTGGCCACAGTGGGATTTGAGATTGCCAGTGAATAACACAGTCATTGCATTGTTGTGCACTTCCATGTCTGTGCAGCATGAGACTGGGAAGTAATTCTAGGCAATCATGAATACAAAAGAACCTTAAATCACAAAGCTGCTCCTGTGCACTGAAATATACATAACATTTTCATGCTCCACAATATTACAGGTGCAAACCGGTATTTACATTTTGTGGTTATGACTTCATATATAACACATTTTCTGCTTGGTCGCCCATTTGTGAAGCAGTGTGAAAAAAATAGATTTACTTCTGTTTATTACTGTTCGTTTGATTATGTGAAACTAGCTGCTTGGATTGTCCCAGGGTGGGGGACATAGCCTGAAACTTAGAGCCAGGGTCTTTCAAGAGTGAAATTAGACAGCATTTTGTGGTAGAAGTTTGAAATTATCTTCCACAAATAGCAATTGATGTTGAATAAAATGTTCGATTTAAAATCTGAGATTGATTAGATTTTTGTTAACCAAAGGTGTCTAAGGATATGGAGCAAAGGAAGGTATGTGAGGTTAGGTGGAAGATCAGTCATTATCTCATTAAATGGCAAAGTTAGCTTGATCTCTTATTCCTCTGGTCCTAGCATAGGTCTATAACCAAGTATTTTGAACTGAGCTCACAAAATAAATGTGTATGGGTCTCTTCAGGCCGTGAGTGATTTTGTATAGATCCTCTAATGTAGAGTATCTGCCTTTCTCGTCTAACTGGAAGTCTTGTTGGGTAACCTATCTGAGGTTTATTGCATTATTGCAACTATATACAGACCATGTGATCATGGATTCTAGCAATCTCTATAGCACACTTTTCCTAGGGCTGTCTCGTACAAGCTCCTTCTTTGCTCTCCACAGGAGCGATTGAGTACTCAAGGCCTGCACTCTCTAGAGATTAGAAGAATGAGAGGAGATTTAATCGAGCTACATAATAGGCTAAAAGGGACCAACAAAGTAGACACTGAGGATGTTTCCCCTTATGAGACAATCCCGAGGTCAATTTCAGACACGTGGAGGAATTACTTCTCGAAGGGTCATGAATCTATGGAATTCAATGCCCCATAGTATAGCGAATACTGAATTTAAGGTGGAGATGGATGTTTTTAATTAGTAATAGGTTACAGGGTGATGAGGAGCAGGCAGCAAAGTGGAATGGAAGCAGAGTTGAATTTGACTATGATAGTATTTAATTATAGAGTAGGCTCGAGGGGCTGAATGGCCAACTCCTGTTCCTAGTTCATATCACAGGGACTTGGACAGATTATATTACAATGGGTGGTACTTACTGCATGTCATTAAATATGAATTATTTCAGACCCATGTATGACATATGAAATTTAATTGTATGTTTCCATGAAGTTACATATGCTGCAAATGTCACTTAAATTTTGCATCACGTAATTAATAGCACAGAAGGTGAGTATTCAACCCAACCATAATTGTTCGGTGCCAAATTACATATTTGCACTTCTTTCCAGGATTTTTAAAAAATTCCTTGTTAGACTCACTACTAACACTAATATTTATAGCCTTTAATTTTGTACTTGAGATTTGTGGAGAATGAAGTACTCTGCCACAAATCATTCAAATCCAAAGTCCTAATTAAATTCAACCAGGCCAAGTTCAATGAGTAAGACGCAGAAAAGGCAGCAGACATGTGAACAACACCACCAGCTGCAAGTTCCCCTTCAAATGGCACACCATCCTGACTTGGAAATACATGGGCCGTTTCTTTCACTGTCAGTGTTGAAATCTTGATACCCCTTCACAGCAGTCCTATGGCTGGACCTACTCCATGTGAGCTGCAGCAGTTCAAGAATTCAGCTGGCCACCAGCTACTGAAGGGTAATTCAGGATGTGCTGCTACTCTTCCACATTCGGGCCTGGGTGTCCCTGGAGAAGGAGCACGCGGTATCCAACAACACCCTCGAGATTATCAGGGAGAGGTGGGCACCACGGAGTTTTATTTTCCCCTCTGCCTCTAATTTTATTTAATCCCTGCCCTCCCTTTCGCTTATTTTGATCACCCAGCATTGCCCTTGTTGAGAAGGGCACTGGCCACTCAGGTGTTTCCTTTCTTCCTGCTGGTGGAATATAAATAAAGATTTCTGCACTCGTTGTTATTCACTGTGTCCTTAAAAAAAAAATGCTGGCCCTTGCCTTTCAAAACAAAATGCATAAGCATGTCTGGCAACAATTGTATCTTATGATCATTCATGCGTGGTTCCTGTTTTATAAACTTTACTAGAAAAGTCCACATCCTCAGACCAGAAGAGGGTGCTGTTTTCTATTAGGAGAAAGTGAGGACTGCAGATGCTGGAGATCAGAGCTGAAAAATGTGTTGCTGGAAAAATGCAGCAGGTCAGGCAGCAACATAGGAGCAGGAGAATTGACGTTTTGGGTCCTGAAGAAGGGCTTATGCCCGAAATGTCGATTCTCCTGCTCCTTGGATGCTGCCTGACCTGTTGCGCTTTTCCAGCAACACATTTTTCAGCTGTTTTCTATTGTCAGATATAAAAACTCATACTTGACAAACAATCTTTAGTATTCCATTCTGAAAGTAAAGGTTCATTGCTGTGCAGTTTTGTAATACTTCAGCATTATGTTGGAAGCATCTGTGGTGATCAGCTGCATTTGCTTTCCTAGACAGCATTCTCAAATTTGAGTTTCTCCTAAACTTGCACCAAGTTCCATTTACCACTAATGCCTTATGCTTGCTGATCTAAAGTGAATCCTGGTAAAGCAACATCACAATTTGTTTGTTAATACAATGTTCATTTGAGTTCAATCAGAGAACTTTGTTGCCACAGAGGAGATCCTGACTTCAGGCCGCAGTATATCTGCTATAGTTAGGCAGTGATAAGAGTAAAAAGCTTGGTAAAAAAGCTTTTCATCTCAGTCCCTTAATTTTCCTGACTTCTGCAGTTCTGCCGCAGTTGAGGAATTGATGCTTGAGGGCTCAATATAGAGTCATAGAGATGTACAGCATGGAAACAGACCCTTTGGTCCAACCCGTCCATGCCGACCAGATATCCCAACCCAATCTAGTCCCACCTGCCAGCACCTGGCCCATATCCCTCTAAACCTTTCCTATTCATATACTCATCCAAGTGCCTAACTTCGCCCAAGCAGGTTCCTCCAAGATTAGTTGTGAATTTCATTGTTTGTTAATTTTCCCAGACACATTCCGATGTCCAGCAATATATGAATTCAAACAGCAAAGGCAGTAACTATGCAGGTTCTCTCTCTCTCTCTCCTGCACTGTCCTCACCATGTGCTTCCTTTGTCTGTTCTTCTCCCTTTTAAAACTGCTATTGTTTTGACTTTTTTTTCCCCAAAGTTCCAAAACAATACAACAGCATGTAAAACAGTGATTGCTGCTCCTAGAATTCGAGGAAATCACCTCCAGCACCTAAAATACCTCAAAAAAGGAGCAGCTGTTACAGCCAGAAATTTTTCCCGTCCTCCATTTTGGATTACCCGGAATCCTTTGCCTGAATACTCCTCCACATTCCAAAACATCTTCCCTCAATGCTGCCTTTCCACATCTTGTTTCTATTATGTCTGAAGAGTAAATTACTGCAGATGCTGGAATAAAAAACACTGGAGATCACAGCGGGTCAGGCAGCATCCATGGAGAGAGAGCAAGCTGACATTTCGAGTTTAGATGACTATTCATCAGGGCTGAAGTGTGCAGTAATGTCCTCTTGGCTGTCTCCAGATATGTAGTTAAACACGTAGTTTAAGTCCCCACCTGCTGGGTTTTAAGTAAGTTTTGGTAGATATGAGAGGTAGGGATAAGATTCCCCTCCTAGACAGTAGCAATCAGTTATAAATCACAGACCAGGTTATTGTCCAACCGGTTTATTTGGAAGCACTAGCTTTCGGAGTGCTGCTCCTTCATCAGCTGGTTGCTTGTCCTGAAGTCCACCTTGGATGATGGTCACCTGAAGATCCGAGGCCGAATGTCCAGGATCGCTGGGGTGTTCCCCGACAGTCATGCCTGGTGATTGTTGCGAGGTGTCTGTTCATCCGTTGTCGTAGCATCTGATCGGTCTCGCCAATTAAGCAACAACGCAGAGTGGCCAAGCAGAAGCTGATAGCCAAGCTTGGTACCCATGGGAATGGCCTCAACGGGGACCTTGGGTTCATGTCACACTACAGGTGACCCCACTGTAGTATACATTCTATCTCACACACACATACAGACTCTGTGTCATTCACAAGCTCTCTCTCATACTCAACGTATATACATGCCCCACTCTCACCCATGCATACAATCTCTTACAGGCATATATCCCATCACACTCACTCACACACACTTAACCAAGCTTGTGCACACGCATATGCATTCACACCCACACACATGCACACACTCATTCTGTCTCTCCTACATGTGCACATGTATAAGTTTATGGGGTGAATTTGTTTTTGCAGAATTACATTTTATTTTGTTCAAAAACTGCATGAATCCACGTAGGACTCTAAATCCCACTTTAGAAATAGAACCAGTTTAACTCAAGACTGGAACACAGACAGACCTCACACCTTAACGCATTGTCTGAGCTGAGATGGCACCTATTGTTAGAAAATTTTTCAATGTATAATTTCAGTTACATCACACTGTAAATTTTTGCTATAAATTCTGTGTTACGATTGAGCCCTCCACTATCACCTGATGAAGGAGCGTCGCTCCGAAAGCTACTGTGCTTCCAATTAAACCTGTTGGACTATAACCTAGTGTTGTGTGATTTTTAACATTGTTAGAAAAGCTAGAGATATCTTGAAAATGTAATTTAAAAGAAGTTCTGGGATTTACATATCAAAAACAGAAACCAGCACATCCCAATCTAAAAGATGAAAAACTGAATCTAAAATTGTTTAGTGTATCATTACACTTCCATGACACTGTACGCCTGTGTCTATAAATTCTGTGCCTTATGGCCTTATTCTCCACAACCACCTGATGAAGGAGCAGTGCTTCGAAAGCTAGTGCTTCCAAATGAACCTGTTGGACTCTCACCTGGTGTTGTGTGATTTTTAACTTTGTCCCCATCCCAGTCCAACACCAGCACCTCCAAGTCAGTAGTAATCAGGACAGTTTTAAGTGAGCTGTCTATGCACACCTCTTATCATTTCAACTTTCAGCTTTCCAATTGAACTCAGCTTATAAAAATGGATTTGCATTGATGTTTTCATCATGTCTGGAAATGTTAAATATTTCATATTAGTGACCATACTTCAAAAGCAATGTAGGAAATGTACTTGCAAATCTGTGCACAAGCATAACTCCAAATAACTGTTGGTTATGAGTGCTGATTACAAAAATTGGGGTAACTCTCCAACTCTTCCCTGATTTAAAAAAAAATTCCTGACTATCTGAGCTGGAATGCTTTTAACATCTCATCTAAAAGCCATCTCCAAAAGTGCTGCACTCCCTTGGCACCTTACTGAGAGTGTGTTCAGTTCTCTGGGGTGATACTTGAACCCACAACCTTTCAACTCTGAGGTAAGAGTGCTACTCAGTGTGTCGATCTGTAGTCCCTCAGTACCAACTTTGACCTTCTGCGTGAAATAGCTGGGCTCAGTGGTTAGCACTGCTGCCTTACAGTGCCAGAGACTTGAGTTCAATTCCACCATCAGATGACGTGTAGGTTTCTTCCAGCTGCTCTGGTTTCCTCCCACAGTCTAGCGATGTGCAGGTTAGGTAGATCGACCTTACTAAATTGACCATGGTGTTCAGAGATGTGCAGGCTTGGTGGGTGAGCCATGGGAAATGCGAAGTTATGGGAATAGCGTAGGGAGTTGGGTCAGGGTTGGATGCTCTTCAGGGGGTTGGTGTGGACTTGATAAACCGAATGGTCTGCTTCCACATTGTGGAGATTCTATGATTCTAGTGCAATAAAATATGCACTAGAAATACTACAGGATACAGCTCTCTCCACAGATGCTGCCAGACCTGCTGAGTTTCACCAGCATTTTCTGTGTTTGTTGCAGGGTTTAGCTTTAAGCCCTTTGATCATTTGAACCAAAGGAATATTCCATGATGGTTAGTCAGCTGTAATCTAGGTTAAAGTACTGATCAAATTTATTGTTAGTAAGTAAATTTACAAAAGCAAAACAATTCATCATTTTTTAATTTAAAAAGTTAGCATTTAACTCTATGCTTTAAAATTTGACATTGAGCTGCAATATATGAGGGCGGCTGACTCAAGATTTTTGTTGGAGAGTTGGATTTTAAATAATTACGGATGATGTAATATAAGCAGAATAGCAACCCTACAGTTGCAGATAGAAGCCATTCAGCCCATCAAATCAGCACTGACCCTCCAAAAAGCTTCCCATCCTATTCCCATATTTAATCTGGTACAGGGCAATTTAGTCTAGCATATCTTTGGACTGTGGGAGGAAACCGGAGCACACCCACACAGAAGGTCAAAGTTGGTTCTGAGGGACTACAGATCGACACACTGAGTAGCACTCTTACCTCAGAGTTGAAAGGTTGTGGGTTCAAGTACCACCCCAGAGAACTGAACACACTCTCAGTAAGGTGCCAAGGGAGTGCAGCACTTTTGGAGATGGCTTTTAGATGAGATGTTAAAAGCATTCCAGCTCAGACAGTCATCCGAGGCAGCAATCGAACCCACATTCCTGGTGCTGTGAGGCAGCAGTGCTAACCACTGAGCCACCCCTTGATGTTTGTCATTATCACAACATCTTTGTATCAGAGCACGTGATGCCAAACGTGCGTGTGGAAAATCCGCAGTCTTTTAAGGGACAGTGGGGTCTCTCAATTAGATGCCTTGTATTCATCCCTCAGGCTTCAAAAACAATTCTTTTCCGTGGAGAGTTGCAGTTTGATTAAGTATGGCAAACTCAACACATAAAAAGGAGCCAGCTTGGGTCACTTGAGTCTGCTCCAACATTCTAATTCATGGTTCCCTGGGACTACAGGTTGACATGGAAATGTGTTGCTGGAAAAGCGCAGCAGGTCAGGCAGCATCTAGGGAACAGGAGAATCGACGTTTCGGGCATTAGCCCTTCTTCAGGAATGAGGAAAGTTGGTCAAACAGGCAAGATAAAAGATAGGGAGGAGGGACTTGGGGGAGGGGCGTCGGAAATGTGATAGGTGGAAAGAGGTCAAGGTGAGGGTGATAGGTCAGACTGGGGTGGGGGCGGAGAGGTCGGGAAGAAGATTGCAGGTTAGGAAGGCGGTGCTGAATTTGATGGATTTGACTGAGACAGGCTGGGGGGAGGGGACATGAGGAAACTGGTGAAATCCGAGTTCATCCCTTGTGGTTGGAGGGTTCCTAGGCGGAAGATGAGGCGTTCTTCCTCCAACCGTCGTTTCGCTGTGGTCTGACGATGGAGGAGTCCAAAGACCTGCATATCCTTGGTGGAGTGGGAGGGGGAATTGAAATGTTGAGCTACAGGGTGGTTGGGTTGGTTGGTCCGGGTGTCCCAGGGGTGTTCTCTGAAACGCTCCGCAAGTAGCCGGCCTGTCTCCCCAATATAGAGGAGGCCACATCAGGTGCAAAGGATGCAATAGATGATATGTGTGGAGGTACAGGTGAATCTGTGGCGGATATGGAAGTTTCCTTTGGGGCCTTGGAGGGAGGTGAGGGGGGAGGTGTGGGCGCAAGTCTTGCACCTCCTGCGGTTGCAGGGGAAGGTGCCGGGAGTGGAGGTTGGGTTGGTGGGGGGTGTGGATCTGATGAGGGAGTCACGGAGGGAGTGGTCTTTATGGAATGCTGATAGGGGAGGGGGGGGGAATATATCCTTGGTGGTGGGGTCCGTTTGGAGGTGGCGGAAATGACGGCGGATGATGCGCTGTACATGGAGGTTAGTGGGGTGGTAGGTGAGGACCAGTGGGGTTCTGTCCTGGTGGCGGTTGGAGGGGCGGGGTTCAAGGGCGGAGGATCGGGAAGTGGAAGAGATGCGGTGGAGGGCATCGTCGACCACGTCGGGGGGGAAATTGCGGTCCTTGAAGAAGGAGGCCATCTGGGGTGTGCGCATCCCAGATGGCCTCCTTCTTCAAGGACCGCAATTTTCCCCCCTGACGTGGTCGACGATGCCCTCCACCGCATCTCTTCCACTTCCCGATCCTCCGCCCTTGAACCCCGCCCCTCCAACCGCCACCAGGACAGAACCCCACTGGTCCTCACCTACCACCCCACTAACCTCCATGTACAGCGCATCATCCGCCGTCATTTCCGCCACCTCCAAACGGACCCCACCACCAAGGATATATTTCCCTCCCCTCCCCTATCAGCATTCCGAAAAGACCACTCCCTCCGTGACTCCCTCGTCAGATCCACACCCCCCACCAACCTAACCTCCACTCCCGGCACCTTCCCCTGCAACCGCAGGAGGTGCAAGACTTGCGCCCACACCTCCCCCCTCACCTCCCTCCAAGGCCCCAAAGAAAACTTCCATATCCGCCACAGATTCACCTGTACCTCCACACATATCATCTATTGCATCCTCTGCACCCGATGTGGCCTCCTCTATATTGGGGAGACAGGCCGGCTACTTGCGGAGCGTTTCAGAGAACACCCCTGGGACACCCGGACCAACCAACCCAACCACCCTGTAGCTCAACATTTCAATTCCCCCTCCCACTCCACCAAGGATATGCAGGTCTTTGGACTCCTCCATCGTCAGACCACAACAAAACGACGGTTGGAGGAAGAACGCCTCATCTTCCGCCTAGGAACCCTCCAACCACAAGGGATGAACTCGGATTTCACCAGTTTCCTCATGTCCCCTCCCCCCAGCCTGTCTCAGTCAAATCCATCAAATTCAGCACCGCCTTCCTAACCTGCAATCTTCTTCCCGACCTCTCCGCCCCCACCCCAGTCTGACCTATCACCCTCACCTTGACCTCTTTCCACCTATCACATTTCCGACGCCCCTCCCCCAAGTCCCTCCTCCCTATCTTTTATCTTAGCCTGCTGGACCAACTTTCCTCATTCCTGAAGAAGGGCTAATGCCCGAAACGTCGATTCTCCTGTTCCCTAGATGCTGCCTGACCTGCTGCGCTTTTCCAGCAACACATTTCCATCTCTGATCTCCAGCATCTGCAGACCTCACTTTCTCCTACAGGTTGACATACTGAGTTACCTTGGAGTTGAAAATTTGAAAGACAAAATTTCTTATAGTGATAGTACATATGTCCTACAGATCCTCTGGCTTAACCAAGAATGGCAGCAGACAAACCTGCTGTGCATTCTTTGTCATCCTGACGGTGGCTGGTGTTTGTAAGTGACCATACTGGTCTTTCAGGAATAGCTGTTACATCTTTTGAATTTACTCAGCATAGCACTATAGAAAAACTTGCCGATTGATTCAACAACCTAATGTAGGTTATTGTTCTTGGGGGTTTTGATTACAACTGAGTTTGAGCAACTGGGTGGTGTCTCATTATTAGAATGAGAACCAGTCATTCTTGGAAGCTAGTTCTGAATCCTAGCCAGGATGGGATTGAAAGTCATTTTGGCTCCAGTGGAGGAGGAGGTGGCACTTGTACGAGAAAACATTGTCTTAAATCCAACCTTAAAGAGAACATATTCAACATTATTTGTTTTAAAAAAAGAACAATTATTATTCAGTGGAACAATGCATCAGAATTGCATGAATTTTTTCTTCTCTCGAGACTGGATCTATTCCAGTGCTTTCCAGGTCAGCTTGTTACCTCTAAGTATCACTCATTCTGAAATTCTACCACCTGTCCCTTATCCCGGACTATCCTTGTTAACTTAAATTACATTTTGCTTCATCCTCCAGCCCCTTAAATTTTAAATTCTCAGCTTTGTGTTTGAAGTATCAAGTTGGTCATTTAACCCTTGTCCAGCCTGATTTGTCAATCAATTAATGTCACACTACAGGTGACCCCACTACACGATACACTCTCTCTCACACACACACACACACAAGCACACCTACACACAACCTCTTACATACTCACACATTCACACAGACCCTCTCTCATACACATGCAGTAATTCTGGTCTCCTTCTTATCGGAAAGCTGTTGTGAAACTTGAAAGGGTTCAGTAAAGATCTACAAGAATATTGCCAAGGTTGGAGGATTTCAGTTATAGGGAGAGGTTGAATAGGTTAGGGTTATTTTCCTTGGAGTGTTGGAGGCTGAGGGGTGACTCTATGACTCACAGATACACACACACACACACATAACCCTCTCACAGGTTTATACTCCATCACACTCATGCACACACTCTACCAAGCATGGACACATGCAAACACACACTCTCCCACTCAAACACATGCAAACACTCACACTCTCCCTCACATACACGCACACACACATATAAGTCTATGGGGTGAATTTGCATTTGCAGAATTGTACTTCCTATCTTGTTCAAAAAGAACACAACCTGCAGGCAGTCAACACAAGCAGTTAATCCATGTAATATGTTATACATTCCTATTTTGGAAGCAGAACCAGTCTAGCTCAATATTGGGATACAAACAGACTCTAACCTCACACTTCAATTCATTGTATGAGCTGAGATGTCACCTTTCTTTATAAAACCTTAAGTTATCTTGGGAATGTGACTGGAAAGAAGTTTTGGGATTTACGTATTCATGAACTGAAACCTGTAGCCCATTCTAAAAGACGAAAGACAACTGCAATCTAGGTTTGTTCAATATATCGTTTAAGTTGCATGACACTGAGATCTTTTCTGATAAATTCTGTGTCTTATATTCCTATTCCACAGCTACCTGATGAAGGAGCAGCGCTTTGTTCATTCCAAATAAACCTGTTGGACTATAACCTGGTGTTGTGTAATTTTTAACTGAAATCCTTCCATCTGCCTTTGATCTTTGATGTGCTGACCTATTTTATTTCCCATTTCAGGTATTAAAAATTTTAAATTAAAACTCTTTAAAGTGTGTTCCAGTCCAATACCACCTGTACCTGTTTCTTGTAGCTCTCCCAAGCAGCTCAGAATGCTGGGAAAGCAAACTGTTGAAGGTATTGAGCGGACTCACTAGTCATTAGATCATGCTGTGGGTGGCATGATGGCTCAATGGCTAGCACTGCTGCCTCGTTAGTTCAATTCCATCCCCGGGTGACTATCTGTGTGGAGTTTGAACGTTCTCCCCGTGTCTGTATGGGTTTCCTCCGGGTGCTCCGGTTTCCTCTCACAGTCCAAAGATGTGCAGGTTCGGGTGGATTGGCTATGGGAAATTGCCCCATAGTGTGTAGAGATGTACAAGCTAGGTGGATTAGTCATGGAAAATGCAGGGTTACAGGGATAGGGTGGGGGCAGTGGTGGGTGTGGGTGGATTGCTCTTTGGAGGGTCAATGCAAACTCGATGGACAGAATGGCCTGTTTTCTAGGCATTCTATGAAAAGTAGGCGATTTGACCCATGACTCCACTCCACCTTTCAATGAGATTGTGGCTGATCTTAAAATCTTCAACTCCATTTTCCTGCCTTTGCCTCAGAACCTTTTACTTCCAAACATCTGTCTAACTCAGCCTTGAGTATCTTTACTAACACAGCCCCCACACTCTTCTGTGCTGGAGAATTCTGTGCCCCAACCCTCATCAAGCCCCTGAATAATCTTATATTTTTCAATATTGTCACCTCTCGTTGCCGAATGAACATGAGCCCAGCGTCCTCAATTCTCCTCACAAGAAAATCCCTCATTGGCTGGGATCAACCAAGTGAACCTTCCCTGAGTCTAATGCTAGTCTAGTGTTTAAGCCAAGAAAAACTGCAGCACAAAAATACGTTCACAAAACACAAACACAGGCGCCAGCGAGTAATCAGGAAGGCTAATTGATGCCCGAAACGTCAATTTTCCTGCTTCTCGGATGCTGCCTGACCTGCTGTGCTTTTCCAGCACCACACTCTAATCTTGACTCTTATCTCCAACACCTGGAGTACCCACTTTCGCTTAATGGAATATTAGCCCTTATTTCAAGGGGGTGAAGTATCCAGATAGGTAACTCTTACTGCAATTGTACAAGATGCTGGTGAGATCACGTCTGAAGGACTGTGAGCAGTTTTAGTCTCCTTATTTAAGGGAAGGTATTATGTCATTGGCCTTTCAGAGATGATTCACAGTACATCTCGATTATCTGAAGGACACGGGCAGGTTAGTCGAAGTCTGGATAATCAAATGCCACACTGGGACCTTGCAATCTTGCCAGATAATCCGATATTTGGATAATCCAATGCCAGATAATTGAGGTTCCTCTGTATAGAGGGATTATTTTGTGAGCAAACCAAGGGAGGCAAAAATTTGCTAACTAGAGGCCAAACAGTCTAACATCAATTTTTGGAAGATTTGGAAAATCATAACCGAATCCAGCATGTCTTCATGAAAGGAAAACAATGTCGGACTAATATCTTATTAGTCTTAAAGGAAGTTTCAACCAGTGTGGATAGAGAGGAACCAGTCGATGTACTGTATTTGGAGTTCCAGAAGGTGTTCAACAAGGTACCCCACAAAAGGTTAACTCATAAGATAAGAGACCATGGTGTTGGAGGTAGGATATTGGCAAGGATAGAGTATTAGCTCATGGACAGGAAACAGCAACTGGGGATAAACAGTTCTTTTTCAGCTTGGTGACTCTTGACCAGTGAGGTTTCTGGCCAGGGTCTGGGCCCTTGGGACCAGCCATCTCAGCCAAGCTCCCCTGAGCAAAGAGTAGAAGACCTCCTAGGGGTCCCTTGGTTGTAGGGTCCTGATGTACACTTCTCCCCCCCACTTCCTTGTCCTGGGCCCTGTAGCTGGAAGGAGAAATTATTTATTCATTCACGGGATGAGGAAGTCTTGGCTAGGCAGTATTTATTGCCCATCCCTAATTGCACCAGAAGCCAGTTAACAGACAACCACATTGGTGTGGGTCTGGAGTCACATGTCAGCCAGACCAGGCAAGGATGGCAGTTTCCTTCCCTAAAGGGCATTAGCAGGCTTTTCTGACAATGGATTCATGGTCATCATTGGGCTCTTAATATCAGATTTTTTTTAATATTGAATCCAAATTTCACCATTGACCCTGGCAGGATTTGAATCTGGGTCTCCAGAACATTATCTGGGTCTCTGAGTTAACAGTCCAGCGATAATACCACTGGGTCATTGCCTCCCCTTATGACCCTAAGATGCTGGGGAAGATCTCCAGCCACCAGTAACTGTTGAATACCTGACACTAAGAAATGCTGGAAGCATTCGACAGGTCAGCCAGGATCTGCAGAGAGTTCAGCAAAGTTACCACTCCAGGTTTTGATCGGGATAGGGGATGTTTTGGCCCCCACCGAAGTGAAAACATCTCTGCTTTTTGAATCCTCTTGTAGGATCTAACAGGTGACAACTCCCTCAGCTGCTTTCTGTCACTCTTCATCTCTTGCTGTCTTTTTCTATCATTCTCTCTTGCTTCCTCCTCTCTTAATTTTCAGGAAGATAATCGATCAGCTTGCTGGGTAGTTCTTCGTGTGGGAGTTGAAACTGAGTATTCTCAAAATGGCCATGAGCACTGCAAGCTTCCTCATTTCCCCTCCCCCCACACCCCAAATTATCCCAGTCCCAAACCTCCAAGTCGGCACTGCCCTCCGGACCCGTTCATCACTTCCCCCCCCCCCGACCTATCACCCTCTCCCTCACCTTCATCCACCTATCGCTTTCCCAGCTACCTCCCTCCAACCCCACCCCTCTCCCATTTATCTCTCAGCAACCCCCCACTCCGGTCCACAACCCTCATTCCTGATGAAGGACTTTTGCCCGAAATGTCGATTCTCCTGCTCCCTGGATGCTGCCTGACCTGCTGTGCTTTTCCAGCACCACACTCCCGACTCTGATCTCCAGCATCTGCAGTCCTCACTTTCTCCAAGGTATTAACTGGCCAATATTCATTCACACACATGCCTGAAACTTGCTTTCAGCAGGGATGTCTCTCGATGGTTGATGGGTCACAGGGATTGGCTTCAACCTTGGAACATAACAGCTAACTGTTACCTCCAGCTGTGATCAGCTAACTCTGCATGTGTGCTTGGGATCCAGCCTGAAACACGCGCCACCTCATTTCGAATACCTGGGGGAGCACTGTAGTTTAAGTTGCGTTTCCTGCCCAGCCTACAGCTCTCCTCCGCCTCACCAGTTTAAGTGATCTTGCAATTCATCTGTCTCTAATCAAGAGATACCACTGTACTGACAGCACTTTCAGTTGCATAGGAAGACGTGTCCTTTCAGTCTTCAGCGAAATTGTGGGTGTTGAATTATGAAAGAAACGTGTGCAAATTACCCCAGGCTGCAGGTGTGAAACAGCTTGTATCAGCGGGAGGACATTGTAAGAAAGTATAGAGGCTGAAATAGGATGCGACCGTTCAAAACGCCTCAATCATTTCCAGTCCATTTGAATCCCTGTTGGCCCGCCATTATTATGGTTGCAATCTAACCCATGATTGCGCTATGCAAATCAGAGTTCCCATCAAGCCATGAACAAAGACAGAAAGTGCTGGAGAAACCCAGCAGGTCTGCCAGCATCTGTGGAGAGAGAAGGAAAAAAAACCGAGAGCATTTTGAGCCCAATATGACTCTTTTTTTCAGAACTGAAGGGGGTTGGAAAGTTGTTGATTAAAAAGGGGGAGGAGCAGAAAATACAACAGAAAATGAGGGTTCCTAGAGCACAAAGCTTAAGGGAAATTTTTTTATAAGTATTTTTATTGAAAACCTTTTACAAAACATATATATACAAAAAAAGAATACACCATCAAAACAGAAAAAAAAAGGCAGTACAATAAAGCCATAACACAGTACTATGGTTAATGAAAGATTTACTATTCTACCAGAACAAATATCTACTTAATTTAAACTAAACTACAAATGTATTAAATAAATACTAAAGATATTCAAATAACTTAAATTAAATAATATCTCACTACTTTATTCTATCTCACTCATCACACCTCCACTGAGACTCCCATCCCTGGGAGCACCATTTACAGTACCCGTATTCATTTTCCCCCCCAGTGTCCTCCTCCCGGGGCCCCACAGGCACCCATACTGATTCCCACAACTATACCACGGCCCTAATTAATATTGCTGATAAGTCAGCGTCGATATAATTTGAAAAGGGCCGCCACGTCTTGTAAAACTGCTCTGTTTTGTGGTGCACCATATTTGTGAGGTAATCTTGGGGAAGATGCTCCATCACCAACCTACGCCACCCCATAAGACCTGGTGGGTTTTCTGATGTCCAATTCATTAAAATGTTCTTCCTCGCAAAGTGGGTAAGAACGTTACACAATCTCTTCCCGTGTTCCCCCTGAGAGGGCAAATTTGACAACCCCAAAAGAAGAATTACCGGATCCACGTTAATTTCAATCCCCAGGATGTCCTTTAGCTCCCTTACTATAACACTGCAGTATCTCTGGATCTTACAACATGACAAGTAGCAGTGTGTGAGAGTGCCTATATTAATTTTACATTTGCAACACCCTGATGACGCTCCTCTCTTGAACTTAGCTAACCTCTCTGGCGCCATATGAACCCTATATAAGATCTTCAATTGCATGGCCTGCGCTCTGTTCCATACTGAGATTTTCCTTACATTCCCCCAGATGTCTTCCCATACCTCTGATGAAATATCCTCTCCTAACTCTCCACATCCTACGGAGTGCTTAAGGGAATGTTAATGGAAATGAAGGAGGGACAGTGCTAAAAGAGTAGGTGTTAATAGCAGAAAATATTCAGTTCTGCTGAGAGCAAACCTTTGCAAATAGGACAGCCCCCTGATGAAGGAGCAGCGCTCCGAAAGCTATTGCTTACAAATAAACGTGTTGGACTATACCCTGGTGTTGCGTGATTTTTAACTTTGCAAACAAGATGCAGAGGTGGGAGTGAAGGGTTATAATTAAAATGGAGTGCAGAGTTCATGGTCTGAAGTTGTTGAACTCAAGCTTGCTTTGGGTTCTGCTGCAAATCTGTGGCAAGCCTTGGCTCTGAATGGACTGAAACGACAGCGTGGGAGCGTATTGAAGATGGCGTATTGAAAGGGAGAGCTAATGAAAAATTAGGGTCATTCCACTGGACAGAGTTCTCTGGGCATCCACAATTTCTGTGCCACCCACTGGATATAAGTAATCTGTTGGAAGTCGAACTAGGATCCAGAACTGGCAAACCTTTCCACTCACTGGGACTATGCAAAGCAGGATTCAAGCCCACAAGTTGGAGCAAAGGGTCTGTTTCTGTGCTGTATGATGCTATGATTGGGTGAGGAAGCCACTGCTGGATGAAATGTTCACTCTGTTCAATTGTATGTGTGTACCTCCGAGTATTATAATCTAATTGCAAACATCTAACAGCCAATTTGTGAAGGAGGAGACCAGAAGTTAATTTTGACATGCTTTTAGATTTATTCACAAATGACATGTTTCAAGAGTACAGTTCCCAGCTCTACAGTCTTAGGTCAATAGATATCCCTTTATACTCTTTTAAGCTGATTGAACAAATTAACCAATAATCTACTTTTTAAGGACACCATTGCAAAAATAAAATAAAAACAGTAACTTACCAAATTAAAATGTTTATTACATTCATGAATAGCTAACCCAGCAAGCTGTTTGGACATGCCTGTCTGTGGGATATACAGACACACTTGGCCTCACACCAGCACATTCCACATTACTGATTAGTACGATAGGCAGACTGTCTTCTGGTCTTGACAGCAGCATCCTGTTAGTGGCAAGCACCAGTCATGTTGCTACTGCACAGTAGCATCCTGAAACAGCCAGTTTCACTCATTGCTCAAACGTTTGAGATACCTTACTCTTTCAGTGTGCAATGCCACAATGCAAATGTCTGTAGCTTCCTTCAGTGGCTAGGAGCATCAAAATAAACGCACGGACACTGCATTGCTATTGACATGCAAGTCCTGTGTGGTCTTCAAAGCACTGTGTATGCGGAAAACAGACTGTAGCAATTATTTGGCAGTTCAAGTTATGCAGAACTTATTGTAGACCAGTTAAATAGGATGAAAGCTGTTTTGAGCAAGTTTTGCACAATACTTGCTCTATAAACTTGAATGTTCAAAGAATTAAAATTACTCCCAGTGATTTTCCACAATCAGCCCTCTATTTCGTAAGGTATAGAGCACTGAAACTTGGTGTTCCTGGTTACAAACATCTTATTTTTAAGAGTAAGAAGGCAGAGGTTCAATCCCACACCATTCGCTGCTCTCCGTCACCTCTGAGCTCACTCAACAACACTATCCCTTTGTATCTCCTACTGGTTTGGTCTGTCCCATTTCTGTTTTACAGACAGCCCTTCGCAGGACAGCAAATGCCAAGTCAAGATAGGAACAGGAGCGATAAAACTATCTAGTAGAAAATAGGGGTTTCTGAGAAGAGGTTTAAAAGATCGCAGGCAAATGGGAAGGTGAAGGGGCTTGAGAAGAGAATTGAAGAGTGGCTGATACCTCAGTTGCTCATAAATGGTAAAGGGACAGGCTGCACAAACTACTAGGAATTGGGGACTGGATGGTAGGTCTGAGAATGTGGGGTCATGAGTCTGGAAGAGGTTGCAAGTATAGCGTGAGAAAGTCTGAAGGATTACAGTCTTAAGACTCTCCCATCCCTGGAAGTTTGGACTCTTTTTCTGGAAATAGCAACATTGGACACAGTCAGCTTCTGACTTCTTACCCAACACTGGGTGACACCTCAGTTAGTCAAGACTGTGTGCTAATGATGAAGTTAAAAATCACGCATCACCAGTTTATAATCCACACATTATCAGGTAGCTGATGAAGGATCAGCGCTCCAAACGCTAGTGCTTCCAACTAAACCTGTTGGACTATAACCTGATGTTGTGTGATTTTTAACTTTGTCCACCCCAGTCCAACACCGGCTCCTCCTCATCAGTGCGAACAATGGCATTCTCCTGAAAGTGGCTGGTTCATTCTTCACATGTAAGGTCCACTGAATTAATGTTGGCCTGCACCAGCCTTGGAAGGGCATCCTTGAGCTCATTCAATATCATTGCATTCCTTTTCTAGTATGGGTGAATGGGTATGATCTGGGCATGATTCCCCCTGCCTTCCTTACTCCCCTCCACCCACTGTATTTTTGCTGCAAGTATAACCCTGCTATTATTGATTCAAAGAGTAGAGTGCAGAGATGGCGTTTTCTGTGGGCTGGATTGTTTGCCGTGAATCCTATTGTAAAATATGCCTCATATCCAAATCGAAAATGGAGTCAGCTTTTTGGGTATTGGAGTAAAAGAGCAGCAGCCCCACAGTGTTATACACCACACTCTCAACAGCATGTTCCCCTCTCTACATTTGGGACTGGTCAAAGTCTTACAGTACAATAATGCCCCCCTCCAATCCGCTGCTGCCATATTCCATCTCCTTCCCAGTAGCTGGTTTCACTAACGTAGCTGCTGCTGAGCTTTTAACAATCAGAGTGCTCTTTCATCTGTCCAAAATCACCTTCTTGGTGCATGGAGCTGCACTATTTCTCCTATTATGTTGGTTTTGTCAACTGTAGCACTGTAACACAGAGCACTTGTCTCTAGGTTTAAAGATTCTATCTTTTGGGGTGGCACAGTGGCTCAGTGGTTAGCACTGCTGCCTCACAGCGCCAGGGACCTGGGTTCAATTCCTGCCTCGGGTGACTGTCTGTGTGGAGTTTGCACGTTCTCCCCACGTCTGCGTGGGTTTCCTCCGGGTGCTCCGGTTTCCTCCCACAATCCAAAGATGTGTGGATCAGATGAATTGGCCATGCTAAATTGTCCGTGCATTAGTCAGGGGTAAATATAGGGTAGGGGAATGGGTCTGGGTGGATTACTCTTCAGAGGGTCAGTGTGGGCCAAAGGGCCTGTTTCCGCACTGTCGGTAATCTAATTTAATCATGTACGAATCTCACTCCAGGATGTGGATACATAAAACAAGGCTGATGCTCCATTGGGTGCGGTAGTGAGGGAATGCTGTACTGTTGGTGGTCCCAGCTTTTAGAGCAAACGTTAAATTGAGGCCTTGGTCTGCCCTCTCAGGTTGTTGTAAAAGATCCCAATGTTCTATATGAAAGAATGTAGACAGGGTGGTTAAAAAGGCACTTAGCTCACTTGCCTTCATTCCTCAGTCCTTTGAGTATAGGAGTTGGGATGTCATGTTAAGGTTGTACAGAATGTTGGTGAGGCTTCTTCTGGAATACTGTGTCCAGTTCTGGTCGCCCTGATGTAGGAAGGATATCATTAAGCTAAAGAGGGTTCAGGTGAGATTTACCAGGAGGTTGCCGTGTATGGAAGGTTTGAGTTATATAAAAAAAACTGGGTAGGCTGGGGCTTTTTTTGCTGGAGGGTAGTAGACTGATAGGTGACCTGATAGAGGCCGATAAAATCATGAGGGGTATAAACAGGGTTAACGTCTTTTCCCCTAGGATGGGGGATTTCAAGACTAGGGGCCACATTTTTAAGGTGAGAGGAGAGAGAGTTTAAAAAGACATGAGGGACAACTTTTTTACACAGAAGGTGGTTCGTGTGTGGAATGAACTTCCAGAGGAAGTGTTGGATGCGGGTACAGTTACAACATTTAAAAGACACTTAGATAAGGCCATGAATAGGAAAGGTTTGGAGGGATATGGTGTCACCAGGTGGGACTAATTTAGATTGGGATTATGTCTAGCACACACTGGTCGGTCTGTTTTCATGTTGTAAGCCCTATAACTCCATAAGAACTGGGAGCTTTCTCCAGCGTGCGGTCAATATTTATTCTTCGATTAACATTGCAGAAAAATATTTATCTGTTCATTATCGCATTACTGTTTGTGAGAGCTTGCTGTGAAAAAGCTGGCTGATCTACTCCTTACAATGACTGCACTTCAAGAAATTACCTTAATTGTCTGTAAAACACTGAAGTGTCTGGTAGTTGTGAAATGTGCTCCATAAACACACACCTTTTTATTTAGTATTGCCCTTGCTGTTTTTGGGAGCTTGCTGCCTACAAATGAGGCACTGTGTTTCCAACATTACAATGTGCATTTTGTTCCGAAAAGTACGTAATTGACTATCAGGCACTTGGAGACATCTGGTGATCTCTGGGTTCTTTACAAAACGCATGGCTCTGTAAAGCATCTTGAAGTACCTGAAGGATTCTATATAAATGCAGACCTTTCTTGTTGCAACTGTCAGAAAATATTCTCGCATGAGTTTCCAAGAAGGCAGTTCCAGCTGCCTGCAGATCATCTCTGGTTGACATTTACCTGGAATGTAACTTAACCAGTTCGTAAGGGTGAGAAACAGGAACTAGTTTGAGATAGGAAAGAATTGAGGACGTAATTGCGCCCAGAAATTCTGGTTTCTTGTGATGTTTTGCATCGAGAGACATCGTTATTGCGTGTTCCTGAAGTGCTAGGAAATGCTTGTGAAAATCAAAAATTGTTACTCCCTTTTTTATTGCACTTCAAAGTAAATTTTCACCTCAACCATCCCTCTGGTTTATCCTCCTTACTGAATATTGTACCTCAAATGGCTATCTCACCACCTCCGCCACAGGGTAATTAGGGAAAGGCAATGAAAGCTGGCCAATAGCCAAAGATGTCCACATCTGAACTATTAAAGAATTAAAAACAAAATACAAAAGGGACACATTCTGTATATGAGCTGACATGTTGAGTATTAGCAGGGAATTCATGATTGTTTCACATCATGCTTGACACTGTCCACATTCTGCATATATCTACCCACACTTTTGATAAGTGTTATCAGTCAATACAGACGATGGGGAATTCAATGTTGAAGTTCTCTTGCCAAAGCCACAGGGACTAAATGGTGTTCCGATGCTCCATCTCGCCTGTTGGGTTAAGATAGCTTTCTCTCGGATGGGTGATGTAAGCCAGTGACTTCCTGTTCTACATGATAGCTGGGGCTATTTTTCCTGGAGCGTCCAGAGAGTGAGGTGTGACCCTATGGAGCTTTCTAAAATCATCAGGGACATGGATAGGGTGAATAGTCAAGGTCATTTCCCCAGGGTAGGGGAGTCCAAAACTAAAGGATGTAGGTTTAAGGTGAGGGGAAAGATTTAAAAGGAGCAACTGTTTCACACAGAGGGTGGTGTGTGTATGAAATAAGCTGCCAGAGGAAGTGGTGGAGGCTGGTACAATTACAGCATTTAAAAGGGATCTGGATGGGTATATGAATAGGAAGGGTTTGGAGGGATATGGGCCAAGTGCTGGCAAATTGGACCAGATTAATTCAGGATATCTGGTCGGCATGGATGAGTTGGACTGAGGTGTTTCCTTGCTGTACATCTCTATGAGGACCTAATGGTATTATTGCTGGACTATTAATTCAGAGACCCAGTTAATGTCCTGGGGACCTTGGTTCAAATCGTGCCACGGTAGATGGTTTGGCTTGATTTATTAATGTCACATGTATAGTGAAAAGTGTTGTCTTACGTGCTGTGGGATTGTGTTCAAGTAACGACCGAAATTTGTGAGTGGCGAAAATACCCTCTTTATCCAACAATCACAGCGCAAGGTCGAGACAGCAACAGAATCCTGAAATACAGTTCTTCGAAGAGCCCCTATATACAGAGCCTTTACATGTTCCATTACAATGGTGTATCTATAGTGCAGAAAGGTTTGAAGGGCTTCTGTCCTGGGGGACATGAGATGGGTTAAAACGTGCTAAATGATGGCTACCACCTACTGTGGGATTAAGATGTCTGTCCGGTCTGCTTGCATGATGAGGAGGTGTTAGGCCTTATGTATTTTAGATTGGTAAATGTTAGTAAAAATACTTGGCCTATATGCTCTAAAGAAGTGAGAATTTGTACCTGTACTTAATAAAAGAATAAAGGATGTTAAACTGATTACTGCAGCTGGGTTGGGAGATTTATTTACTACTTGGCAGAAGATGAGGCATTCTTCCTCCAGGCGTCAGGTAGTTAGGGTTTAGCGATGGAGGAGGCACAGGACATGCATGTCTTTGGTGGTGTGGGAGGGGGAGTTAGAGTGTTCGGCCACGGGGCGGTGGGGTTGTTTCATGCATGTGTTCCGGAGATTGATCACTCTCTCAGCTATCTTTTCTCCCAGCCCCACCCCTCTACGATACAAAGTGCAAATTGGTAGATTTTGAATTTAATAAAAATCTGGAATAAAGAATCTAACAATGATTGTCAATTGTTGGGAAAAAGCCATCTGATTCACTCAAGTCCTTTAGGGAAGGAAACGGTCATCCTTACCCGGTCTGGCCTACACGTGACTCCAGACCCACAGCGATGGGGTTGACCCTTAAACTGCCACCTGGACAATTCAGGATGGCCCAGCCAGAAATGCTCTGATCCCATGAACAAATAAGAAAATCAGTATGTGTCCAAGGCAACTATATACGATATTTTACATGGGGACTATACAGCAAGGCATGTTGGGAACCTTGACCAATAAGACCACCCAACCCCCATCAGCTCCCCAATCCAGGGACGAAAGTGAATAGTTTCGAAGATGCTTCATCGCAGTGTTGAGAGAGTGCTGCTTTGCCAGAAGTGTCACCTTTTGGATGTGTTTTGGACTATAATTCAAATTATCTTGTTGAGGCAAATGGTGAAGGTTTTACAGTACTATTCAATGAATGGTGTGCGTGGGAAATCATGTCTCATGAACTTGATTGAGTTTTTTTGAAGAAGTAACAAAGAGGATTGATAAGGGCAGAATGGTAGTTGTGATCTATATGGACTTCATTAAGACATTCGACAAGGTTCCCCATGGGAGACTGGTTAGCAAGGTTAAATCTCCTGGAATACAGGGAGAACTAGCCATCTAGATACAGAACTGGCTCAAAGGTAGAAGACAGAGGGTGGTGGAGGAGGGTTGTTTTTCAGACTGGACGCCTATGACCAGTGGAGTGCCACAAGGATCAGTGCTGGGTCCACTACTTTTCATCATTTATATAAATAATTTGGATGCGAGCATAAGAGGTACAGTTAGTAAGTTTGCAGGTGACACCAAAATTGGAGGTGTAGTGGACAGCGAAGAAGGTTACCTCAGAATACAACGGGATCTTGATCATATGGGCCAATGGGCTGAGAAGTGGCAGATGGAGTTTAATTTAGATAAATGTGAGGTGCTGCATTTTGGGAAAGCAAATCTTAGCAGGACTTATACACTTAATAGTAAGGTCCTAGGGAGTGTGGTTGAACAAAGAGACCTTGGATTGCAGGTTCATAGCTCCTTGAAAGTGGAGTCGCAGGTAGATAGGATAGTGAAGAAGGCATTTGATATGCTTTCCTTTATTGGTCAGAGTATTGAGTACAGGAGTTGGGAGGTCATGTTGCGGCTATACAGGACATTGGTTAGACCACTGTTGGAATATTGCGTGCAATTCTGGTCTCCTACCTATCGGAAGGAGGTTGTGAAACTTGAAAATGTTCAGAAAAGATTTACAAGGATGTTGCCATTGTTGGAGGATTTGAGCTATAGAGAGAGGCTGAACAGGCTGGGGCTGTTTTCCCTGGAGTGTCGGAGGCTGAGGGGTGACCTTATAGAGGTTTATAAAATCATGAGGGGCATGGATAGGATAAATAAACAAAGTCTTTTCCCTTGGGTGGGGGAGTCCAGAATTAGAGGGCATAGGTTTAGGGTGAGAGGGGAAAGATATAAAAGAGACCTAAGGGGCAACTTTTTCACGCAGAGGGTAGTGCGTGTATGGAATGAGCTGCCAGAGGAAGTGGTGGAGGTTGGTACAATTGCAACATTTAAGAGGCATTTGGATGGGTATATGAATAGGAAGGGTTTGGAGGGATATGGGCCGGGTGCTGGCAGGTGGAACTAGATTGGTTGGGATATCTGGTTGGCATGGACGGGTTGGACCAGAGGGTCTGTTTCTGTGTTGTACATCTCTATGACTCTTCCTCTATGAGTCTTCCTCAAATATGTTTGTTTTTGGAAACACAGCCTTCAAACAAAAGTGTTATTCTGACCTATTAATTTTCAGCGTGTGGATGCCCAATGTAACATAATGTAAATCTGGTAATCATTCTTTCAGTCAGCTTGTGAGGCAGAGAGGAAATAGCAGTGATGCATTGCCCACACAGTCTCATATCTGACCACTGTCAAGCAAGCCCAAAACCTCAAGAGAAAGTTCCATTTTCCTACCAAATTGTCTGCTCAATCATTCTTTGTTAAATGTCACTGCCTTTGTTAAAGAAAGACGTTGCATTTACACAGCATCCTATTAGCTTGCAGCCAATAGAGTTGACCTCATCTTTGATGAGTCAGCTACAGTTTGGTTGGTTTAGTGTGTTCGCCTCTGAGTCAGATGTTCTGGGTTTTCAGTGTCACTACATAAGCTTACAGTGGAGAGACTGACACACCCAGTATTATTCAGGGAGAGCCACACTCTCAGACCTGCTGCCTCTTTGGACGAGAAATTAGAAAGAGACTTCATTCACTGTCCCAGGTGGATGTAGAAGATTCCTTGGCAATTGGAGTCACACAGCCACGGAAACAGACCCTTCGGAACATGCCAGCCAGGTTTCCCAAACTAAGCTAGTTCCCCTTACCTGCATTTGGCCTTTCCTATCCATGTACCTGTCCAAATATTTTTTAAATGTTGCATCTGTCCTTGTAACTACCCCTTCCTCTGGCAGCTCATTCCATACACACGCCACCCTCTGCGTGAAAATGTTGCCCCTTAGGTCCCTTTTATATCTTTCCCCTCTCACTCTAAACCTATGCCCTCTAGTTCTGGACTACCCCATCCCAGGGAAAAGAGATTTGATATTTACCTTACATATGCCCCTCATGATTTTATAAACCTCGATAAGGTCACCTCTCAACCTCCAATGCTCGAGGGAGAAAGGTCCCAACTTATCCGGCCTCTCCTTATAACTCAAACCCTCTGGTCTTACCAGCTGTAAGCAGATGTCTAGCACCTTATGTCAGCACTGACTTTTCAAAAGAGGCCCTCACATCCTGGCTTTCCTCTCATAAACTGGCATATAGTTACTTTCAGGTAAATAACAACTTGCCTTTTTGAAAGCTTGTACAGAATTGAATTCCATTCACGCGGTGTGTTCTAACTTCAAACAACCATTTGTATGAAACAGATCCTCCTCAATTCCCTCTCACCTTTTCTTTATAAAGAGGTGGTCTGGTTAGCTTGGATGGCTGATTTACAAAGCAGAGTGATGCCAACAGCGTGGGTTCAAATCCCACATCAGCTGAGGTCACCGTGAAGGACTTTCCTTCTTCAACGTTGCCTGAGGCACGGTGACCCTCAGGGGAAACCACTATGAGTCTTTTTTTTTCTCTTTCTCCCCCTCCCCCAATGAGAGGGCAGTCCTATGGCCCACTTGGTCTCTGGTGACTTTACTTCACAAACAGAGTTGCCAACTTTGACTAAATGGAGGAGTGTGGTCACACAACCTGCTACAAGAGCATGTGGCATTAACACAGTATTTAACAATCAATAATGAGATCGGAGTCATGATTTGGAGATGTCGGTGTTGGACTGGGGTGGACAAAGTTAAACATCACACAACACCAGGTTATAGTCCAACAGGTTTAATTGGAAGCACTAGCTTTCGGAGCGACACTCCTTCATCAGGTGGTTGTGCCACCTGATGAAGGAGCAGCGCTCCAAAAGCTAGTGCTTCCAATTAAACCTGTTGGACTATAACCTGGTGTCGTGTGGTGTTTAATAATAAGATCAGTTGACATCTTGCCACACTCGCTTGATGAAAAATGGATTGAGGCAATCTCAACATTGATTTGGGCCTTCTGTTTATTCATTCATGGGATGAGGGCATCGCTAGTCAGGCCAGCATTTTTTGCCCATCCCTAATTGCCCACGGGGCAGTTAAGAGACAACCCCATTGCTGTGGGTCTGGAGTCACATGTAGGCAGACCAGGTAAGGATGGCAGTTTCCTTCCTTATAATCCCCACAGTGTGGAAGCAAGCCGTTTGGCCCATCAAGTCCACACTGACCTTCTGAAGAGCATCTCTCCCAAACCCACCCCATTCCTGTAACCCTGCATTTCTCTTGGTTAAACCACCCTAACCTGCACATCTTTGGACGATTAATGGAAACCCACGCAGAGAATGTGCAAACTCCACACAGTTGCCTGAGGTTCGAATTGAATCTGGGTCTCTGTTGCTGTGAGACAGCAGTGCTAACCACTGAGCCATCCTAAAGGGCATTAGTGAACCAACTAGGTTTTTCTGACTATCAATGCATAGTCATCATCAGACTCTTATCTTTCAGATTTTTATTGAATTCACATTCGTCTATATGCCATGGCAGGATTTGAACTCAGGAACCCAACATTACCTGGGTCTCTGGTTTAACAGTCCAGCAATAATACCACTAGACCATCGCTTCTCTGACTGAAGTGAGGTTTTCAAACTGGGTTAAAATGATCCTCAACGCTCAGCTGACAAAGTGCAAAGGCTACAAAGCAACTTTACAGCGGGTTTGGAAGTCACTTGGTTTGTTCCAGTAAACAATATCAGAAAGGTATCGCCGAAGCAACATCCCGCGGGGTTATTGGTGCTTAGCAACAACTTTGATCCTGAAGGTTGGTCCTGGACAGACAGTCAGCGCTAATGTTACTTCTATAACTGAAAACAATGCATTTCATCAAGGCAAGGTATCCTTGGCTGCTGAGCTGATATTTATAGAGTCATGGAGTCATAGAGCTGTACAGGACGGAAACAGACCCTTCGATCCACTTGTCCGTGCCGACCAAATATCCCAACCCAACCTAGTCCCACCTGCCAGCACCCTTCAAACCCTTCCTACTCATATACCCACCCAGATGCCTTTTAATGTTGTAATTGTACCCATCAACTTCCAGCCTCCACCACTTCCTCTGGCAGCTCATTCCAAACACGCACCACCCTGTGCAGGAAAAAGTTTCCCCTTAGGTCTCTTTTATATCTTTCCCCTCTCACCCTCAACCTATGCCCTCTACTTCTGGACTCCCCCACCCCAAGAAAAGACCTTGTTTATTTACCCTATCGGTGTCTCTCATGATTTTATAAACCTCTATATAGTCACCCCTCAGCCTCCGATGCTCCAGGGAAAACAGCCCTAGTCTATTCAACCTCTCCCTAAACCTCAAATCATCCAACCCTGGCAACATCCTTACAAATCTTTTCTGGACCCTTTCAAGTTTTAGAACATCCTTCTGATAGGAAGGAGACCAGAAGAATTCTCTCCTCCTGTGACAGGAATGAATGGAGGCCAGTTTGGTTGGGAAAATGGCCTCTTCCATTTCTTAAGCAAGATGGTAATCATGTGCTGTTGTTGCGATTCCCAAAATTCCAGTCCTTTTTAATAGTATCAGTCCTGTTGTAAGCAATGCTGTGATGGGTTTGCAAAGAGAATGGAATATAAACTGCTTGAACGATTTTTGAAAAGATTTGTAGCACAGACTGAGGTTCTGGATGTAGGTTTGCTCGCTGAGCTGGAAGGTTCGTTTTCAGACATTTCATCACCATACGAGGTAACATCTTCAGTGAGCCTCCGGACGAAGCATTGCTGATGCTTCCTGCTTTCTATTTATATGTTTGGGTTTCTTTGGGTTGGTGATGTCATTTAAAAAAAATACCATGCAAGAACTGTAACAAACACTATATTGGACAAACAGGCAGAAAACTAGCCACCAGGATACATGAACATCACCTAGCCACAAAACAGCATGACCCTCCCTCACTAATATCCTTACATACAGATGAGGAAGGACACCACTTCGACTGGGACAACACATCCATCCTAGGACAAGCCAAATAGAGACACGTATGAGAATTCCTAGAAGCATTCCAACCGGAACTCTATCAACAAACACATTGACTTGGACCCAATATACCACCCCCTGAGAAAAAGAACAGGAAATGACATCACCATAGGAAATAATATCACCACAGGAAATAACATCACCAACCCAAAGAAACCCAAAAGTATAAATAGAAAGCAGGAATCATTAGCAATGCTTCGTCCAGAGGCTCACTGAAGATGTTATCAAGTATATTCGTGAATCATCTGAAAATGAACCTTCCAGCTCAGTGAGCAAACCTACATCCAGAACTGTTTGAACCTCAGCATTGCTGAAGGAATCTCCTGCTTTCCCAGTCAAGATGGCCTTCCCACTGGTGTAATGTAAAAGTTATTTGTTGCTTGAGTGAAAGACGTTGGTCTTGATTGGTTCAAAGTAGTTAAGAAGGTATTTAGCACGCTTGCCTTCATTGCTTATATTATTGAGTATGGGAGTTGGGACATCAGGTTGCGTTTGTACAGGATGTTGGTGAGACCACTTTGGGAGTACTGTGGATATTACTAAATTGGAGAGGGTTCAGAAAAGGTTTACCCAGGATTGCCAGGACTGGAGGTTCGGAGATTAGGACCCAGGCAGATAAAGGTATGTCCACCAATGATGGAGCAATTAAAACTGGGGATAGAAGAGGCCAAAATTTGATTAGTGTCAAAAGTTTGGAAGGTTCTGGGAAAAGGGTACAGTGAGAGGCAAGGCCATTAAAGGATTTGAAACAAGGTTAAGAAGTTTAAAATTGAGACACTGTTTAACCGGGAGACAATGTCTTATTATTACCAGACCTTGCCCATTGCAACACATTCCAGTTGATCTACTTCATTTCCCAGAACTAGATCCAGCACTGCCTTTCTGCTTTTTGGAGTCTATATTAGGCTAAACAAAATCTCCTCCAGTTACTGCTGTGTTATTTTAACATTCCTCTGAAATTTTCAGATAGATTTGCTCTTTCATGTCTTTTTCATTACATGGTCCAACCCGTCCAAGCTGAACATAATCCCAAACTAAACTAGTCCCACCTGCCTGCTCTTGGCCCACATCCCTCCAAATCTTTCAAATTCATGTACCTATCCAAATATTAGATTAGATTAGATTAGATTAGATTACTTACAGTGTGGAAACAGGCCCTTCGGCCCAACAAGTCCACACCGACCCGCCGAAGCGCACCCATCCAGACCCATTCCCCTACATTTACCCCTGCACCTAACACTACAGGCAATTTAGCGTGGCCAATTCACCTGACCTGCACATTTTTGGACTGTGGGAGGAAACCGGAGCACCCGGAGGAAACCACGCAGACACAGGGAGAATGTGCAAACTCCACACAGTCAGTCGCCTGAAGGCGGGAATTGAACCCGGGTCTCTGGCGCTGTGAGGCAGCAGTGCTAACCACTGTGCCACCGTGCCGCCCACCACCATGTTAAATATCCTTTAAACATTGTAACTGTACTCACATCCACCACTTCCTCTGGAAGTTCATTCCACACACAAACCACTCTCTGTGTAAAAAGGTTGATCCTTAAGTCCTTTGTAAATCTTTCTCCTCTGACCTTAAAAATATGCCCCCTAGTCTTGAAAAATCCCCCACCCTATGGCAAAGACACCCACCATTCACCCTATCCATGCACCTCATGATTTTATAAATTTCTACAAGTTCACCCTTCAGCTTCCTATTCACCAGTGAAAAAAAAGGTCCTGGTCTCTCCAGCCTATCCCTACCCTATCCTATAACTCCCATCTCCCATTCCTAGCAACATCCTGGTAAATTGTTTCTGAACCCTCTCCAGCCTAATAATATCCTTTCTAAAACTTGGCGACCTTCTCGATATTTTTAAGGGACCTATTTAGATGTGGTTGGACCATGTAGGACTTGAACCCAGATCTGTCTAGGCTCAGAGGAAGGGGCACTACAACTGTGTCACAAGAACTCTTGATTTTGTTCTGGTCAACCTTATTCCTCAATCAACGTTCCTGAAAAAAACCCACCAGATTGTCAGGCCAGGATGACTTGCTGTTCACAGACTGGTCGCCCTGTTTTCTGTGCTGCAACAGTGAGTGCCCTCCTGGAGAATTTAGAATCATAGAATCCTTACAGTATTGAAAGAGGCAACTTGGCCCATCAGGTGACCTTCTGGAGGGTATCCTACCCAGCTCCACACCCTATCCCCATACTCCCAAGGCCAATCCGCCCCCTGGACACTTCAGACAACTTAACATGGCCAATCCACCCTAACCTGCACATCCCTGGGCACTATGGGGCAATTTAGCATGGTCAGTCCACCCTAACCTGCACATCCCTGAACACTATGGGGCAATTTAGCACGGCCAATCCACCCTAACTGCACACCCCTGAACACTATGGGCAATTTAGTATGGCCAATCCATCCTAACCTGCACATCCCTAGACACTATGGGGCATTTTAGCATGGCCAATTCACCCTAACTTGCACATCCCTCAGAGTGTTCCAATATATTTTACAGTCAATTAAATTATGACCAGCACGGTGGCTCAGTGGTTAGCACTGCTGCCTCACAGCACCAGGGAACCTGGTTGAATTTCTCTCCTCAGCTGACTGTCCATGTAGAGTTTGCACGTTCTCCCCGTGTCTGCGTAGGTTTCCTCTGGGTGTTCCAGTATCCTCCCACAATCCAAAGATGTGCAGGTTAGGGTGGATTGGCCATGCTAAATTGCCCCATAGTGTCTAGCGTTGTGCAGCTTAGGGTGGATTGCCTGTGCTAAATTATCCCATAATGTCCAGGGATGTGCAGATTAGGGTGGATTGGTCATGCTAAATTGCCCCTTAGTGTCTAGGGATGTGCAGATTTAGGGTGGATTGGCCATGCTAAATTGCCCCTTAGTGTCTAGGGATGTGCAGGTTTAGGGTGGATTGGCCATGCTAAATTGCCCCTTAGTGTCTAGGGATGTGCAGGTTTAGGGTGGATTGGCCATGCTAAATTACCCCTTAGTGTCTAGGGATGTGCAGGTTTAGGGTGGATTGGCCATGCTAAATTGCCCCTTAGTGTCTAGGGATGTGCAGGTTTAGGGTGGATTGGCCATGCTAAATTGCCCCTTAGTGTCTAGGGATGTGCAGATTTAGGGTGGATTGGCCATGCTAAATTGCCCCTTAGTGTCTAGGGATGTGCAGGTTTAGGGTGGATTGGCCATGCTAAATTGCCCCTTAGTGTCTAGGGATGTGCAGGTTTAGGGTGGATTGGCCATGCTAAATTACCCCTTAGTGTCTAGGGATGTGCAGGTTTAGGGTGGATTGGCCGTGCTAAATTGCCCCTTAGTGTCTAGGGATGTGCAGGTTTAGGGTGGATTGGCCGTGCTAAATTGCCCATAGTGTCCAGGGATGTGTGGGTTAGGTGCATTAGTCAGGGGTAAATGTAGAGTCGTCGGAGAATGGGTCTGGATAGGTTATTCTTTAGAGGATCAGTGTGGACTTATTGGGCCGAAGGGCCTGTTTCCACACTGTAGGGATTCCATCACTCTATTCCATTCTCTACTTTATGGAATTGCGGGGGGGTTAGCTCTGGTTTCCTGGCCAATACGTGAAAATCAACATCAGAATAACACAATATCCAGCCATTACCACTTTGCCGGTTCTGGGAGCTTGCTGTGTACAAATTAGCTGCCACATCTCCTGCATTTCTTACAGTGACACATTTCAAAAGTCCTGACATTGGCTGTGAGGCACTTTGGAGCGAGCTGTGATCGTAAAAGATGCAACCTATAACGTTTAAATTTAGAGACAAACCCTCAGCCAGCGCTAATACGTATCGACCGTTCAGGAAGCAGGCGGGAAAATGAGCAGTTGTTGATCCTGCTTGTGACCAGCCTTATCAAGAGCAATTTGCACAAAAGGTCTTAATGCTTGAGGATGTTAGGCTTTGCTGTCAATATCCGTAATGTAAGCTCAGCCAGTCAACCCTTTGTTTTACACCATTCAGTTTAAAATAAATTATTCGACTGAGCAGTATCACTGAAGTGTGTTCTCTCAGCACCCACCCGAAAAGGAAGTTGTACAATTTCATTTTTAACTTTAATGCATCTCTGTTCTTGTGTCTGTGCAAGTGTCATTGCGAGATTGTTGCAGTACACGCCACTGGGACCCCACCAACCCTTGACCTTGCCTTTCACAGCTCAAGAAGTCACCGCATTCTTTTGGGACTGTCTTGTTGTGAAAGCAACTTTCAGTCTGTTTGGCTGGCCCAGAAAAAGATTCACCTTTCTCAGACGGGAAAATCACGTCATTCCTTTTAAATATAAAACCTAGTTGCCACGGATCCTGGTCAACCCTCACTTTATTTGTGGTTGCTGATGGTGTCAGTTAGCTTGGGTGACTGGGTGGCTGGTTTGTAATTTAAAGTGATGCTGACATTGTGAGTTCAATTTTGCAAAGAACCTTCCTTCCTGAGCTTAGCCCTTGCCTGAGGGTGTGGTAACCTTCAGGTTAAACCCCACCAGCTGACTCTTGTCTAATGGAGTAGAGAGCAAGCTAATGTTTTGAGTCTCGATGACTCTTCATCCGAGCTCCGATGAAGTCTGTTGTTTATTCATTACAAAAGGAACATTGCAGGTTGGATGGCATGGTGGTTCAGTGGTTAGCACTACTACCTCACAGCACTAGAGACCTGCGTTCGATTCCATTCTCAGGCAGCTGTCTGTGTGGAGTTTGTACATTCTCTCTTTGTCTGTGTGGGCTTCCTCCCATAGTCCAAAGATGTGTAGGTTAGGGTGGTTTGGCCATGCTAAATTGCTCTGTAGTGTCCAGTGATGTGTAGGTTAGGTGCATTAGTGAGGGGAGATGTTGAATAACAGGGGAATGGATCTGGGTGGGATACTTTCTGTAGGGTTGATTTGGGCTGAAGGGCCTGATTCCACACCCTAGAGAGTCTCTAAAGGGATAAAGGCTGTTTCAGAGACAGTAAATACATATATTTATTTATATTTGCCTTGAATTATATCCTTGATTATCTCAATGCAATCCTGGTGTCCTCTGCAAACTCTAGGTCATTCTCAACTCTGTTACCTGTTTTGTAATTTGCCCTAAATTCTGTTTGCCCATCACCTCAATGCTCGCTGGAAGTGAGCCAATTCACAGGAGCCAATTCCAACACAGTAAGGTCCAGTGAATAGCATTGTAACAATGACCAGCGTTTTATTGAACCTGTTATGGTTTTGAAGTAGCTGTTGGTCAGAACATTGGGGAGTCATAGAGTCATAGAATCATACACCATGGAAACAGACCCTTCGGTCCAACCCATCCATGTCGACCAGATATCCCAACCCAATCCAGTCCCACCTGCCAGCACCCGGCCCATATCCCTCCAAACCCTTCCTATTCATATACCCATCCAAATGCCTCTTAAATGTTGCAATTGTACCAGCCTCCACCACATCCTCTGGCAGCTCATTCCATACACGTTCCACCCTCTGCATGAAAACGTTGCCCCTTAGGTCTCTTTTATATCTTTCCCCTCTCACCCTAAACCTATGCCCTCTAGTTCTAGACTCCCCGACCCCAGAGAAAAGACTTTGCCTATTTGTCCTATCCATGCCCCTCATAATTTTGTAAACCTCTATAAGGTCACGCCTCAGCCTCCGAGGCTCCAGGGAAAACAGCCCCAGCCTATTCAGCCTCTCCCTGTAGCTCAGATCCTCCAACATCCTTGTAAATCTTTTCTGAACCCTATCAAGTTTCACAACATCCTTCCAATAGGAAGGAGACCAGAATTGCACACAATATTCCAACAGTGGTCTAACCAATGTCCTGTACAGCCGCAACATGACCTCCCAACTCCTGTACTCAATACTCTGACCAATAAAGGAAAGCATACCAAACGCGTTCTTCACTATCCTATCTACCTGCTACTCCACTTTCAAGGAGCTATGAACTTGCACTCCAAGGTCTCTTTGTTCAGCAACATTCCCTAGGACCTTACCATTAAGTGTATACGTCCTGCTAAGATTTGCTTTCCCAAAATGCAGCACCTCACATTTATCTGAATTAAACTCCATCTGCCACTTCTCAGCCCATTGGCCCATCTGGTCCAGATCCTGTTGTAATCTGAGGTAACCCTCTTCGCTGTCCACTACACCTCCAATTTTGGTGTCATCTGCAAACTTACTTACTGTACCCCTTATGCTCGCATCCAAATCATTTATGTAAATCTCAAAAAGCAGAGGGCCCAGCACTGATCCTTGTGGCACTCCACTGGTCACAGGCCTCCAGTCTGAAAAACAACCCTCCACCACCACCCTCTGTCTTCTACCTTTGAGCCAGTTCTGTATCCAAATGGCTAGTTCTCCCTGTATTCCATGAGATCTAACCTTGCTAACCAGTCTCCCATGGGGAACCTTGTCAAACGCCTTACTGAAGTCCATATAGATCACATCTACTGCTCTGCCCTCATCAATCTTCTTTGTTACTTCATCAAAAAACTAAATCAAGTTTGTGAGACATGATTTCCCATGCACAAAGCCATGTTGACTATCCCGAATCAGTCCTTGCCTTTCCAAGTACATGTACATCCTGTCCCTCAGGATTCCCTCCAACAACTTACCCATCACCGAGGTCAGGCTCACCGGTCTATAGGTCCCTGGCTAGTCTTTACCACCCTTCTTAAACAGTGGCACCACATTTGCCAACCTCCAGTCTTCCGGCACCTCACCTGTGATGATCGATGATACAAATATCTCAACAAGAGGCCCAGCAATCACTTCTCTAGCTTCCCACAGAGTTCTCGGGTACACCTGATCAGGTCCTGGGGATTTATCCACCTTTAACTGTTTCAAGACATCCCGCACTTCCTCCTCTGTAATCTGGACATTTTGCAAGATGTCACCATCTATTTCCCTACAGTCTATATCTTCCATATCCTTTTCCACAGTAAACACTGATGCAAAATATTCATTTCGTATCTCCCCCATTTTCTGCGGCTCCACACAAAGGCCACCTTGCTGATCTTTGAGGGGCCCTATTCTCTCCCTAATTACCCTGTTGTCCTTAATATATTTGTAAAAACCCTTTGGATTCTCCTTAATTCTATTTGCCAAAGCTATCTCATGTCCCCGTTTTGCCCTCCTGATTTCCCTCTTAAGAATACTCCTACTTTCTTTATACTCTTCTAAGGATTCACTCGATCTATCCTGTCTATACCTAACATATGCTTCCTTCTTTTTCTTAACCAAACCCTCAATTTCTTTAGTCATCCAACATTCCTTATATCTACCAGCCTTCCTTTTCACCCTGACAGGAATATACTTTCTCTGGATTCTTGTTATCTCATTTCTGAAGGCTTCCCATTTTCCAGCCATCCCTTTACCTGCAAACATCTGCCTCCAATCAGCTTTCGAAAGTTCTTGCCTAATACCGTCAAAATTGGCCTTTCTCCAATTTAGAACTTCAACTTTTAGATCTGGTCTATCCTTTTCCATCACTATTTTAAAACGAATAGAATTATGGTCGCTGGCCCCAAAGTGCTCCCCCACTGACACCTCAGTCACCTGCCCTGCCTTATTTCCCAAGAGTAGGTCAAGTTTTGCACCTTCTCTAGTAGGTACATACACATACTGAATCAGAAAATTGTCTTGTACACACTTAAGAAATTCCTCTCCATCTAAACCTTTAACACTATGGCAGTCCCAGTTGATGTTTGGAAAGTTAAAATCCCCTACCATAACCACCCTATTATTCTTACAGATAGCTGAGACCTCCTTACAAGTTTGTTTCTCAATTTCCCACTGACTATTAGGGGGTCTATAATACAATCCCAATAAGGTGATCATCCCTTTCTTATTTCTCAGTTCCACCCAAGTAACTTCCCTGGATGTATTTCCGGGAATATCCTCCTTCAGCACAGCTGTAATGCTATCCCTTATCAAAAATGCCACTCCCCCTCCTCTCTTGCCTCCCTTTCTAGAGATTTCCTTTTTAAATTCAGTAGCACCATTCAATCTACTGACAGGGCAGGCAGGGTCTGAATTTGATGTCTCATTCATGAAAAAGAGTAATCATAAAATTATGTGGCTACAAGAGCAAGGAGAGGCTGGGAATTCTGTGACAAGTAACTCACCTGCACATTCCCCAAAGCCTGTCCACCATCTACAAGGCACAAGTCAGGAGTGTGATGGAATACTCCCCACTTGCCCTGGATGGGGGCAGCTCCAACAACACTCAAGAAGCTCAACACCATCCAGGACAAAGCAGGCCCCGCATGATTGGCACCACATCCACAAGCATCTATTCCCTTCACCGCCGATGCTCAGTAGTAGCAGTGTGTACCATCTACAAGATACACTGGAGCAACTCACCAAGGCTTCTCTAACAGTGCCTTCCAAGCCCATGAGCACTTCCAACTAGAAGGACAAAGGCAGCAGATGCTTGGGAACACCAGTCATTGCAAGTTCCCATCCAAATCACTCACTATCCGGAATTGGAATGTCATTTTTATACATTCATGGGATGTGAGTGTCACTGGCTGGGCCAGTATATATTGGCCGTCTCTCGTTGTCCTTGAGCTGCCTTCTTGATCTGTTACAGTCTATGTGCTGTGGGAGGGAGCTCCGGGATCATGACCCAGTGACAGTGAAGGAACGGCGATATATTCCCAAGTTAGGATGGTGAGTGGCTTGGAGGGGAACTTGCAGGGGGCGGTGTTCCATGTAACAGCTGTTCTTGTCCTTCTAGGTGAAAGTGGTCATGGAATTGGAAGACGCTGTCTGAAGATCTTTGGTGAAATGTTTGCAGTGCATTCATAAATAGTGAGCTGCACCCATCCAGGCAAGTGGGGAGCATTCCACACTTTTGACTTGTGTCTTGTTGATGGTGGACAGGGTTTGGGGAGTCAGGAAGTGAGTTACTCGCTGCAGTATTCCTAGCCTCTGATCCAACTCTCATAGCCACTGTATTTATATAATGAGTGCAATTGAATTTTTGGTCAATGGCAACATTAAGGATTTTGATAGTTGGAGATTCAGCGATGATAAAACCATTGAATATCAATGGGCAGTGGTTAGAAGGTAGATGGTCACAGCCTGACAGCTTTGTGGTGTGAATGTTACTTGCCACTTGTCAGCCCAAGCCTGGATATTGTCCAGATCTTAGGCGAAAGTGAAGACTGCAGATGCTGGAGATTACAGTCGAGAGAATGGCGCTGGAAAAGCACAGCAGGTCAGGCAGCATCCAAGGGGCAGGAAAATCGATGTTTCGGGCAAAAGCCCTCCAGATCTTGTTGCATTTGAACATGGAGTGCTTCAGTGTAGACCGGTGTTCTCTCAGTGTCACTGGAACTGCCTCTCTCACAGCATTGTGGAGCTACCCACAGCACACGGACTGTAGGGGATCAAGAAGGCAGCTCACCCCCACCTTCTCCAGGGGAAGTAGGGAATGGGCAACAGAACCAGTGATGCCCACAACCCCTGAATGAATTAAAATAAAAAGATGAGCACCAACTATCTGTCCTGTTCCACATTGACACTACGGCCAAGAAAGCACACCAATCCTTCTACATTCTCAGGAAGCAAAGGAAAGTCAGCATGTCCACTAGGACTCTTACCAATTTTTACAGATGCACCACAGAAAGCATCCTATCCGGATGCATCATGGCCTGGTACGGCAACAGCTCTGTCCGGGACAGTAAGAAACTCCAGAGAGACGTGAACACAGCCCAGTCCCTCACCAGCCTCCCATCCACTGACTCCGCCTACACTTCCCACTGCCTCAGGAAGGCAGCCAACATCATCACAGACCCGTCCCACCCCGGTTATACTCTCCTCCGTCAGACAGAAGAAATAAATGTTAGTATACAAGTGCAAACAGATTCATGAACAGCTTCTGTTATCAGACTTTAGAATGTACTCCTCAGTGTAATTATGGATGTGTCTCTCTGCACTTTCTCGGTATCCTGCACTCTGTTCTGTTACCCTGATGCACTTGTATGGTATGATCTGCCTGTAAAGCATGTCAGACAACACTTTTCACTGTACCTCAGAACACGTGACAGTAATAGATCAAACCAAATCCAAAAGATGTCACTTTCAATTGGTGTTGATGTGGCATCTCTGTCGAAGTCAGGAGGTTGTGGCTTTAGGATGGCACGGTGGCTCAGTGGTTAGCACTGCTGCCTCATAGCACCAGGGACCTGGTTCGATTCCACCCTCAGGCGACTGTCTGTATGGAGTTTGCACGTTCTCCCTGTGCCTGTGTGGGTTTGCTCCAGTTTCCTCCCACAGTGCAAAGATGTGCAGGTTAATGTGGATTGCCCATAGTATTCAGGCTAGGTGCATTAGTCACATGAAAATGTAAGGGAATGGGTTCTGGGTGGGTTTCTCTTTGGAGGGTCAGTCTGAACTTGTTGAGCTAAATGGCCTGTTTCCACGCACTGTAGGGATACTATGATGATGAAAATGTGACGCTCCCTCCCAATTTTCGTTCAAGCTCCGAGCTCAGCACCAGCTTCCGGAAGCAAGAGCCAAAATATCAGCACACTCCATTCACAGAATTTCCCAGCAGCTTCATGACCGCACAGCTCAGCGGGAACATTGCTCAAGTGCCATTCCAAAGGTTTCAGCATGAAATCAAGGTGGAGGAGCAGGTGTTGTGTCACAGTAGGTGTTACTACCTCTTGGCCAGAAGCTGTGGCCAACCAGGGTGTTTATCAATCCCTAAATCTCTCCAATACACTTGCTGTAGAATTATGGAATTGCTATAGTGCGGATAGAGGCCATTCAGCCCATCAGCTCAGCACTGAAACTTCGAAGAGCATCCTACCCCTACACTATTACCATAACCCCACATTTAATTTACCTTGCCTCACATCCCTGGACACTATGGGACAATTTAGCTTGGCCAATCCATAACCTGCACATCTTTGGACTTATGGCAGGAGGTAAGATTGGGAGACTTTCCCATTGGCAGATTGTATTGTCATGGAACGTATCAGCTTTGAAGTACATTTTCCCAGTGCCTCAGGAAGCTTTTGTTTGTTGAGATTAAAAAAGGTATCTGAAATGTAGAGACTTATAATCCCATGGGTGCAGGGGGATAAACCAAAGATTGAAAATTGAAAGGTGCAGCAGTGTGAACCGACTCATGCACAGTTCCAGCAGCTGGGTAAAGCCCGGGCCTCCACGCCTCTGGCAATTCACCCAGACTGTGCTGCTGTAGACAGGCAGGAGGCTGGGGGAACACAGCAAGGCCGGCAGCATCAGGAGAGACAGGCAGGAGGTTGGGAGAACACAGCAAGCCAGGCAGCATCGGGAGAGACAGGCAGGAGGCTGGGGGAACACAGCAAGACAAGGCAGCATCAGGGGGGACAGGCAGGAGGCTGGGAGATCATAGTAAGCCAGGCAGCATCAGGAGAGACAGGCAGGAGGATGGGGGAACACAGCAAGACAAGGCAGCATCAGGAGGGACAGGCAGGAGGCTGGGAGAACATAGTAAGCCAGGCAGCATCAGGAGAGACAGGCAGGAGGATGGGGGAACACAGCAAGACAAGGCAGCATCAGGGGGGACAGGCAGGAGGCTGGGAGAACATAGTAAGCCAGGCAGTGTCAGGAGGGACAGGCTGGAGGCTGGGGGAACACAGCAAGACAAGGCAGCATCAGGAGGGACAGGCAGGAGGCTGGGAGAACATAGTAAGCCAGGCAGCATCAGGAGAGACAGGCAGGAGGCTGGAGGAGCACAGCAAGGCAGGCAGCATCAGGAGGGACAGGCAGGAGGCTGGGGGAACACAGCAAGGCAGGCAGCATCAGGAGAGACAGGCAGGAGGCTAGGGGAACACAGCAAGGCAGGCAGCATCAGGAGGGACAGGCAGGAGGCTGGGGGAACACAGCAAGGCAGGCAGCATCAGGAGGGACAGGCAGGAGGCTGGGGGAACACAGCAAGGCAGGCAGCATCAGGAGGGACAGGCAGGTGACTGGGGGAACACAGCAAGGCAGGCAGCATCAGGAGGGACAGGCAGGAGGCTGGGGGAACACAGCAAGCCAGGCAGCATCAGGAGGGACAGGCAGGAGGCTGGGGGAAAACAGCAAGCCAGGCAGCATCAGGAGGGACAGGCAGGAGGCTGGGGGAACACAGCAAGGCAGGCAGCATCAGGAGGGACAGGCAGGAGGCTGGGGGAACACAGCAAGGCAGGCAGCATCAGGAGGGACAGGCAGGAGGCTGGGGGAACACAGCAAGCCAGGCAGCATCAGACAGTGGAGAAGTCAACGTTTCAGATGTGGCCCCGGACAAATTAGACCTAAGGGTCTGTTTCCATGCTGTACATCTCTATGACTCTATTACCCTTCTTCAGTCCTGAAGAAGGGTTACACCTGAAATGTCAACTCCTCCCCCTCCTGATGCTGCCTGCCTTGGTGTGTTCTTCCAGCCTCCTGCCTGTCCCTCCCGATGCTGCCTGCCTTGCTGTGTTCCCCCAGCCTCCTGCCTGTCCCTCCTGATGCTGCCTGCCTTGCTGTGTTCTCCCAGCCTCCTGCCTGTCTCTCCTGATGCTGCCTTGTCTTGCTGTGTTCCCCCATCCTCCTGCCTGTCTCTCCTGATGCTGCCTGCCTTGCTGTGTTCCCCCATCCTCCTGCCTGTCTCTCCTGATGCTGCCTGCCTTGCTGTGTTCTCCCAGCCTCCTGCCTGTCCCTCCTGCTGCTGCCTGCCTTGCTGTGTTCTTCCAGCCTCCTGCCTGTCCCTCCCGATGCTGCCTGCCTTGCTGTGTTCTTCCAGCCTCCTGCCTGTCCCTCCCGATGCTGCCTGCCTTGCTGTGTTCCCCCAGCCTCCTCCCTGTCCCTCCTGATGCTGCCTGCCTTGCTGTGTTCCTCCAGCCTCCTGCCTGTCTCTCGTGATGCTGCCTTGTCTTGCTGTGTTCCCCCATCCTCCTGCCTGTCTCTCCTGATGCTGCCTGCCTTGCTGTGTTCCCCCAGCCTCCTGCCTGTCCCTCCTGATGCTGCCTGCCTTGCTGTGTTCTTCCAGCCTCCCACTTGTCTACTTTGGATTCCAGCATCTGTA
The DNA here is from genome assembly GCF_037043375.1 of Chiloscyllium plagiosum. NCBI lineage: Eukaryota > Metazoa > Chordata > Chondrichthyes > Orectolobiformes > Hemiscylliidae > Chiloscyllium > Chiloscyllium plagiosum. The sequence continues at coordinate 9,329,215 of NW_028270185.1, read as the reverse complement.
GCTTTTTTGTCTTAGACTATGCCCCTAGCAAGAACGTATGCTAGTCCCATCTAACCCACCTGCCAACTGAACTCCTGTGGTTCATTTCTTAACAATCCCCAGCCCCATACCTTGATAAAAAACCCCATCTGGTTCCTTCTGGACAGACCTCTTGTTCCACCAGCTGTGTCAAACAAAAACTCCTCCAGCATTTCATTAGCTCATTAGAATGACACAGCGTAGAAGGAGGCCACTTGGCCCATTGTGACTCACCAGCTTTTTTTTATTCATTCACAAAATGAGGCTATCACTGGTTAGGCCAGCCCTAATTGCCTAAGGTGCAGTTAACAGCCAACCACATTGTTGTGGGTCTGGAGTCACATGTAGGCCAGACCAGGTAAGGGTGGCAGTTTCGTTCCCTCATGAGTTCCCTCAGGATGGGATTTCCTGACAATCGACTCATGGTCATCATTAGACTCTTGAAGTACAGATATTTATTGAATTCAAGTTCCACCATAGTGGGATTTGAACCCAGAACGTTATCTGGGTCTCTGGATTAATAGTCCAGCAATAATACCATTCGTAGTCATTGCCTCCCCACATTTTGATTGAGCTATCGAATTAATTCTTTGTTCTTTCCCTGCAGCCCCTGCATTTTTCTTTTTCTTTACAGCATTGGGTTGGTTTGTAACGCAGCGTGATGCTAAGGGGGTGAGTTCAATTCTTGTATCTGCTGAGGTTACTTATCCAGAATCCTCAGGTTTAAACTGCTACCGATTGTCTCTCAGTAGTGGGGGGTTATGGTGACTTCCCTTTTGTTGCAAGATTGAATTTGCATTTTTTTTTCTTGTTCCTTGATTCGTCATTCCCCTTTCGTGCTCAAATTCAGTGTACCACAGTGGACCGTAATGTGGATTCAATTTGTCCAAACATTTAATGATTTCAATGCCTCCATCTTCTTCCTCATACACCATCCAGTGATACTCTGAAATCACGCTTGTAGTTGTCATAGAGTTATACAGCATGGAAACAGACCCTTTGGATGTACGTTTCCTCAATATGCTTCTTAAAATTGGCAATTTAAAACAGTGCGCAGTGCTTCCAATGTGATTTCAAACCTGGCGTGGATGTCTAAGTCAGAAGATAGTCTGTTCAATTCTCACTCCAGGGAGTAAGGAACAGTATCTAGGCTGGAATTCCATAGGACGGTACCCAGGGAATCATCTTCTGAATTAAATCAAAATTCCATTGTTTTTTTTTGTACACTCCAAAGATCTGATGGAATTATTTTGAAAGCATGGAGGGGAGATCTGCCTGGTCAATTCTATATCCCTCAACATGCATTAAAACAACTGATCTGTTCATGATCATATTGCTACTTGTGGGAACGTACTCTTGAGCAAACTGCCTACACTGTATACTACATTAAGGCAGTAACCACAGATTGGAAGTACTATTGGTTGTGGAGTCCTTTAGAATGTCCTGAGATCATGACATTTACTATTTCTTCTTCTCAGGCTGTGCCTCAGAATAGAGGATGACTCATTTCAGTGGGTTCTGAGATTGTAAATGAAGTTATTGTGCGACTGGAAGATTTGACCTCACATGGAGTAGGTGGAGTTGGAAGGGTTGGGTCAATGGTCGTTTGGAGGTTTGTGTGTTCCCTCCAGCATCTTGACTTCACCACTTGCGTGTCCCTGATGTGTCCTCAGTGCCTTCCCGAAAGGAAGCATAGATTCCCTACATTGCGGAGGGAGGCTGTTCAGCTCACCGAGCAATAAGCCCAGACCCACCCTATCCCTCTAACCCCGCATTTCCCATGCCTAACTCACTGAGGCTGCCCATTCCTGGACACTATGGGGTAATTGATCACCGTCAGTCCATCCTGACCTGCGCACCTTTGGACTGTGGGAGGAAACCGGAGCACACCCACGCAGTCACGGGGAGAATGTGCAAACTCCACACAGACAGTCACCCAAGGCTGGAATCAAACTCAGTTCCCTGGCGCTGTGAGGCAATGGTGCTGCCCTGTTCAGTTTCAGTCAGTTAGAAGCCAGGGTCTCCTCACCAGACAATGGGGATATCTGAACTCTTCAGGCAAGTTATGAGGAGACACCACTGTCCTCCTGGGAGTCTCCAGGGATCTGGTTTCAGGCCAGTGGGTGACAGATCCCACCCAGCAGGACTGGTTTTGAATGGTTAATACCTCAATGCTGAGCTAATGACTTGGGAACAGACTTAATGGTCCTTCTAATGATTGGCCACACACAATCCATAGGACTCGCTTTTCTTTATGAATTAAAAGCACAATTAGTGACATCCAGGCTTCCTGTGTGGCTTCAAGTAACTTTTGTTTTCACATAAACTGACCTATAATGAGGGCTCACGGTCAGTCCAAATTGATGATGAAAGCTGTTGAGGACAGCTAATAATATTTTGATTTGATTTGATTTATTATTGTCGTGTGTATTTAGGTACAGCGAAAGGTTTTGTTTAGCATGCGGTATGGGCAGGTCATACCATACAAAGTGCATGAGAGTGTTAGAACAGAGTGAGGAATACAATGGTACAGCTGCAGAGAAGCTGCACAAAGAGTGAGATCAACATTAAATATAAAATTTGAGAGGTCCATTCAGAAATCTATTAACAGCAGGGAAGAAGCTGTTCTTTAACCTATCGGTACGTGTGCTTGAGCTTTTATATCTTTTGCCCAATGGAAGAGGGTGGAAGAGATTATAACCGGGGTGGGAGTTGTCTTTGATGACTTTAGGAGAAGGTGAGGACTGCAGATGCTGGAGATCAGAGTCGAGAGTGTGTTGCTGGAAAAGCACAGCAGGTCAGGCAGCATCCGAGGAGCAGGAGAGTCGACGTTTCGAGCATAAGCCCTTCATCAGCTCCACACGTTTGTCTTTGATGATGTTGGGTACCTTTCTGAGGCAACGAAAAGTCTAGATGGAGTCAAAGGATGGAAGGCTGGCTTGTGTGATGGTCTGGACTGTGTTCACATCTCTCTGTAGTTTCTTACAGGTCCTGGGCAGAGCAGTTGCTGTACCACATCCGAATAGGATGCTTTCTATGCTGCGATAATAAAAATTGGCAAGAGTCTTTATGGACACGCTGAATTTCCTTAGCCTCCTGAGGAAGTAGAAGAGTTGTTGTGCTTTCTTGACCTTCCCATCAACGTGGATGGACCAGGGCAGATTGTTGGTGATCACCACTCCTAGGAACTTGATGCTCTCCACCCTCTCCACCTCAGCACCATTGATGTAGACAGGGGCATGCCCTCTAGCTTGTTTCCTGAAGTCAATGACCAGCGCTATTACTGCTGAACTAGTCAATAGTGAGATCAAGGACTATAGTGCTGGGACCATGGCTTCAAATCCCATCATTGCAGCTTGTGGAACTTACATTAACCATTCTGAAAGTAAAAGCTAGAGTTAGCAACTGTGACTGTGACAATAATCATTCATTGTTGTTAAAAAATCCTCAGATATGAGGACATTACTGCGGATTAGGATCTGAAACAAAATTGCTGGAGAAACTCAGCAAGTCTGGCGGGCATCTGTGGAGCGAGAGTTAATGTTTGGAGTCCATTATGAAATGTCAGATGCTGCCAGACCTGCTGGGTTTCTCCAGTATCCTGAGTTAGAATATGGAACACTACAGCGCTGTACAGGCCCTTCGGCCCTCAATATTGCGCCAACCTGTGGAACCAATCTGAAGCCCATCTAACCTACACAATTCCATTATCATCCATACACTTATCCAATGGCCATTTAAATGCCCTTAAAGTTGGCGAGTCTACTACTGATGTAGACAGGGCGTTCCACACCCTTACTATTGCCTGAGTAAAGAACCTACCTCTGACATCTGTCCTATATCTATCACCCCTCAGTTTAAAGCTATGTCCCCTCGTGCTTTCTATGAATCACCATCAGTGCAAAAAGGCTTTCCCTGTCCACCCTAATACAATCCTCTGATCATCTTATATGTCTCTATTAAGTAACCATTACGAAATTAAAAGCTATAGTTAGTTATGGTGACTGTGACAAGAATCATTAATTGTTGTTAAAAAAAAATCCTCAAATATAAGGAAATTACTGCTCTTCTAATGAAAACAGACCCAAATCCCTCAGCCTTTCCTCATAAGACCTTACGTCCATACCCGGCAACATCCTGGTAAATCTCCTCTGCACCCTTTCCAAAGCTTCCACATCCTTCCTATAATGCGGTGACCAGAACTGCACTCAATACTCCAAGTGCAGCCGCACCAGAGTTTTGTACAGCTGCAACATGGCTCTGAAACTCAATCTCTCTACCAATCCCCAAACCAGAGTTTGGTTGTTTAATAAAAACGGTCTGGCTCAATAATACCCTCTAGAGAAGGAAATCCTTACTCAGTCTGGCCTACACGTGACTCTGGACCCACAGCAATGTGGTTGACCCTTAATTGCCCCGTGAAATGACCCTAAGTAGCCACTCAGTTCAGGGGACAATTAGGACTGAGTGACAATTGCTGGCTATGCCCCTATCCCAGGAAAAATCAAAAGGAAAAACACAATTCAAAACCGAAAGAAGTGCTGGAAATCAGTAACAAAACCTGAAATTGCTGGAAAAGCTCAGTGTGTCTGGCAGCAGAGAAATCAGAGTGAACGTTTCAGGTCCATTGACCCCTCCTCAGAAAGAAAATCAAAACCTGCTCCCTGGTTTCTGAGGGAAAGGGGAGTTACTTTGACACTAAAAGTTATCAAGTTAGAGGAACCATCCGCCAGATTAAAGACAAGTTTTGTTGTGTAGTTAGTTGGGAAAAGTCACAATCCCTGGTGTCTGTGAGGACCGGGAGCTGAATTTTCACCCCCCCAGCCCTCATTCGCTCGCACAGAGTGTGTGGATCCTCCTCTTGCTGGACGCTAACAAAGTTTATGATTAGTTCCAGCGCTGCCTGTCAAACTCTGAGTCCCCTCCTTCTCCCTCTCTCGCCGCACAATAGACTAATAAGTTATTGAAGGAGTCAGCGAGGGTAGGGTGTTTCCTGTTTTTTTATATTTGACGCCATTTTGTGGGTTTAAACTATCAAAACAGAGTGAGTCCACTCATTGTTGGCATTGGAACAAGTTTGTGTTGAGGCTGCTGCTGGAGTTTTTTTTTATTTTCGAAGGGATCTTTTGCTCTCTCTCTCCAGCACCACTTTCAATCTCTGTTGCCCCATCGCTCCCCTGCCTGTCTCCCTGAGTCGCCTTGCACCGGAGGGGCAGGTGATGAGTTCTGTGTCTGTTGCCTGCCCCAGTAGCCCAGCTCCTTGCCTGGGACAGGGGGTCGCTAGCCCTTGCCCGCCCGGCTGCGTGGGTACCTCGTTCATCATCCAGATAGGACTGACCCGGGAATCCGTCCTGCTACCGACTAGTGGCGACAGCACCTTAGCGAGAGTCAAGGAACTTGCCTGTTCCATCGTGGATCAGAAAGTAAGAATCGAACGTGCAATTGCTACACATGAAACCAAACAGACCTCATCTAAATGCAACTTTGGAAATTTATAAGAGAGATTTTTTTTTGTTTCATTTTGTGTGTGTGCCACTGACAATTTGAGTTTGATTGCGGTTGTGGGATCTTGCTGTACCTCCGTACAGCGTGGAAGCCTGTCAACCCCCCCCCCCATCGTATTGTTTAGAAATGTCTATCTGGTGATTTTCAATCGTTTGCTGTCTCGGAGCTAAACAAGAGTGTCACATTGAATGCTTGTATCTCTTAATCGTTCCAAATATATTTTAAAGCAATATATTTTGCCCCCCCCCCCCCCCGACTTGGTGGCTGGGTTTAATCATGTTTGTGCAAGTTTTTTGAGCGTGAAACAGGATTTGAGATGGGCGGGGGGGGAGTTTGTTCCAGCTGTTTCACGGTTGTGTATCTCGGTGAGAAACATCTGTCCTCAAGAAACCTGTTTGTTTAGTTCATTTGGCCAATGCACTTTCACTCTCGGTTCGTCTCTTACATTTTCAGAGTGGGCTTTTGGATAGGAATGGCAGCTTTTAAAAACAAAATCAAAAACCTCCTCGTTAAGTTAATGTCGAGGTTAATTCTGAATTGTCTGGAGGTGGGCCAGGTCAGAAGTAAGTTTTGATGGATCCCCACGAGTTGAAGTCTGGAAGCTCACGTTCCAGAGATGAAATTGATCAGTAGTCGGTTCCCGCCCATCTTGTAAAAAACTTCAGCACACAGCCCTGTTCCTGGTACAGAAACTACACACTGAAACCGTGCTCTCAGAAAACTTCACCAACCAAAAAAAAAGCAGAAAGGAAATGAGTTTTCCCACGCTGCCATTGATTAAACTCTGCCTGTGCAGACACTAGAAAAAGTTTCGTAGGAAATAGGAGCAGGTGAAGGTCATTCGGCCCCTCCAGCCTGCTTTCCTCCCCCCAAATATAATATGGTCACTGGCTGATCATCCAACTCAGCCCCCCTGCTCCCGCTTCCCCCTCCCCCCTTCAGCCCTCAGAACTCTCCATATCCCCTTCTGGAAAACTTTCAATGTTTTGGTCTCAAACACCTTCTGTGGCAGAGAATTACACAGGCTCCCCAGTCTCTGGGTGCAGACTTCTCCTCCATCTCAGTCCCACTAACAGCTGCAAGGCAGATAGCCAGTTGATATTTTTTGGTGCAGATGATTTGAGGGGGAGGGTTGATCTCTGGTTAGACAGAGAGCCAAAGAGAGGAAACTGGTGGTGGTTTAACATGAGGGTCCCCACACCTCCAAGGGGAGAGTTTGGAAGGAGACCTCATGGTGATGCAGGAATTGAACCTATGCTATTGGCATCACTTTATGGTTAGAGTTAGCCAACTGAGCCAACCAACCCCCAGGCCGTGCCTGGACATGGTGGTGGGGGGCGAGCTTGGCCCCATTCATAATTTATCATCAGGAGTTTGAGGACAGTCACATGACAGAGCAGGTGAAGCCTCCGAAAAGCATCTTGTCTGAAAGATGGCACATAGAGTCATAGAGATGTACAGCATGGAAACAGACCCTTCGGTCCAACCCGTCCATGCCAACCAGATATCCCAACCCAATCTAATCCCACCTGCCAGCACCTGGCCCATATCCCTCCAAACCCTTCCTATTCATATACCCATCCAAATGCCTCTTAAATGTTGCAATTGTACCAGCCTCCACCACATCTTCTGGCAGCTCATTCCATACACGTACCACCCTCTGTGTGAAAAAGTTGCCCCTTAGGTCTCTTTTATATCTTTCACCTCTCACCCTAAACCTATGCCCTCTAGTTCTGGACTCCCTGACCCCAGGGAAAAGACTTTGCCTATTTACCCCTACTTTTTGTCATTTACATAAATGATTTGTATGTGAGCATAAGCGGTACAGTTAGTAAGTTAGCAGATGACGCCAAAATTGGAGGTGTAATGGACAGTGAAGAGGGTTACCTCAGATTACAACAGGATCTTGCCCAGATGGGCCAATGGGCTGAGAAATGGCAGATGGAGTTTAATTCAGATAAATGTGAGGTGCTGCATTTTGGGAAAGCAAATCTTAGCAGGACTTATACATTTAATGGTAAGGTCCTAGGGAGTGTTGCTGAACAAAGAGACCTTGGAATGCAGGTTCGTAGCCCCTTGAAATGGAGTCGCAGGTAGATAGGATAGTGAAGAAGGCGTTTGGTATGCTTTCCTTTATTGGTCAGGGTATTGAGTACAGGAGTTGGGAGGTCATGCTGCGGCTGTACAGGAAATTGGTTAGGCCACTGTTGGAATATTGTGTGCAATTCTGGTCTCCTTCCTATCGGAAAGATGTTGTGAAACTTGAAAGGGTTCAGAAAAGATTTACAAGGATGTTGCCAGGGTTGGAGGATCTGAGCTACAGGGAGAGGCTGAACAGGCTGGGGCTGTTTTCCCTGGAGCATCAGTGCAGCACTCCTTCAGTACAGCACTCCAAGCTTTTTGTCGAGATTATATGCTTGCAAAGTATTTGAGCCTCTAGAGTGGGACTTGAACCGATGAACTTCTGACTGAGGCAAGAACACTCCTCATTGACCCACAGCTGCCACTCAAGCCTATCGCAAGCACAAATCATAGAACAGAATCCTTACAATTCAGAAAGGGGCTATTTGGCCCATCGAGTCTGCACTTATCCTCCAAAACGCATCCCACTGAGACCCAAACACCAGCCGTCCCCAACCTATCCCCATAACCCAACATTTCCCATGCCTAATCCACTGATCCTGCGCACCGTTGGTCACAAAGGGGTAATTTAGCATGTCCAATCCACCCTAACCTGCACATCTTTGGACTGTGGGAGGAATTGGCTGGCCCATAGAAGACAGATGGTGGTGGTAGATGGAAAGTATTCAGCTGGAGCTCAGTGACCAGTGGTGTTCGGTCGGGATTGGTTGTGGGACCTTTTGCTCTTTGACTTTTATAAATGACTTGGATGAGGAAGTGGAAGGGTGAATTAGTAAGTTTGCCCGTGATACAAAGGGTGGTGGAGTTGTGGATACTGTGGAGAGCTGTTGTGGGTTGCAACGGGACATTGACAGGAGGCAGAACTGGGCTGATAAGTGGCAGATGGAGTGATTCACTTTGGAAGGTCGAATTTGAATGCAGAATACAGGGTTAAAGGCAGGATTCTTGGCAATGTGGAGGAACAGAGGGATCTTGGGGTCCGTGTCCATAGATCCCTCTAAGTTGTCACCCAAGTTGATATGAAGGCGAAATATGTGTTGGCTTTCATTAGCAGGGGGATTGAGTTGAGCTGTGAGGTTATGCTGCAGCCCTTGAGCTCTGGTTAGACGACACTTGGAATACTGTATTCAGTTCTGGTCGTCACATTACAGAAAGGATGTGGAAGCTTTAGAGAGGGTGCAGAGGAGGTTTACCAGGGTACTGCCTGGACTGGAGGGCATGTCTTATGAAGGAAGGCTGAGGGTGCTAGGGTTTTTCTCATTGGAGTGAAGAAGGATAAGAGGTGATTTGATAGAGGTGTACAAGATGATGAGAGGCATAGATAGAGTGGATAGCCAGAGACTTTTTCCCAGGGCAGAAGTGTCTATCCTGAGGGGACATAATTTTAAGGTGATTGGAGGAAGGTTTAGGGGAGATGTCAGAGGTTGGCTCTTTACACAGAGAGTGGTGGGTGTGTGGAATGCACTGCCAGCAGTGGGAGTAGAGTCAGATACATTAGGGACGTTTAAGTGACTCTTGGATAGGCACCTGGACGATAGTATAATGAAGGGTACGTAGGTTAGTCTGATCCGAGAGTAGGATAAAGGGTCGGCACAACATTGAAACTGGAACACCCTGGGAAAACATATGTGCAGACACGGGGAGAACAGGGAAACTCCACACAGTCGGTGGCCCAAGGGTGGAATCGAACCCAGGTCCCTGGCACTGTGAGGGAGCTGTGCTAACCACTGAGCCATTGTGTTGGCCCCTTGTGTATCCTTATCCAACCTCAACTTACTCCTTTTCTGTTAGCTCTCACACTGGATACCTATCAGGAGCATGGTCTGGGGGAAGCTAATGATTGATTCTGCAGTGGCTGATCTTCCTGAACTTATCAGAGTTCTGATCTGGGACTTTCAGTCTGTTTCCATTTCTTGAGTTATCCCTGCTAGGGAGGAAGACGAGAGCTTATTAAATGTGAGGTACGATAATTATAACCATCTCAGAGCTAGATTGTTGCTCATGAGCAGCAATGCTCTGCTTTCACCGTCAGCTGTTAACCATTCTGTTCCATCTTTCAAACAAAGACGTGGTTCAAGTTCAAGAGGGTGTGGAGCAAGAAGAGGAGGGGGAATGAGCTCAAATCCCTCTACCAACCTGTCTGAGTCATTTGTAGTTGCAATTTTAAGATTTGTATTAAATGCCCCTTGAAATTATTTGGGGACGACAGAGGAGGAAGAGGAAAGTGTTTTTTTGAGTACTAGTGAAATTTGCATTGTGTTCTGGAAGATTTGTATCTTCATCCAGGTTATATGGTGCTGTGTAACCTTATGAAGTGGGGGTTGGACTGGGATGGACAAAGTTAAAAATCTCACAAAAGCAGATTATAGTCTAACAGGTTTATTTGGAAGCACTCGCGTTCAGAGCGCTGCTTCTTCATCAGATAACTAGTGAGGCAGGATCATATATTGAATGATTTAACTGCATGATGTTGAGAATTTATAGCAAAGGATCAGTATCATGCAATTAAATTGTTCAATGTATCGTTTTAACTGCATGACATTGTGAGGTTTTGCTATAAATTCTGTGTCTTGTGATCCTACTCCATGAGTTACTTGATGAAGGAGCAGCACTCCGAAAGCTAGTGCTTCCAAATAAACCTGTTGGACTATAACCTGGGGTTGTGTGATTTTTAACTTTATCCTTTATGAAGGAAGAAGAGCACAACACTTGAATCAGTCTCACTGTTCCTAGAATTATTGGTAAACATGAAGAGATTTCATCAATTTATCGAAGGTCCCTCAGTTACCTGATTGCTAAACCCAGGTTAACAGAAAGTGCTCAATAGGTTGCTGTAATTGACAATAAAACAGATATTTGTTGCAAATGGATAATTTGCAACAATTTGCAGAAAAGATGCACTAACTTAATTCTCTATAACCAAAACTCTACTTTGTAATTGGAAAACAAACCCTATGTATAACACACCCATGAAGACAAGACAATATGCAAATACTACAAGTGGGAAAGGAAGAAAAAAGTCAGGTGAAGTACAGTCCTGGCACCAGTTCCCGATTCCTAGTGACAACGGCAATATTTTCCTTCGGTTCCCTCCCGGCTGTTGACTTGTTGGAGCACGTGAAGTTGTGGAAGCATCAGTTCATTACAAGTTGAGGATTCATACTTTCAGTGTATCTGAAGATTTCTTTTTATTAGCTCTCCTCTCCACACCTTCTCACCCTTTGCAAATTCCCTTCTTAAAAGGACAATAAGGGAGTGTAACTTTCTGGGGCGGGGGGGGGGGTTCCACTCTCAGAAAGGAGGGAAAGAGAGATATTCTCTCCTTCATGGGTTGGATGTACCTGCTGTCATTTTCAGATGCAGCGACGTAGCCTCTCACCCAGGAATCAATCAAGATGTTGTGCACAACGTCCGCACTAATATGACGGAGTCCTAAGACCAAAAGATAAAGGAGCAGAATTAGGCCATTCAGCCCATTGAGTCTGCTCCTCCATTTGATCGTGTGTTTCTCAACCCGGTTCTGCCTTCTCCCTGTAACCTTTGATCCGCTTACAAATCAAGAGCCTATCTATCTCTCTCTTCAATACACTCAATGACTTGGCCCCCACAGCCCTCTGCGGCAATAAGTTTCATAGATTCCCCACCCTCCGGCTGAAAAATTTCCTCCTAATCTCAGTTTGAAAGGGTTGTCCCTTCACTCTGAGGCTGTGCCCTCTGGTCCTAGTCTCCCCTACTGGTGGAAACCTCTTCCCCCTTGTCTGCTCTATCCAAGTCCCTCAGTATTCTGTAAGTTTCAATGAGGTCCCCTTCATCCTTCTGAACTCCGTTGAGTTCAGACCCACTCTTCATATTGACAAGCCTTTCGTTGTCAGGATCGTTCTTGTCAACCTGTTCTGATTCCCCTCAACACTAGCATATCCCTTCTGCAGTTACGGGGCCCAAAACTGCTCACAATATTCCAAATGTAATCTGACCAAAGCCTTTTGCAGCCTCAGGTGTACATTTCTGCTCTTGTAATCTAACCTTGTTGAAATGATTGGTAACATTACATTTGCCTTCCTAACTGCCAACTGAACCTGCATGTTAACTGTGACTCCCAAGTCACTTTGTGCTTCAGATTTCTGAAGCCTTACCCCTTTAGGATTTAGTCTAAGCTGCTGCTTCCTACAAAGGTGCATGTGCATAACCTCTCACCTACCCATGTTGTATTCCATTTCCTGCTATTTTGCCCACACTCCTGGCCTCTCCAAGTCCTTCTGTAGCCTTCCTACGTCCTCAATGCTACCTGTCCCTCCACGTATCTGCAAACACAGCAACAATGCCTTCAGTTCCTTCATCTAGATCATGAGTTGTGATCTCAACACTGATCTCTGTGGAACCCCATTAATCACAGGCTGCCATCCTGTTTATCCCTGTCTTCTGCCAGTCAGCCAATCCTCTATCCATGTCAGTACCTTGCTCCTAACACCATGGGCTCTTCTCTTATTTAGCTGCCTCCTGTGCAGCGCCTTGGCAAAGGCCTTTTGGAAATGCAAATGGATTGCTTCCATTGGGCTGTCTTTAATCTAACTCGCTTGTTATCACTTCAAAGGATTCTAACTGATTTGTCAGCCATGACCCTTGCTGACTCAACCCTATTTAACTTCCAAGTACTCTGCAATCTCATCCTTTTAATAATGGACTGTAAAATCTTCCCAACGTCCGAGGGTCAGGCTAACCAGCCTATGGTTTCCTGTCTTCTGCCTCTCTCCTTTTATTAAACAGGGGGTTTACATAAGCCATTTCCAGTCCTCTGGGACTCTCCCAGACTAGAATGATTCCTGAAAAATCACCACCAATGACTCCTCATCTCTACGTCTCCTGCTCTCTCACCCCTGGGCTGTAGTCCATCCGGTTCAGGTAATTTATCCACCTTCAGACTTCTGACCTCTTTAGTGGTGAGGCTCTGTCTTGGAGTTCTGGTATGCTGCTAGTGTCTTCCACTGTGAAAACTGATGCAAAGTACCTGTTCATTTCCTCTGCCATCTCTTTGCTCCCCATTACTACATAGAATCATAGAGATGTACAGCATGGAAACAGACCCTTCGGTCCAACCCGTCCATGCTGACCAGATATCCCAACCCAATCTAGTCCCACCTGCCAGCACCCAGCCCATATCCCTCCAAACCCTTCATGTTCATATACCCATCCAAATGCCTCTTAAATGTTGCAATTGTACCAGCCTCCACCACATCCTCTGGCACCTCATTCCATACACGTACCACCCTCTGTGTGAAAAAGTTGCCCCTTTATATCGTTGCCGTCTCACCCTAAACCTATGCCCTCTAGTTCTGGACTCCCCAACCCCAGGGAAAAGACTTTGTCTATTTATCCTATCCATGCCCCTCATAATTTTTGTAAACCTCTATAAAGTCACTCCTCAGCCTCTGACACTCCAGGGAAAACAGCCCCAGCCTGTTCAGCCTCTCCCTATAGCTCAAACTCTCCAACCCTGGCAACATCCTTGTAAATCTTTTCTGAACCCTTTCAAGTTTCACAACATCTTTCCGATAGGAAGGAGACCAGAATTGCACGCAATATTCCAACAGTGGGCCTGACCAATGTCCTGTACAGCAGCAACATGATCTCCCAACTCCTGTACTCAATACTCTGACCAATAAAAGAAAGCATACCAAACGCGGCCTTCACTATCCTATCTACCTGCAACTCCACTTTCAAGGAGCTATGAACCTGCATTCCAAGATCTCTTTGTTCAGCAAAACTCCCCAGGACCTTACCATTAAGTATATAGGTCCATCTCCAGGCTCATTTTGCAATGCTGCAATATGCACTCTTGTCCCTACCTTTTTAGTTAGATACATATCTAAAAGAATCTCTTGTAATATTAGTTTATATTGCTCGCTAGCTTCTACTCATATTTTATCCCCCCTCCCCCACTCCTTTATTGCTTTCTTTAGTTAGCCTCTGGTGGTTTTTAAAGGATTCCCACTAATCTTTACCACATTGTGTGCTCTTTCTCTTACTTTTATGCTGTCCCTGACTTCTCTTGTGAGCCATGGTTGCCTCATGTTCCCCTTGATCCTGGTTGGAAAACCAATCGAAAGTCAAGTCACTGAGCAAAAGTGCATACCCACCCACAGAGCAGAGGTGTCTAGCACCCTCCCCACAATCACCACTTAAATGTGGGAACCTTGCAGAGTGTGACTTGACAACAGAATCCTCGCAATACTTTTTTTTTAAAAAAGAAAAAAGCGCCACATCATCCTCTTTGATTGGAAGCTGTATGTTTTCCCATTTTTAAGTCTGTAACATAAAACCGGTCTGCGCAGAGCTCCCTCAACCTGCCTTAAAATATCTGTAAAACTTTCTGAAGTATTGTCAGCTTTTTGCAAAACGTTTTCTCATCGGGTGAAACTGGCTGGGCAAGACCGGGAATTTAAACTGAGAAACTCCCTGATCACAGCTGTAGCTCAGTTGGTAGTGCTCCTGCCTCTGGGTCAGGAGGCTACGAGACCGAGTTTCGTCCGAAGATTATTTAGCACATAATCTAGGCCAAAGCCGTACGGGCATAGAATGTGCTGTACTGTTGCCAATGTCAATTTTCTGATGAGATGTTGACCAGTCTTGTCAGAAAAACCAAAGAACTGTGGATACTGGAAATCAGAAACAAAGTTAGAAAAGCTCAACAGGTCAGGTGGCAGCTGTGGAGAGAGAAACAGAATTAATGTTTTGGGTCCAGTGACCCTTTGACAGCATCCATGGAGAGAGAGAGTAAGCTAACATTTTGAGTCTAGGTTAAAAATCACACAACACCAAGTTCTAGTCCAACAGGTATATTTGGAAGTACTAGCTTTTGGAGCACCGCTCCTTCATCAGGTAGCTGACTCTTTGTCAGAGCTGCAGTGAAGTGTGGAGGGAGCATTTCTGTTTTAGTTTGGGAAGGTGGGGGTAGTGGGTGTAGGATGCCGTTGGAGAAAAGATGTTGATAGTTTAGATTAAGTGATTGGAGTGTGAGAATCCGAATTGTAAATGCTGTCCCCTCTGCACTTCACTTCAGCTCCGACAAAGGGTCACCTAGACTTGAAACATTAGCCTGCTGTCTCTCCATGGATGCGGTGATCTCCAGCATTTGTTTTCAGTACAGACAGGGGCAGCACGGTGGCTCAGTGGTTAGCACTGCTGCCTCACAGCACCAGGGTCCCAGGTTCGATTCCAGCCTCGGGTGACTGTCTGTGTGGAGTTTGCACATTCTCCCCGTGTCTGCGTGGGTTTCATTTGGGTGCTCTGGTTTCCTCCCACAGTCCAAAGATGTGCAGGTTATGGTGGATCGGCCATGCTAAATTGCTCATCGTGTTAGATGCATTAGTCAGAGGGAAATGGGTCTGGGTGGGTTGCTCTTCAGAGGGTCAGTGTGGACTTGCTGGGCCGAAGGGCCTGTTTCCACACTGTAGGGAATCGAATCTAATCTAAGATCCCAGCATCTGCAGTAATTGGCTCCTCCTTCAGGGCGGTCTTGTCGGTCCCTTTGGATCTGTACAAGCAATCCCTGAATCTGTTTCTCTGGAATTCCCCAGCTGGGATTCATTAACAACTGCCTTGTAATGACCCCACCTTGCCCCACCCAACAAAAATGGAGAAACATCTTCTGCGCATTGATCTGATTGAAGCCCCTGTCTGTAAGGGCATCTCTTGGCTGTTCAGAAGGCAATATTGGTCAGAGGGGGACCCTGTATACAGGTGCCATTCCAGCCCTGAAAATTATTGTCAATGTATTAAAACTGAAAGTTTTAGCTCTTTTGGTGCTGTTGGGTTTGATTGAAAATCACGAGTGCTAAGTAATGTCCATCCCCTCTCACTGCTGCCAGTCTTTATGGGCATTTACACCTCAACCAGCGTCACGGTGCCTTGTTGGATTCTTTTAACCCCAGGGAAGAGGAAGCTTGCTCATTGGGCGCCCAGGGGAAAGGAAGTTGCTCATTGGGTGCCCAGGGGAAAGGAAGTTGCTCATTGGGTGCCCAGGAGAGAGGAAGCTTGCTCATTGGGTGCCCCCGTTGGAAGAGGAAGCTTGCTCATTGGGCGCCCCGTTGGAAGAGGAAGCTTGCTCATTGGGCACCCGTTGGATGTACCATGTTGATTGTGTGACTGAATCCAACTGAAACATAAATCCATCTTAAAGTCGTTCCTCCATTGCTTAGTCCTTTTGAGTATAGGAGTTGGGCTGTCATGTTGAGATTGTACAGGACATTGAGGGCTCTGCTAGAGGACTGTGTCCAGTTCTGGTCACCCTGTTACAAGAAGGACATTATTAAGCTGGAAAAGGTTCAGCAGAGATTTACCAGGATGTTGCAGGGGATGGAATGTTTGAGTTATAAAGAAAGGTTGGGTAGACTGAGACTTTTTTGACTGGAGTGTAGGAGGTTGAGTGGTGACCTTTTATGGAGCTTTATAAAACCTTGAAGGGGTACGTACAGTGTAAGGTGAATGGCAGGTGTCTCTTTCCTAGGATGGGGGATTTCAAAACTAGGGGGCATATTTTTAAGGTGAGAGGAGAGAGATTTGAAAAAGACATGAGGGCCTTTTTTTTTGTACACACAGAGGGTGGTTCACCTGTGGAATGAACTTCCTGAGGAAGTGTAGGGTGTGCGTGCAGTTCCAACATTGAAAAGATATTTAGATAAGTAAATGAATAGGAAAGGTTTGGACGGATATGGCCAGGAGCAGGCAGCTGGGGCGGGGCGAGTTTAGTTTGGGATTATGGTCGGCACAGACTGGTTGGGCCAAAGGGGCTGTTTCTGTGCTGGATGACTTTATGACGATGACTCTTCCTAACCAAAAAGATCAATATTGGGTCTGTTGGTTCACAATTGGCTTCTTTTACCAATTTCTAACTTGACAAGAAAGTCTTGTCTGGCTATAACTGTAATATTTTGATTCATTAAACCTGATCAATAACATCTAAACTCTTGCCTTAGACACTGCTTGGTGTCCGCTCTGTCTCAGTGCGTAGCAGTGTTGCCTCTGAATGATAGCGGGTTCAAGTTTCGCTCCAGACACTTAAGTGTACAATCTGGTCTTGGCGTTACCAGTGCAGTATTAAGGGTGTGCTACACTCAGTCTCTCAGATGTAAAATTGCAAAAGAGGGAGCATTTGTTACTGAAGCGTGCACAGCTCTATTTTGTAGGGTGTCAGGGAAGGTCCCTGAGATGCGTCATTTCTCAGCAAATATCATTAAAACATTTTATTCCTGCTGCAACACTTACGTGAGCATATCCTACCTGCGCTCAGCCTATGAAGTTACTGACGGTGATTTTCCAGGCAATTACTTCTATTAAACATAGAAAGTAAGAGCAGAAGTAGACCACTCGGCCCTTCAAGCCTGCTCCCCCATTTGTTGTAACCATGGGTGATCATCCGACTCAGTTCCCTGTGCCAGCTTTCTCCTTTACCCTTTAACCCCAAGAACCATATTTATCTCTTTCTTAAAAATCATTCAATGTTTTAAATTAAAGGCAGAAAAAAAACAATGTCCTGTCCTTTTTGATTTTGTTTTGAAGTGTGGTTGTTGTTGCAGCAATGTGGAGAAGTATGAAGCCAACTTGCGCTCAGCAAGATCCCACAAACAGCAGTATGGTCATGACCAAATATTTCTGTTCTTTTGTGAATTTTGACAGAAGAGCAAACATTGACCGTGATACCATGCACCGAAACACATTGTTGGGAAAGTTCCGAGGAAAGGTCACTCGACCTGAAATATCAACTTTGATTTCTCTCTACGGATGCTGCCAGACCTACTGAGCTTTTCCAGCAATTTGTGTTTTTGTTTCTGATTTACAGCATCTGCAGTTCTTTCTGTTTTTAACCAAAGAGAGCCAGAGTTATACAGCACGGAAACAGACCCTTTGGTCTAACTCGTCCATGCCAACCAGATATCCTAACCTAATTGAGTCCCATTTGCCATATCCCTTGGCGTATATCCCTCCAAACCCTTCCTATTCGTATACCCATCCAGATGCCTTTTAAATGCTGTAATTGTACCAGCCTCCACCACTTCCTCTGGCAGCTCATTCCATACACGCACCACCCTCTGTGTGGAAAAAGTTGCCTCTTGGGTCCCTTTTAAATCTTTCCCCTCTCTCCTTAAACCTATGCCCCCTAGTTTTGGACTCCCCTACACTGTGCTATTTACCCTATCAGTGCCCCTCATATGGTTTTATAAAACTCTGTGAGGCCACCCCTCAGCCTCCAACACTCCAGGGAAAACAGCCCCAGCCTATTCAGCCTCTCCCTGTAGCTCAAACCCTCCAACCCAGGCAACATCCTTGTAAATCTTTACTGAACCCTTTCAAGTTTCACAACATCTTTCCTACAGCAAGGAGACCAGAATTGAACACAGTCTTCCAAATGCTCTTTAAAAGATCCCATGGCATTATGTCAGTCCAACTCAAAAGTGCAGCTGAGGCCCTGGTATCAGGGTACTGAAAGTACTGCATTCCATCAGGAATAGACTGAAAGGTCAGCATTGATGTCTATTGGTCAAGTCCTACAGCAGAACTCGAACCTTAGAGATGAGGGTTCTTACCCACTGAGCCACAGTTAACTTGAGCTAAAGGTGCTTTGTAAATATAAGTCTTTGTTTTATTTATGGTTTTGTTTAGTGATGGTATGTTGATTTAAAGCTGGGGTTTTAATGCCTTTCCCTTGCTCCTGTTGGTTTGCCAGCAGAAGTGAAGATAGTCACACAGGAAATAGTCACACAGGACTAATATCACCTCAGCCTAGACATCACACTCTCTCCTCTCAGTCAGAACTCTGTAGGTTCAAGTCTGGGGTTCAAGTCTTTGAGTTCCTAATGTTGGAAGGTGCTGGGGGTCCTGGATGTTACACGGTTGCGAGTTTCAGTGGACCTTGAAGATTCTGACAACTCCCAAGTTTTACCAGTGTCTCCCCAGTGCTGTCACCCAGAACAGATCAATTCACTGGGATCTTGTTATGCAAAGACTTCACAGTCTTTTGAAACAATTGTGGCTGCAATTGATGAGTAATTTGGGGCCGAGAATCGAGAAGAAAAGGAGGTGATGTCTTTTAGGACAGTGATGAGAGATCTCTTGTCTCATACTTTTGGCTTTCTGTCCCTGAAAAGGGAAGCAAACGTTGAGTCTAATGGAGACTGAGCTGCTTCAAGGCTTGGACAAGAAAGGGAATGAAAGGGAAGCTGGGAAAACCGAGTTGAGACTTGTAGAGATGCCAGGCTACAGGAAAGAGGTCTGTTTGAAGTTTTCAAATATTGAGTCGTTTGTGGTACGGTGTCTAGCTGCTTCTGAGCTAGCTCTCAGGGTTCAAGTCCCGCTCCAGGCTTGGATGGTTAAGGCGGCTGTGGTCATTTTGCAGCCAATCTGAGGATTTCCTATCGCATCGGATCTTTCCAGCACACGCCAGTGGCAGGCGGTAAAAGCGGGAGAGATTCCTGGTTGACCCTGTGATGGAGACAACATTTGAGCTTCTCCCATCACCATCCCACGGCTCCAGCCTGCAACCTGATTGTAAAAACGCACGCTACCATGGCAACCTGGGCTCCCTGATTGATCTGTAATGCAACACAATTGCTTCTGGTAACACCGGCTATAGAATTGGTGCAGAAAGGGACATTTCGGTCTATTGAGTCTGCACTGATGAGCATCCTGTAACCCTGCATGGGCTTTTTAAACCACGGCTAATCCTCCTAACCTGCGCGTCGCTGGACACTACGGGGCAATGTTTAGCAGAAGCTGCACATCTTTGGACGGTTGGAGGGAATTGGAGCACCCAGAGGAAACTCCTGCAGATGCAGGGAGAATGTGCAAACTCCACACAGACAGTTGCCTGAGCCTGGAATCGAACCTGGGTGCCTGGTGCTGTGAGGCAACAGTGCTAACCACTGTACTACTAAAAGTGCAGTTGACCAAGGTACATGTGGCTAATTGGGGGGAACCAGATGTTGATAACTGCATTCTTGGTTAGCAGATAAAGAAATGGGTAATGGACACCGTCTTATCTCTAAAGAGTCTCAGTATTCTGTGAGTAGGCAGACGTGAAAGATTTAATCACCACCTATGAGATTCTGCTCTGTGATTCTTGGTTGTACAGTGTATGCATGTGACCTTTAACCTCCTAGGGTGTTTGTTGGTAAAATGATAAAACAAAGAAGGAGAGTGACTGATCGTTCTGAGTGCTCTGCTGTTTTGATTAATGACTGGAGGTAAATGTTTGCAAAGTAAACATGGACGCGCAATTGTACTTTTACCTGTATTGTGTGTGTGTACGTAAACGCTTCTCGATTTTTAAAATTGGAACACGTGATTAAAATGGTGTGCCTGCAGAAGCCATTGATTTCTGTAGAACAGCGCAGCCCTAATGTTACGAATATTTGCTAATCCTCATTCTGTTCAGAAATGTTGTAAAATACGTCTGGAGCAGGTGGGACTTGGTGTCAGAGTCATGCAACATGAAAACAGACCCCTCTGTCCAACCAGTCCATGCCAACCATAATCTCAAACTAAACTAGTCCCATCTACCTGCTCCTGGCCCATATCCCTCCCAACATTTCTTTATTCAAGGACTTATCCAAATGTCTTTTTAAATAGTGTAACTGTTCCTGCGTCTGTCACTTTCTCTGGAAGTTCATTCCACACACAAACCACTCTCTGTGTGAAAAAAAAAATTGCCCTTCACGTGCTTCTTAAATCTTTCTTCTCTTACGTTTTAAAAATGTGCCCTGAGTCTTGAAATCCCTTACCTTTGGCAAAAGATATTTGCTGTTCACATTATCTATGCTCCTCTTGATGATGATATAAACCTCCTGACGTCACTCCTCGGCCTCCTACACTCCAGGGGAAAAAAGTCCCAGCCTATCTCCTCCAAACCTGAGCCCTCCATTCCCGGCAACATCCTGGTAAATCTCTTCTGAACCCTCTCCAAATTAATAATATCCTTCCTATAACAACAGGGTGACTGGAGCTGGACACCGTATTCCATAAGAGGCCTCACCAACATCCTGTACAACCTCAATATGACATCCCAACTCCTAAACTCAAGAGTGAGGGCAATGAAAGCAAGTGTGCTAAATGCTGCCTAAACAACCCTATTTCTTTTTTTTGCAAACTTCGGTGGCCCAGTAGTTAGCACTGCTGCCTCACAGCGCAGGGATCCAGTTCAATCCCAGCCTCTGGCAACTGTCAGAGGCTGGGATTGAACTGGATGAGTTTAGGAGTTGGGATGTCATGTTGAGGTTGTGCAGGATGTTGGTGAGGCCTCTTATGGAATACGGTGTCCAGCTCCAGTCACCCTGTTGTTACAGGAAGGATATTATTAATTTGGAGAGGTTTCAGAAGAGATTTACCAAGATGCTGCCAGGACTGGAGGGCTCAAGTCTGAATGTGTGGAGTTTGCACATTCTCCCCGTGTCTGTGTGGGTTTCCTCCCGGTGCTCCGATTTCCTCCCACAGTCCAAAGATGTGCAGGTTAGGGTGAATTGGCCATAGCATTCAGGGATGTGTAGGTTAGATACATGAGCAATGGGTAAGTGTAGAGGAATGGGTTTGGGTGAGATAATCTTCAGAGGCTCGGTGCGGACTTGTTGGGCCGAAGGGCCTGTCTCCACACAGTGGGGATTCTAATGTGGAGTGGGAGAGACAGAGAAACAATCGCATTATTGTTAAAACAAACTAGTTCACCACTGCCGTTCAGGGAGGGAAATCTTACCCTGTCCGGCCTGTCTATGATTGCCTTCTGAAGCGCCTTAGCAAGCCACTCGCTTCCAGGGCAATTGGGGATGGGTGACAAGCACCATTCTTGCCCGGGATGCAGGAAGGAATCAACAAAAAAAAACTCCCATGCCCTTGAAGATCAAGCATTTTGTTAAAAACAAACCAGTGCTGGTGGGATGGCAGAAATTAGTTATGGACGTTTTTACAAAAGTGGTGCACCACACAACAGACCATTTTTATAAGACATGGCAGCCCTACTTGAGTTATTTGGATATAGATTTGTCAGCTATCTTAATTAGCACGTTTGATTAACCAGGATGATTAGGTTTGACGAGCCCTGGGCCCTGGAGGGGGGTCTCCTGAGTCAATACGGGTATATATACAATGCACCCATTCCTTTGTTTAGGAGCTTTGCACTGAGCATAGCTGTTCTGTATTTTAATGGTTTTTTTTTTGCTTTGCTTTTTTTTAATCTATTAGTGTTGCTTTGCACAGTGTTAGAGTTTGTTTTGTATTATAGGGTAGGTTAGTAGACAGTAGTTGTATTGTAACCTGTGTTTTTTATTTTACTGATATTTGTTATTGTATTTTTCAATAATTTTATATGTTTGTAAAATTTAAAAAAATTGCTAATAAATATATTTAGAAAGAACAAACAAACAAGGGCAGAATTTGTACAATTAAAAGGAGGGCCATGGGTAGTGTTGTAGAACAGAGACACCTAGGCATTCACGTATTCAATTCTTCGAAGAGTGCATCACCTATAGATAGCGTGGTTTAGAAGATGTAAAGCACGCTTGCTTTCATTGCTCAGATCATTGTGTAGGTGTTGGGACATCATGTTGAGGTTGTACAGTGCATTGGTGAGGCCTCTTATGGAGTACTATGTCCAGTTCTACAGATATTGTTATTGAGCTAGGGAGGGTTCAGAGGAGATTTACCAGGGAATAGGGGAGCTTGAGTTATAAGGAGAGGCTGGGTAGGCTGGGAATTTCCTCACTGGAGCGTCGGAGGTTGAGGGGTGAGCTTTTGTAAAGGTTTATAAAATCATGAGAAGTATTGGTATGGTGAATGGCGTAGGGGTGGGTGGGGCGTTGGTGAGGCAGCGTGTTCCTTTCGCCCGGCTTCCGCTTTTTCCCGACGGCGAGTCTCCAGGTGCTCCACGCCTTCCCGGATGCCCCTCCTCCACTGTGGACGGTCTCGGCCCAGTGATTCCCAGGTGTCTGTGGGAAGGCCGCACTCGGCTCAATGAGGCCTTGAGGGTATCCCTGAGGCGCTCCCTCTGTCCCACCTGGGGCTGGCCTGCCGTTTGGGAGTAGAGCACCCGCTGGGGGAGTCTCGTGTTGGTCATGGGGACTTCTGACTAGTGCAGCATTCCCTCAGGTTACACAGCAGTTTTCATCTGGAAGTTATCTCGCCCTTGGAGCGGGATTTGAAATCACAGCCATCTGACTCGGGTCCATGTGCTACCAACTGTTATGACAATGTGTTGTTTCATTTGTATTTTTGCAAAAGATCGCAAAGCTCTCCTTTTGACTTGTTTTTTGTGTTTTGGATGTGCATTCACCGTTCTCTGTCTTGGTGAAAACTGTACTTTGAGACAGTGAGGTCTGCAGACGCTGGAGATCAGAGTTAAGAGTATGGTGCTGGAAAGCACAGCAAGCCAGGCAGCATCCGAGGACCAGGAAAATCGATATTTCGGGCCAGAGCCCTTCATCAAGATTTCCTGGGCTGATTTTCCTGCAAACTGCACTTTGTTTAAATGCAAATACTCTAAATAAAAAAAATCCTCACCAGACGCAAGCCGGACTTGTATATCCAAGCGAGAATTGCGTTGTTGATAAAAGTGGGGTTTGAAGTGAATACTATTTGGAAAAATGCAAACCCAGCATTGTATTTGAATAACGTTGCGTATACAGCACGGAATGTTTTAATTGGGAAATTTATCTCCCATTACTAGGAAGACATTTAGAATCATAGAGATGTACAGCACGGAAACAGACCCTTCGATCCAACCCGTCCAGGCCGACCAGATATCCCAACCCAATCTAGTCCCACCTGCCAGCACCCGGCCCATATCCCTCCAAACCCTTCCTGTTCATATATCCATCCAAATGCCTGTTAAATGTTGCAATTGTACCAGCCTCCACCACTTCCTCTGGCAGCTCATTCTACACACGTACCACCCTCTGCGTGAAAAAGTTGCCCCTTAGGTCTCTTTTATATCTTTCCCCTCTCACCCTAAACCTATGCCCTCTAGTTCTGGACTCCCCAACCCCAGGGAAAAGACTTTGCCTCTTTACCCTATCCATGCCCCTCATAATTTTGTAAGCCTCTATAAGGTCACCCCTCAGCCTCTGACGCTCCAGGAAAAACAGCCCCACCCTGTTCAGCCTCTCCCTGTAGCTCAAATCCTCCAATGTTTGAGTGAAGATATTTAGATGTCATTTACTGTCCAAATAAGGAGGCAAAATGTTTCCCTGTGCCGAGCAGTTTATCTCCTGTTTCTGTTTTGTTTTTTTTGAGGTTGTAGTATTGATAGTCCAGATCGTTCTGCTATAACGCGGCAGTGGTGTTCTTCTGCGTGATTGCGCTGTAGGAGATTGCTATAGGTGTTCAGTAGAAAGTTCACTTTATCCAAACAATGTCCTCAACTCGTCAATTGTGTTATA
Organism: Chiloscyllium plagiosum; assembly: GCF_037043375.1. Taxonomy (NCBI): domain Eukaryota; kingdom Metazoa; phylum Chordata; class Chondrichthyes; order Orectolobiformes; family Hemiscylliidae; genus Chiloscyllium; species Chiloscyllium plagiosum. The sequence goes on along the minus strand of NW_028270185.1, from coordinate 9,305,135 downwards.
ACCAATTCAGAGCTGAAAAATGTTGCTGGAAAAGCGCAGCAAGTCAGGCAGCATCCAAGGAGCAGGAGAATCGACGTTTCGGGCATAAGCAGCACATTTTTCAGCTCTGATCTCCAGCATCTGCAGTCCTCACTTTCTCCTTATAGCCAATTCACACATCATGAAGTGCATTATAGCAGAACACCCTTGTGACACTTGTTAGGGAGCAGATCAGACCCCTCAAAATATATTAAGGAGGGAGCATAGAGCCCTAACCTTTCCTTATTTTAAAGATAAATGTCAGGTGCTGAGTTCCAGATGCAATTCAATTAGCCAAACTACTTGACGTTAGCAAAACCCAATTTATTCAAACACTGCAGTTAAAATAGAGCACAAGGAACTTGAAATAACTTAACTCTGTTGAAAAGCTTAGCGGCATAATAGATTATTCCTGTACAAAACAGTAACTGTTCCAATATAGAAACATCCCAGAAACACACCTGGGGCAAAAAGGCAAATTCGAGAAGTGCAATGTGAGACAATCCAGGAGGAACAAACATCAAAAGACACTTCAGAGAGAAAACTCGGAGTGTAGCAGCCGGAAGGGATTCACTGCCTTCCAACCCAGCAACAGCTGCCGAAAGCTAAACCCAAAATCCTTGGTTCAATAGAAGCTTGACCACACCTATTCAGGCTGCTTCTATTGTTGCAGCTTTGCAAAAAATAAAAATCACTCTAGGCTTCACAAGTTGTTTATTTTCTCCTAGATTGCTCAGCACCAGTTCCCCCAATCTCACTCTCAAAGAAACCAGGCAAAACACATGTCTTACACCCATAGCATCATCACACACATCTTGGCTAAATCCCTGGGCACTGTTGAATTAGAATTTCAGAATTAGAATCCCCAGTGTGTTGGAAACAGGCCATTTGGCCCACCATGTCCACGCCAACCCTCCGAAGAGTATCCCAACCGGACCTATTCCTCAACCCTATTACTCTATATTTACATGGTCAATCCACCCCAACCTGCACATCTTTTGGATTATGGGAGGAAACCCACGCAGACACGGGGAGAACGTGCAAACTCCACACAAACAGACACCTGAGGCTGGAATCGAACCTGGGTCCCTGGCTCTGTGAGGCAGCAGAGCTAACCACTGAGCTACCATGCCACCCACAGAGTAAGCCAATCCCAAAATCTCTTGACACGTGGTAGCAAGAAAAAAACTTTCAACCTGTCCCACCAGCTGCAATGTGTTCCATGACTGCTTTTTGGGATAAATATTGGTGAACAGAAGCACAGCAGAGATAGACTTCTCTGTTCCTTTTAGGGTTTTGCTTGACTGCCTTGGGGAATACTGAGGGAATACAGCACTGTCAGGATTAACAATTCCCAAATGAGATGTTGAACCAAGACCCCATTGCCCTCTGTCAAGGTACAGGATCTCGTGTGCAATAGGAGGAGGAATAGGGAAATTCCTTCCATTATCCTGCCATCAACAGCACTTTGTAAAATGACGGAGTCAATCTCTCCTTGCTGGGTAGGCTTACTCTGCCCAGTCGGCTGCTCTGTGGTCACTACAAATTCAAAAATGCTTTGGGAGGCTAGTGGTGCTATATAAATGAAAAGTCTGCTTGCACAGGCAGATGTAAAGAAATTTGATGCCAGTTGGGAGTCCAGTCTTTGGGAGGTTCAGAAATCTTAACTATCGATTGTTTGCTTGTTTTCAGAGTGAGCTCCGCCAGAAGGAATATGGTGGGGAAATAGTTTACTTTTAGCCACAGCAATAAAATTAACAAAGCCTAAGGTTGGCATGTAATTGCTGAGGAGAAAGTGAGGGCTTGCAGATGCTGGAGATCAGAGTCGAGAGTGTGGTGCTGGCAAAACACAGCCGGTCAGGCAGTGTCAGAGGAGCAGGAGAATCGACGTTTTGGGCATAAGGCCTTCATCAGGAAGCCTTTCCTGATGAAGGGCTTATGCCCAAAACGTTGATTCTCCTGCTCCTCGGATGCTGCCTGACTTGTTGTGCTTTTCCAGCACCACACTCTCGACATGTAGGTACTGAGACATTGTATGATCATCCTAGCTGTGCAGAGTTTACGGTCCAGTCTATCCTCTTGACATATAGTTGCAATCTCTCAATGCATGTGTTCCTGTAGGGCTGACCCTGGGTCCCCCAACTCTATCCACCTTGCCCTTATCCTCTGATTGGTCCTGAACATATCCAGGGTCACCCAACCTCGCAGTGAGTGAACCACAGTCTCTTCTTTGCCCCATTGGTCAATTCTTTTCTTGTCTTGTCAGTCCACCTGCCTCTTCTCTTGTGGTTTCCAATATTTTTACAAATGGAGTTGCTTCAAGAAAGATTCATAGAATCTCTAGAGTCACTCGGCCCATCGAGTCCATACTGACCCTCCTGAAGAGCATTCCCACCCCCCCCCCCCCAACCCTACATTTCCCATGGCTGACCCACATGGCCTGCCCATCTCTGGACACTACCACAGCCAATCCATTTTAACCTGTACATCTTTGGACTGTTGGAGGAAACCCACACACACATGGGGGAGAATGTGCAAAGTCCACACAGACAATTACCTGAGGCTGGAATCGAACCTAGGTCCCTGGCACTGAGGCAGCAGTGTTAACCACTAAGCCACTTTTCTGCATTTAAGATTTTGTATTTTGTTGTAACCTCTGGGTATTGCACTCACTCAGCAGTGACCTGGAGATGAAACTTTGATTTGTGGAATCTTGTAGCACAGAAAGAGGCCCTTCGACCTATCAAGTCTGTACCAACACATTTTTCTTTTGAGACTCCTGGCCAGTCCTAGGGGTTTGTGGGGAGGGGGAGTGCTAGTTGCAAATTTAATTGAGCGATTGGCGGTAGTTGCATGGAGAGAGGCAGTTGCCGTGGTCACTGTGTATGTTTGCCTCTGGCACATACCTTTTTTAGTTTTGCCCTTTGGTGTTTTTAATTATGGAAAAACATGACCCAGAACTTGCCCTGGTATCCATTTCAGAGTAAATGTTCCGGATTTATTGTGTTCATTTAATTCCTCTTCCTGTTCGTTCCTTTTTTTTTAAAAATGTTTTGAATGCCTCTCTGCATTTCGAAATTCCTCTGATGAGACTGCAGCAAGCCAGTATTTAGAAGGGAAGTGGATCATTATTGCAGGAGTAGATTTAAAAAAAAAAACAATTTCCAATGGTGGTAACCAAAGTGTATGGATTTAAAATGCGGCGCAGAGTATAGGAACCAGGAGAAGGCCACTCAGCCCCTTAGGCCTGCTGTAATGTTTAATATCATCAAGGTCTTAGGGAGTGTTGCTGAGTAAAGAGACCTTGGAGTGCAGGTTCACAGCTCCTTGAAGTGGAGTTGCAGGTAGATAGGATAGTGAAGAACGCGTTTGGTATGCTTTCGTTTATTGGTCAGAGTATTGAGTACAGGAGTTGGGAGGTCATGTTGCGGCTGTACAGGACATTGGTTCGGCTACTGTTGGAATATTGCATGCAATTCTGGTCTCCCTCCTATCGGAAAGATGTTGTGAACCTTGAAAGGGTTCAGAAAAGATTTACAAGGATGTTGCCAGGGTTGGAGGATTTGAGCTATAGGGAGAGGCTGAACAGGCTGGGGCTGTTTTTCCTGGAGCATCAGAGCTGAGGGGTGACCTTATAAAGGTTTACAAAAATTATGAGGGGCATGGATAGGGTAAATAGGCAAAGTCTTTTCCCTGGCATTGGGGAGTCCAGAACTAGAGGGCATAGGTTTAGGGTGAGAGGGGCAAGATATAAAAGAGACCTAAGGGGCAACGTTTTCACACAGAGGGTGATACTTGTATGGAATGAGCTGCCAGAGGAAGTGGTGGAGGCTGTTACAATTGCAACATTTAAGAGGCATTTGGATGGGTATATGAATAGGAAGGGTTTGGAGAGATATAGGCCGGGTGCTGGCAGGTGGGACTAGATTGGGTTGGGATATCTGGTCGGCATGGACGGGTTGGACCGAAGGGTCTGTTTCCATGCTGTATATCTCTGACTCTGACTTGCCACAATTTCAACTCCACCTTCCTGCCCACTCCCCACAGCCCTTTAACCCGTTACTAATTAAAAATCTTTCTATTGTCCCTTTAAATTTAATTGGTGTCCTAGCATCCACCGCACTCTGTCTCTGTCTGTCTCTGTCTCTGGGGAAGTGAATTCCACAGATTTACAACTTCTTTTAGAGAAGTAATTTCATTTAAATCCACGACCTGTTATCCCAAATATTTCCTGTCTATCTGGATATCCCCACACGGGGGAACATCCTCTCTGCTCGGTGAAAGTGAGGACTGCAGATGCTGGAGATCAGAGTCAAGATCGGTGTGGTGCTGGCAAAGCACAGCAGGTCAGGCAGCATCCGAGGAGCAGGAAAAATCGACGTTGGGCAAAAGCCCTTCATCAGGAATGTGGGAGGTGGGCATCACCACCCAGGCCTGTGTTTGTGCCAGTCCTTTTAATTGCCTAGCGGGGCAGTTAACCAGGAGACCTGGGTTGAAGTCTCACCTGCTCCAGATGTGCAGGGTAGGTAGATTAGCCATGGGAATGTGGGTTACTGGGATAGGTGAGGAAACGGTCTTTGGAGGGGCAGTTTGGAATCGAATGAAACTGAGTGGCCTGCTTTCATGTTGTAGGATACAATTTCTACTTTAGACCATAAAGTCAACAGAAGGATAGGGAAGACAGATTCCTTTCCCTCAAGGACACTAGTGAATCAGATAGGTTTTCACAACATGGTCCACACTAGGCTATTTTCTTTTAAATCCCAGAATTTGAATACAGGCTGTTTTGCTGTAACATGAGTTTTGTTAATGCGAATTTGCTCTAACATGTTTTGATGAATTGGGGACAGTGTTTCTAAAGTGGAACTTTTAAAGCTTGTTTTGGTTATAACACTGTTCTGGTCCCATTTAAATGGTGCTGCTATTACACCACTTTCTTATAACACAGGATTGCACGAGAATGTTATAGCGGAATTGACTGTTGAATTCAGAATTCTTCATCGGCCACATTGGGACTTGAACCCACGACCCCAGAATATTAGCCTGGGATTCTGGCTTACTATCGACATTACCCACTACGCCCGCACCTCCTTTACAGACACACTGACCCTGGAGCAGGGCTTAAACTGGCAACTTTGAACAAAACTTACCTTCATCTAAGAAGTACCTCTGATTATAAGTGACTGCAAAGTTCCCCGACTCAATCTCTCGGCTGGGTCACTGATTCCCTAGAATGTTCAATTTGTGTCAAAGTCTCTTTGAAAATGGTAACTTTTGAAAGTGCCTTCAGTTGCTTGGACTTTTTGTTGTATTCCATTTTAAGAGTGTAATTAACACTGCTTGATGAGTTTTGGCTGCGCTCCCTTTACGTTCACATTATCCTCTTTGACAGGAAGTACTTATTATTTTATCATTTGAAGCTAAAACACTTTGTTAAATGTTTAACTTCTGGGATTGCAAACATATGCGTTCTATCCTTTTTGCTTTCTACACCTGCCCCGAAAAAAAAATACCCATGGCTGCCGAATTCAATTTCAACTTTTCAGTTCAATCTATTTCCCCACTCGGCTAGTTCCCCAGCTTTAAAGGCTCATTGTTAAGTTTACAGGTGTCAGGTGTATACACTAGTGGTACTCAGAATGCACACAATGGCAGCTATCACAGTTAGCCAGTTCCCTTTGGCACGTGTTCCTGTAACCGTTTTGGTACTTAGAGTCAAAGAGCACCAAAACTAGCCCTTTGGCCCAACCCGTCCATGCTGACCAGGTTTCCTGGACTGAGCTAGTTCCATTCACCTGCCATCTTGATTTGATTTATTGTACGCATATGTACCCAAGTACAGTGAAAAGCTTTGTTTTGCGAGCAGGCAGATTCTAGCCTTTAACCCATATCTCTCTAAACCTTTCCTATCCATGTACAAATGTCTTTTTAAAATGTTGCAATTGTATCTATGGGGAAAAAGTCCATTTCCCCCACCCCCTCCGAATACCTTTCGCACTCTCAGCTACCTCCCCCCACCCCACCCTCCTCTCATTTATCTCCCCAATCCCTTGGCTCACAAGCCTCATTCCTGATAAAGGGCTCTTGCCCAAAACATCTATTCTCCTGCTCCTCAGATGCTGCCTGACCAGCTGTGCTTTTCCAGCACCCCCCCCCCCCCCCACTCTCAGCAATTGTCCTCATGTCTAACACTCTCACTGGTGGCCCGTTCCGTACACCCTCTGTGTGAAAACGTCCCTCAGATCCCTCTTAGATCTTTATCCTCTCACCATAAGTCTATGCCCTCTAGTTTTGGACTTCTCTACCCTGGGGAAAAGACATTTGGCTATTCATCCATGTCCCTCCTGATTTTATAAATCTCTACAAGGTCACCCCTCAGCCTCCGACGCTCCAGGCTATCCAGCCTTTCCCTTTGTAACTCAAACTTTATTGCTGGAACAGCACAGCAGGTCAGGCAGCATCTAGGGAACAGAAGATTCGACGTTTCGGGCACATGCCCTTCTTCAGGAATGAGCAGAGAGTGTTCAGCAGGAGAAGATAAAAGGTAGGGAGGAGGGACTTGGAGGAGGGGCGTTGGAAATGTGATAGGTGGAAAGAGGTCAAGGTGAGGGTGATAGGTCGGAGTAGGGTGGAGGCGGAGAGGTCAAGAAGAAGACTGCAGGTCAGGAAGGCGGTGCCGGGCTGGAGGGATTCGGCTGAGACAAGGTGGGGGGAGGGGGGATCAAGAAACTGGTGAAACAGGGGATGAACTTGGACTTCACCAGTTTCTTGATCCCCCCTCCCCCCACCTTGTCTCAGCCGAATCCCTCCAGCCCGGCACCGCCTTCCTGACCTGCAGTCGTCTTCTTGACCTCTCCGCCTCCACCCTACTCCGACCTATCACCCTCACCTTGACCTCTTTCCACCTATCACATTTCCAACGCCCCTCCTCCAAGTCCCTCCTCCCTACCTTTTATCTTCTCCTGCTGAACACTCTCTGCTCATTCCTGAAGAAGGGCCTGTGCCCGAAACGTCGAATCTCCTGTTCCCTGGATGCTGCCTGACCTGCTGTGCTGTTCCAGCAATAAAGTTTCAGCTTTGATCTCCAGCGTCTGCAGACCTCACTTTCTCCTTTGTAACTCAAACCTTCCAGTCTCAGTAACATCCTTGTAAATCCTTTTTGCACTCCAGTTTAACATCCTTCCTACAGCAGGGTGACTGGAATTGTACACTGTACTCCAAATGTGGCCGTAGCAATGTCTTGTGCAGCTGTAGCTTGATGTCCCAGCTCCTATACTAAATGCTCTGCCCAATGAAGGCAAGTGTGCCAAATACTGTCTTGTCTATCTGTGATGCCATCTTCCAGGAACTATGTACACATACCCTAGGTCTCTCTGTTTGACAACCACTAACTGTGTAAGTCCTGCCCTGGTTTGTCTTAACAAAATGCATTTATCACAGTTAATCTCCATCTGCTATTCCTCGGCCCACTGGCCCTGTTGATCAAGATCTTTGAGGGTATGGGAACAGATTAAACATCATTGGGTAAATAGCCCACAGCGAAGACGCACGTTCAATTCCTGTCATGGGAATTTAAATTCAGTTAACTTAAACAAAACTGATAGTCAAACCATTTGCCATCCTGACATATCGTCATTCCTTCGGTGTCACTGGGTCAAAATCCTGGAATTCCCTCCCTCAAGGCATTTTGGATCCAATTACAGCACACTGACTGTAGTGGGTAAAAACAATGACTGCAGATGCTGGAAAACAAAGTCTAGATTAGAGTGGTGCTGGAAAAGCACAGCAGTTCAGGCAGCATCCGAGGAGCAGTAAAATCGACGCTTCGGGCAAAAGCCCTTCATCAGGAATACAGGCAATTCCTGATGAAGGGCTTTTGCCCAAAACGTCGATTTTCCTGCCCCTCGGATGCTGCCTGAACTGCTGTGCTTTTCCAGCACCACTCTAATCTAGACACTGACTGTCGTGGGTCAAGAAGGCAGCTCACCCCTACTTTCTCAAGGGGCAGTTAGGGACGGGCAATGAATGCTGGGCCCAGCCAGTGACACCCATGTCCCATGAATGAATTTTTGAAAAAAGCAAGTTCTGACGAAGGGTCACTGGACTCAGAGTCTTAGAGATGTACAGCACAGAAACAGACCCTTCGGTCCAGTTCGTCCATGCTGACCCGATATCCTAACCTAATCTAGTCCCATTTGCCAGCACCGGGCCCATATCCCTCTAAACCCTTCCATTCATATACCCATCCAGATGCTTTTTAAATGCTGTAATTGTATCAGCCTCCACCACTTCCTCTGGCAGCTCATTCCACACAAGCATCACCCTCTTAGGTCACTTTTTATATCTTTCCCCTCTCGCCCTAAACCTATGCCCTCTAGTTCTGGATTCCCCCACTCCAGGGAAAAGACCTTGTCTATTTACCCTTTCCATGCCCCTCATGATTTTATAAACCTCTATAAGGTCACCCCTCAGCCTCCGACACTCCAGGGAAAACAGCCCCAGCCTGTTCAGCCTCTCCCTGTAGCTCAAACCTTCCAACCCTGGCAACATCCTTGTAAATCTTTTCTGATCCCTTTCAAGTTTCACAACATCCTTCCGATAGGCGAGAGACCAGAATTGCACGCAATTTCCAAAAGAGGCTTAACCAATGTTCTTTTTATCTGTCTCCACCCCCGAGGCTCCCCACTTCACTCCTGATGAAGGGCTCTGGCCCGCAATGTCGATTTTCCTGCTCTGCGGATGCTGCCTGACCTGCTGTGCTTTTCCAGCACCACTCTAATCTTGACTCAATGTCCTGTACAGCCGCAACATGACCTCCCAACTCCTGTACTCCATGCTCTGACCCAATAAAGGAAAGCATACCAAACGCCGCCCTCACTATCCTATCTACCTGCGACTCCACTTTCAAGGAGCTATGAATTATCAAGGTTAACTCTTTTTCTCTCTCTGCAGACCTGAGTTTCTACAATTTCTGCTTTTCATTTCAAGCAAGCACCATTTAAGGTGAACCATGAAGCTATCAGACTGTTTATATTTTTCCCCTGAAAGGGATATGGGTTCCCTTTTTGAAAAAATAAATCTGTTGTTCTTACTGGTCTAACCAATCAGTAACTCCAGATCCACGTCAGTGTGGTTGACTCTCAGCTCCTTGTGAAGTGGCCTCAGGCATGTAACCCTGAATGATGCTTGATAAATGATTAGCCTTACAAGTGATGTTCATGTCCTGTGAATTTGGGTTTTTGCTCAATCTCTTGAGAAACCGAAACAGCAGAGGCTTCGACGAGGAAGGCGATATTGGCCTGGAAGGGGAGTACAACATAGATTAACCAGAATAATGCCTGGACTTCAGACATTCAATTATGAGGGGAGAGAATACAAATTTAGGCCTGTTTTCTCTAGAATTTAGAAGGTGATCTAATCTTCGATGTTAGCAGGAAAAGACAGGGTAGATAACGATACACTATTTCACTGCAGCCGAAACAAAGATTGTTGGAAAAGCTCAGCAGATCTGGCAGCATCTGTGGAGAGAAATCAGAGTTAACATTTCAGATCGAGTGACCCTTCCTCAGAACGTTAACTCTGACTTCTCTCCGCGGACGCTGCCAGACCTGCTGAGCTTTTCCAGCAATTTCTGGTTTTGTTTCCGATTTCTCTTTGGTTTTTATTCACTACGTCTGCTGATTGTCGAACGAGGGGACATAGCCCAAAACATAGGGCCTGACCCTTCAAGAGAGATGTGAGGAAGCACAAAGAGTCGGAGAGGTTTGGAACTCACTTCCACATTGGTGAACGCTGGATCAGTTGTTAAATTTAAATTGATCTCCGATTTTAAAACTTTGTGAAGTAAAAGCGTTTAAGGGATATGAGTCTTAGGCAGGTGTGTACAGTTAGGCCACAAATCAGCTATGATTTCATTGAAGGGCAGAATAGGCTTTAGGGGCTGAATGGCCTACACCTGTTCTTATAAAAGTATTAAAAGTGCAGCAGCTCTACAGCAGCTTAGCGGTTAGCACTGCTGCCTCGCAGTGCCAGAGACCCAGGTTCAATTCCAGCCTCAGGTGACTGTCTGTGTGGAGTTTGTACATTCTCCCAGTGTCTGTGTGGGTTTCCTCCGGGTGCTCCGGTTTCCTCCCACAGTCCAAAGATATGCAGGTTAGTGTGGACTGGCCATGCTAAATTGTCCCATGGTGTCCAGGGATGTATAGGTTAGGTGCATCGGCCAGGGGTACCTGTAGAGTAATAAGGAATGGGTCTGGGAAAGTCCCTCTTTTGAGAGTTGGTGTAGAATTATTGGGCCGAAGGGCCTGTTTCCAAACTGTAGGGGTTCTATCCTATTCTTTAAAAAAAGCCAATGTTATGAAGTGGACCTGCAATTTCTATTAATGTCTCCTATGTGGCCTCAGCATGTCTCAGAATGCATTCGTTCGTAGAAGCTGTGAGGCAGCAGTGCTAACCACTGAGCCACTGTGCTGTTCAAGTGCAAGGACCATCTTTTAAAACAAGTTGAAGAAAGGAAGATTTTGTGAAAGGATATAGATACATTAAAGGTGGTTCAGAGAAGTTTCATTTGAGTGATCGCTGGAATGTGGATTTAATTTTGTGTGGAAAATTTGGACAGGCTGGAGCTGAATTTAAAACATTGAGAGGTGATCTCACTGTGATATACAAGATCTGGAGGGCACTTGACAGGATTAACTCGATAAGATGTTTCTCCTTGTGCGACCAACATTAATGGCACAGTCAGGGCTGTTTTGACTGAAGTTTCACAGAATGAGGGGGGTATATTGTAGAAACCTATAAAAGTCTCCTGTCCAGGCAGGGTGACTGCAGGATGAATGTTCCTGATAACCAGGGCGTCTCTCTGTCTAAGGATACAGGGTAGGTCATTTAGGATTGAGGTGAGGTGAAATGTCTTCACCCAGAGAGAGCTGAAAATGTATTGCTGGAAAAGCGCAGCAGGTCAGGCAGCATCAAAGGAGCAGGAGAATCGACGTTTCGGGCATGAGCCCTTCTTCAGGAATGAGGAGAGTGTGTAAAGCAGGCTAAGATAAAAGGTAGGGAGGAGGGACTTGGGGGAGGGGCGTTGGAATGCGATAGGTGGAAGGAGGTTAAGGTGAGGGTGATAGGCCGGAGTGGGGGTGGGGGCGGAGAGGTCAGGAAGAAGATTGCAGGTTAGGAAGGTGGTGCTGAGTTCGAGGGTTGGGACTGAGAAAAGGTGGGGGAGGGGAAATGAGGAAACTGGAGAAATCTGCATTCATCCCTTGTGGTTGGAGGGTTCCTAGGCGGAAGATGAGGTGCTCTTCCTCCAGGCGTCGTGTTGCTATGGTCTGGCGATGGAGGAGTCCAAGGAACTGCATGAACTTTGGTGGAGTGGGAGGGGGAGTTGGAGTGTTGAGCCACGGGGTGGTTGGGTTGGTTGGTCCGGGTGTCCCAGAGGTGTTCTCTGAAACGTTCCACAAGTAGGCGGCCTGTCTCCCCAATATGGAGGAGGCCACATCGGGTGCAGCGGATGCAGTAAATGGTGTGTGTGGAGGTGCAGGTGAATTTGTGGCAGATATGGAAGGATCCCTTGGGGCCTTGGAGGGAAGTAAGGGGGAAGGTGTGGGCGCAAGTTTTGCATTTCTTGCGGTTTCACGGGAAGGTGCCGGGAGTGGAGGTTGGGTTGGTGGGGGGTGTGGACCTGACGAGGGAGTCACGGAGGGAGTGGTATTTTCGGAATGCTGATAGGGGAGGGAAATATATCCCTGGTGGTGGGGTCCGTTTGGAGGTGGCAGAAATGACGACGGATGATATGATGTATATGGAGGTTGGTGGGGTGGTAGGGGAGGACCAGTGGGGTTCTGTCCCGCCCCTCCAATCACCACCAGGACAGAACTCCACTCCACCAAGGACATGCTGATCCTTGGACTCCTCCATCGCCAGACCATAGCAACACGACGGCTGGAGGAAGAGCGCCTCATCTTCCGCCTAGGAACCCTCCAACCACAAGGGATGAACTCAGATTTCTCCAGTTTCCTCATTTCCCCCCCCACCTTGTCTCCGTAAAATCCCTCGAACTCAGCACCACCTTCCTAACCTGCAATCTTCTTCCTGACCCCACCCTCACTCCGGCCTATCACCCTCACCTTAACCTCCTTCCACCTATCGCATTTCCAACGCCCCTCCTCCTTACCTTTTATCCTAGCCTGCTTGGCACACTCTCCTCACTCCTGAAGAAGAGCTCATGGCCGAAACATCGATTCTCCTGCTCCTTGGATGCTGCCTGACCTGCTGCGCTTTTCCAGCAACACATTTTCAGCTCTGATCTCCAGCATCTGCAGTCCTCACTTTCTCCTAGAAGATTTCACCCAGAGAGAACCATGCAGCATGGAAACACACCTTTCGTTCTAACCAGCCTATGACGAACATAATCCCAAACTAATCCCACCTGCCTGCTCTCATTACAGCACTGAAACAGACCCTTTTACCAACTCGCCTGTGCTGACCGGATATCTCAATTTGATCTAGTCCCATTGCCAACATTTGGCCTTGGAGCGCGGAGGCTGAGAGGTGACCTTATAGAGGTTTATAAAATCATGAGGGGGCATGGATAGGGTAAATAGTGTTTTGATTCTCGATCAACAATGAGTAACATCCTGTCACTGTTCCCCCCACTGTAAATTTTCTGTTTCATTACATTTCCAAATAAGTTCATCAAATTGTTTAAAAATCTGCTTCACAGTCAGTACTGTGAGGGCTCCTCAAAAAGAGTGTTTGTCCTATTGGAAATGCACTCCAAATTGGAACAGAAATTGTTATGTTGCAGTTGTTGGCTGCTCCTGCCCCTCAATTTGGTGTCCCCTCTCTTTCTGACCTTAGTGTTCAAGTTAAAAATCACACAACACCAAGTTATAGTGAAGGAGCAACACTCCGAAAGCTAGTGTGCTTCCAATTAAAACTGTTGGACTATAACCTGGTGTTGTGATTTTTTAACTTTGTACACCCCATTCTGGATTAGTGGTGCTGGAAGAGCACAGCAGTTCAGGCAGCATCCAAGGAGCAGCGAAATCGACGTTTCGGGCAAAAGCCATTCATCAGGAATAAAGGCAGCATCTGCTGTCATTGTTTTTACCTCTTTGTACACCCCAATCCAACACCGGCATCTCCATAATCACAAATTGGAACAGAAATTGCTATATTGCAGTTCTTGGCTACTCCTTCCCCTCAATTTGGTGTCCCCTCTCTTTCTGACCTTGGATATAGTTGTGCCTCAGCAAGTAGTGTTCACTGCTTTTGAATCAAAAGGTCAAGTGTTCAAGTCCCACTGCAAACACTCCAATACTTGATGATACAAGGATGTTGCCAGGGTTGGAGAATTTGAGCTACAGGGAGAGATTGAATAGGCCGGGGCTGTTTTCCCCGGAGGCTGAGGGGTGACCCTATAAAGGTTTATAAAATCATGAGGGGGCATGGATAGGATAAATAGACCAGAGTCTCTTCCCTGGGATGGGGGAGTCCAGAACTAGAGGGCATTGGTTTAGGGTGAGAGGGGAAAGATATAAAAGAGACCTAAGGGGCACCTTTTTCACGCAGAGGGTAGTATGTGTATGGAATGAGCTGGCAGAGGAAGTGGTGGAGGCTGGTACAATTATAACATTTAAAAGGCATCTGGATGGGTATATGAATAGGAAGGGTTTGGAGGGAAATGGGGCAGGTGCTGGCAGGTGGGACTAGATTGGGTTGGGATATCTGGTCGGTATGGACAGGTTGGACCGAAGGGTCTGTTTCGGTGCTGTACGTCTCTATGACTCTATTCATGTACCCATCCAGATGCACTGCACTCTGTGTGGAAAAGGTTGTACCTCAGGTCCCTTTATAAATCTTCTTCCCCCCCCCATCCCGGACACAAACACCACCTTAAATGTCTGCCCCACGTTTGGTTTCCTCTAGCCTGGGAAAGGGGAGCCTGTAGGATTCTCTGCCACAGAAAGTGGTTGACACCAAAACATGGAATATTTTTAAGGAGTTAGAGAGGAAGAGGTTCTGTAGGGCTAAAGGGATCAAAGGGTTTGGGGTGAAAGTGGGAATTAGATGATTTAGCCATAATTGGAGTGAATGGTGGGGCTGAATGGAAGGGCTCCAACTATTTTCTGTGTTTCTCTGCCTAAAGTAAGGGGTGTCTCATTAAACGCGAGTATTTGGGTTCCTTAGAAGTGCATAGTGTCTTGCTGTTGACGACCACAGTTGCATTCCTGAGACGGGACAGTGTTTATGGAGGTCATGTTCACAGAGGCTGTGTTTACAGTAGGCTGCATTCCAGACTGGGTTGTTAACTCTCTCTTCAGAAAGCAGGAAAGTGAGCCAGGAATTTTCACTGGAATTACAAATGAGCTTTTATGAGAAACGGCTGAGATCCATGTTTTAATGGCTGAAATTTTCAGTTTTTAATGCAAGCTTTTATTTCCCCCGCCGGCTTTAAAAATGTAGCTTGCTCAGGAACTCCACTGTCTACTCCCATTGCTCGCAGATTTCTAACCATGTGGAGAACGGGCTGTTCTTGACTCTTCCCCCATGGAACTAGGAGAGCCCAAGCGCCAGCCTTCATGATAGCTGGCATCACCCTCACAACGCGCAGCCCTCCACTCTCTCCGCTCCAACCCCAACCTCACTATCAAACCGGCAGACAAAGGAGACGCGATGGTAGTTTGGCGCACCGATCTTTACATTGCTGAGGCTAAATGGCAGCTCGCGGACACCTCCTCCTACTGCCCCCCCTTGACCATGACCCCACCTCCCACCACCAAACCATCATCTCCCAGACCATCCATAACCTCATCACCTCAGGGGATCTCCCATCCACCGCCTCCAACCTCATAGTCCCACAACCTCGCAACCTCCTGCCCAAAATCCACAAACCTGACTGCCCCGGCCGACCCATTGTCTCAGCCTGCTCCTGCCCCACCGAACTCATCTCTGCATACCTCGACACGTTCCTGTCCCCCTTAGTCCAAGAACTCCCCACCTACGTTTGGGACACCACCCACACCCTCCACCTCCTCCATGATTTTCGCTTCCCCGGCCCCCAACGCCTTATCTTCACCATGGATATCCAGTCCCTGTGCACCTCCATCCCCCATCACGAAGGCCTCAAAGCCCTCCGTTTCTTCCTTTCCAGCCGAACCAACCAGTACCCTTCCACTGACACCCTCCTTCGACTGACTGAACTGGTCCTCGCCCTGAACAACTTCTCTTTCCAATCCTCCCACTTGCTCCAAACCAAAGGAGTAACCATGGGCACCCGCATGGGCCCCAGCTATGCCTGCCTCTTCGTAGGATATGTGGAACAGTCCATCTTCCGCAACTACACTGGCACCATCCCCCACCTTTTCCTCCGCTGCATCGATGACTGTATCGGCGCTGCCTCATGCTCCCACGAGGAGGTTGAACAGTTCATCCACTTCACCAACACCTTCCACCCCGACCTCAAATTCACCTGGACAGTCTCAGATTCCTCCCTCCCCTTCCTCGACCTCTCCATTTCTATCTCGGGCAACCGACTCAACATGTCGGTTTGTTATAAACCGACCGACTCCCACAGCTACCTAGATTACACCTCCTCCCACCCTGCCCCCTGTAAAAACACCATCCCATATTCCCAATTCCTTCGCCTCCGCCGCATCTGCTCCCAGGAGGAACAATTCCAATACTGAACAACCCAGATGGCCACCTTCTTCAAAGACCGCAATTTCCCCTCAGACGTGATTGACGATGCTCTCCACCGCATCTCCTCCACTTCCCGCCTCCTCCTCCCTTGAACCCTCCAATCGCCACCAGGACAGGATCCCACTGGTCCTCACCTACCACCCCACCAACCTCCAGATACATCGTATCATCCTTCATCATTTCCACCACCTCCAAACAGACCCCACCACCAAGGATATATTTCCCTCCCCTCCCCTCCCCTATCAGCATTCCGGAAAGACCACTCCCTCCGTGACTCCCTCGTCAGGTCCACACCCCCCCCACCAACCCAACCTCCACTCCCGGCACCTTTCCCTGCAACGGCAAGAAATGCAAACTTGCGCTCAAACCCCCCCTCCCCCCTCACTTCCCTCCAAGGCCCTAAGGGATCCTCCCATATCCATCACAAATTCACCTGCACCTCCACACACATCATTTACTGCATCCGCTGCACCCGATGTGGCCTCCTATACATTGGGGAGACAGGCTGCCTACTTGTGGAACGTTTCAGAGAACGCATGGAATGCCCTGCCAGTAGCAGTGGTGGACTCTCCCTCTTTATGGGCATTTAAACAGGCATTGGATAGGCATATGGAGGATAGTGGGCTAGTGTACGTTAGGTGGGCTTGGATCGGCGCAACATCGAGGGCCAAAGGGCCTGTACTGCGCTGTATTTTTCTATGTTCTATGTAGAACACCTCTGGGACACCCGCACCAACCAACCCAACCGCCCCGTGGCTGAACAGTTTAACTCCCCCTCCCACTCCTTCAAGGACATGCAGGTCCTTGGCCTCCTCCATCGCCAGACCATGGCAACATGACGCCTGGAGGAAGAGCGCCTCATCTTCCGCTTAGGAACCCTCCAACCACAAGGGATGAATGCAGATTTCTCCAGCTTCCTCATTTCCCCTCCCCCCACTTTTCTCAGTCCCAACCCTCGGACTCAGCACCGCCTTCTTGACCTGCAATCCTCTTCCCGACCTCTCCGCCCCCAACCCCTCTCCGGCCTATCACGCACAGCTTAACCTCCTTCCACCTATCTCATTCCCAACACCCCTCCCCAAGTCCCTCCTCCCTACCTTTTATCTTAGACTGCTTGGCACACCCTCCTAATTCCTGAAGAAGGGCTTATGCCTGAAACGTCGATTCTCCTGCCCCTTTGATGCTGCCTGACCTGCTGCGCTTATCCAGCAATACATTTTTCAGCTCTACATTTCTGATGCCACATTGGTTTCAGAGGCACGGTTTGTCATGGGTTCCCATTTCCAATAGCGTGGCAAATGATGTGCTACTGAAATGAGGCTTTGAGAGGGGTTTGGCAGAGAGGGAGAGACTTGGTCAGGTGACTGTGACACTCACTGTAGTCGCACAGGACTTCCACGGATGTTGAGGCTCACGACTGAGGAGTTTTTGGAAGGTGAAGAGTGTGGCGCTGGAAAAGCACAGCTGGTCAGGCAGCATCCAAGGAGCAGGACACTCAACATTTCGGGCAAAAGCCCTTTTCTGATGAAGAGCTTTTGCCCAAAACATCGACTCTCCTGCTCCCCGGATGACCTGCTGTGCTTTTCCAGCGCCACACTCTTCGACTCTGATCTCCAGCATCTGCAGTCCTCACTTTCTCCTAG